>NC_089490.1:206281979-206604376 GCF_036850765.1 Saccopteryx bilineata
CAGTAAGGAGAATGTCAAGTCACTCACGCTCACACTCACGCTTGCAAGTCGGGATGCCCTTTTCACAAACACGTTCACGGCGGACACACGCCCCGCTGAGAAGTCAGCTCCGGCTAGAAACTGCATTCCCACGACATGTCTGTGTGAATCTCGTTTATTGTTTGAGTTGTGTCACAGTGGAGATGGTGCTCACGGTCCCTCAGCTTCCTCCAGCTCCCAACGCCGCCCAGTCGACCCCTCATACTCTCCGAGCCCCGCCCCCCGCCCACTGCTCATGGCCCTGGGTCCTCCGCCCTTTGGTCGGCAACCCCGCGGTGAGATCGTGGCAGCTCCTAGGCCAGTGTGCAACACCACATTTCAAGTATTCAGCGAGCCACACACGTCCGTGCTGCTGGCGAGGAAACTGCTCCTCGCTGCGCGCGGCCCGTTGGCTCCCAGTGGGGATGGGGACACGAGGTCCCCTGTCATCGTGTAGGCGGGGACTGAGGGCACTGGGAATTTTCACAGGTCTCACCGGGTTAGTGAACGCTGTGAGGGCGCGGGTGTGTTTCTAGACTCGACTGCCAGACGTCAAACGATCCAAATAAATAAAGCTCAACACGCCAAGTACAATCACTAAGTAAACAGAACGACCTGAAGTGAACTGGGATGTGGCCTAGTGGGGCAGGCTCAGGGAGAAGACATCATGTCAGCGTCTGATGGGCACCCCTGCTATGTGGTGAGTGCTGTTCCTGACCCTGCCCCCGTCAGCAGCCGCAACGGCCAGACGCCGCTGTTGGGGGCACGGGCGGGAGACAGCCAGGAGGGGGAACAGAACTTATTTCTCAAAACCCGGTTTCTTCACCTGCAGTTGCTCTACCCCTCATGCGTAGGGTGTAATGTCGCAGTGAGCCGGACCCTACAGAATAGGACAAGGGTGTAGAGGGCAGAGGCCCTCCAGACAAGATCGACACGTTGGCACCTCTGTGACCCCCCCTGTGCAGCCCCCACGGCACAGGGCATGACGGACGATTTTTTTTTCAAGTTAAGACATTGGGGGTTGAACGCCTGAACACTCATCAACTCTGTGATCAGAACACCGCCAGGGACAGACGGCGAGCGTCTGGTAACTTCTCCAGGCAGGCGAATGTGAATGAACGGGGGCCAGCGTGCCCGTGGCAGCGTCTTACGAGACGTGTAACGCAGCATCACGCGTGAAAAGTGAAACAGGAAAAAACCTATAAAATTCTTCCAGAGACCAATTATTGGTTGGGGGGGGGGGGCAATGAAAAAGGACTAATTTACACACTGACTTAATTGTATGCTTCTCCCGGAGCGTACGCAGTCTGTAAGGAAAGGGAAACAGGAAACTAAAACACACACAGAAAAACCACAGAGGTACGAAGCCAGTGCCCTTAGCTCTTCCTTCCCGTCCTCCTGGGCAGAGGGGAGGGTGACCGTCCCGGGAGTCCTCAGTTTGCACATGTCACGTTCTAGAAGAGAAACACCTGGCCCGATGGCCTTCCTGAATGAGCCGCACCTGCCACAGGCGTGACGGCAGCTGGACCACAGCCCTCTCAGGAAGTGCACATGCACACACACACGTGTATGGGGAAAGCCACTGTCCCCGCTTGGGGACACACACACCGAGGCCTGGAACTGAGTCTGACCCAGGCACTGAACTCATTTAAATAATTAAGGCCCCTCACGGGTCCGGGGTCGGGCTTGGCGTCCACCCTGGGAGAAAACACGCCTGCGTTTTTCGGTCTGCGCTCCCCCGGCCGCCGGCCCGGCACGGGGTTTCGTTAGTAGGTCAGAGAAGGGGTGTTAGGGCTGCTTGCTGACTGGACACTCAGGGGTGGTTAGAACGAATGGCCGCAGTGACCGGAGGGGACAGCGGTGGGGGGAAGGGAGGCACGGGCTCACTTCACCTTCTTCTCGTGCGGAACGTAGCCGTTTCGCGCACACTGGCCGTTCAGCACCCCATTGTGGTAGTGTCCATTCACCGCGCAGGGCCTGTGCCCAGACCAGCAGCGGCGGGCCTGCCGGAGGACGAGCATGGCGGCCCGGGTCAGGAGCAGGTACAGCAGGGCGGCGGCCAGCAGGAGCACGGCGGCCACATCCAGGAGGAAGTACTGGCAGAAGGACAGCTGGTGCACGGCCGCCCGCAGGTGGGGGGCGCCCGGGTGACGCAGGACGTACTCGATCCAGTACACGGTCCGCTGCACGGGGTGCCCCGGCTGGTCCCGGTGGATCTCCGACAGCTGCCGGGCCCGCTGGCGGTAGCTGCGGGTGGGGAACACAGTCACCATGGGTTCTCTTGCGGCCCCCCGCCGCAACGACAGGGAAGCCAGGGAGGAAAGTGGCCGGCGGGTGCCAGGCGTTGTGCCCGGCCCCAGATGCACAGTCTCATGCCAGGCACTCTGCCCGGTCCCGGACGCACAGTCTTGCGTGAACACACAGAACAAAGTGAGAACCCCTGACGTCGAGCGTCTTGAGCCCCAGAAGCTCCTGCCCCCAGGCTAACCGGCGGACCCTCGGCCGCATCTCAGAAGTGGATCTGCCTGGCATCCTGGGACGCTATCAGGTGTCCCCTGGGAGACCCTGTGCCGTCCTATCCACACAGCCCCTCCCAGCAGCTCTGCCCAGGCCCTGCAGACTCTGCATAGGACTGTGCTGCAGAACTCGCCTCCGAGAGTCTCCATGGCACCCGTTTACTACGAGAGCATCAGGTTTGCAAACACTGGACTCTAAAGGAAAAGCTGTGGCCCTGGCCGGTTGGCTCAGTAGTGTTGGCCTGGCGTGTGGAAGTCCCAGGTTTGATTCCCAGTCAGGGCGCACAGGAAAAGCGCCCCATCTGCTTCTCCACCCTTCTCCCTCTCCTTCTCTTTCTCTTCCTCTCATGAAGCCACTGGCTCAGCTGGCCTGAGCATCAACCCAAGACCAGGGTTACTGGGTGGATCCTGGTCAGGACGCATGCAGGAATCTGCCTCACTGCCTGCCTCTCACTTAAAAATCAAAGAAAAGGAAAGGAGAGGAAAAGCTGCAGGGCAAAGATAAAGGAGCCCCGTTGGGCACCTCGGCTTACGGGACATACGGCTCTGAGCACCAGAGTGACCAAGGCACTGGGTCCCTCACGGGCCAGGGCACCAGGGCCCCGGCTCAGAGCCCACAGGCAGCCAAGGGCAGCCTTGCCCACGCAAGCCGAACGTGCCTGTGGATCTTTCACACTGCTCAGACCCTGGTTCCCCTCTAGGGGAAGCCTCATCCCCTCTGCCCACCCCCGGGGGGGAAAACATAGCTTACACTTTTACCAACCTCAGTGCCACTGGAAAGACAAGGCTAATGACATGTCGCCAGGAACAGGGTGGATCTGTGAGCACCGGGCAGTGCTCCCCACCCCTACCTCCCCGAGACTGAGCTGTGAGTGCACCAGCTCAGCACAGGTCAGAAATTTTAAATAAATAAATAAATAAATAATCTGACTGGCCACCAGCAAGAGCAATGCCAGCAGCCCGGGTCACTGACGCGCTGAGAGCAAGACCCAGACCGGACCATGCGAGGCCTCGGGGCTCCCCGAGACTGTTCCCAGAGTGGGGGCAGTTTCCACTTTCCCAATTACAGAAAATGTGCACGGGGCTTTGTGCACCAGCGCCCACAGCGTGGCCCCCGTGACTGGGGCTCCCTCGCTGTCGGCCGCTGCCCACTGCTCGCGGATGTATTGCTGTGCATGCAGCCCCGGCCCCGGGCGGCCCAGAAACTCACCTGGGGTCGCCGATCACCTTCACCAGGGCCTCGTGCAGCTCGGCCTCCGTCACCGTCTTCCACTCCAGCAGCACCCCCATGCCCTTGGCCTGTACCCGCGTCATCGTGTCGTAGTGGTCTCCGAAGAGGGGGATGCCCACCACCGGCACGCCGTGGTACACGCTCTCGAAAATGCTGTTCAGCCCGCCGTGGCTCAGGAAGGCCCTGACGTGCGCATGCCCTGTAGGAGCGGAGGGAGGGACGGCGGCTAACACGCTGTGCCATCTCCGGGCTGAGCCTCCAGAGATGTCTTGGACCTCGGCACCCAGGTGCCCGTGCTGATTAAAAGCATTTTTTTAAATAATTCTTTCCATTTACAACTCTCGAAGGATCCATGGTCTCGCCACAGATGGCCAGCGGTGTCTTTACTTTTTAGTACTGTCGTTATAAACACACATGTCAACATATCTGATGGTTTCTTTTTCTAACTCCGTCCCAGGTATTAAAGCCATTTTTTTAAGTAGGTTTGGGAAGCTCACTAACTTTCTCTCAAACATGAATATTGACTGACCACCGCCATCTCGTCAACCGGCCTGTAAGAAACAGGAAGTTACGTGTGACAGCCCACGCTGCTCAGAGCAGAAGCACCCTTTCCGGCCCTACAGGCACTGTCCAGACAGGAGGCAGACAGCATGTCTGCGAACCCCGGTGGCAAACGAGGGGTGGGGTCCAGGTATCGGCTCGCAGGCTCATCCCCAGAACGACGCCAACCAAGTCACGTCGGTGTCTGGGTTCACCGTGCTGGGGCCCAACTTTCCTGCTCGGTTGTCCAAACAAGGGACAGACGCTGACAAACCAGTCATAGGAGCTGGGACAGCACATGAGAGCCAGCTCTCATGGGTGCAAGGGAGGGAACAGACCAAACACCACACATCCCCATGAGCACCCCAGGTCCGCCAGGGGGGTGGACAGACCCACCCAGGTAGACATGGACTGTGTGGCCTTGGACTCTAGGGGCTGCCGGACGTCCCCGGTCCAGCATCCAGTGGGTGGTCACACAGGGTCTGTCCCTTACCCACGGGCGGTTTCTGCATTCAGCAAACACCAGGTCCTGCCCTCCCAGAGGACCCAGACCTTCCCCTTGGAGGGAGCATCCCCATGGGCCCCACCGTGAGAGCAGGTATGTAGGGGTACACAAAGGAGTGGTGGCCCCAGAGGGGTCCCCCCTGCGCAAGGGAGCCACCTCCAACCACAGCCAGCAGCCGTGTCTCTGAGATGCCCGGTGACTTCCAGGACGGTGTAGGCAGGTGATGCCAATCCCTTCAGAATATGCAGACGCTCTCTACGGCCCTCTCCTCGTCTTCGGTCAACAGATAACTCTGGGTCTCCCCGTGGAGTAAAACCACGGCACAGATATCTACACTCTCCCTGTTCAGATCACCACTCGAGGTGATCAGCCTAACTCACTGTGATGTCACTTCCTGCCAATCCACAGTGACGGGGTCTGTGTCTGCAGAATGAGGATTTTCCAGCAAGGTCCCAATTGGTACCCGGTCTATAAATTTATATTTACGGGCCCCAAAAGATGACACTCTGCAAACGATTTCCCAACAAGCAGGGAGGAGACACGCGGGACCTGGGACAGCAGGTGACACATGGCCGTCTGGTGTGCGACTGCCCCGCCCCCGGCAGAGGGCGCATGCGGTTGGGGCAGCAGGGACAGGACGTGGGCTCTGGACACTCACCCAGCAGGTCATTCTGCGGCAGCCAGTCCAGCAGCTTGGTGTTGTTCCCCAGGTTCTTCGGTTTGGTTCCCGAAAACCTGCGCGGGCATAGACGGCAGCCCTCAGACACCGAGCCCCGGGCTCCGCGTGTGCGGTGCTTGGGTCACAGGACGAGGCCTGAGCTTCCACCGCAGCAAAGCCAGGTGAGTCTGTTTCTCACGGCTCCCCCGTGGAGCAACCAACAGGAAGTACTTTGCTAATATTGGGTGTCATTTCCTTCCACTCTTCTCACCTGTGCGTGGGGGGGGGGGGCCGGGGGGGGACACCCCCCCATGAGCCTGTGCTACACCCACCCACATGGGATCCCGGACGGGAACGGGGGAGGGTGTAGAGGGCCCGTGGTGGTGGCCACCAGTGCCATCCCAGATGGAGCCTCAGGATGGGGGCAAAGGCAGTGAGGAGAAGGTGCAGTCCTCCAGCTCTGCCCACGGACGATGTTCCGGGGGATGGGGTCCAGGGGGGAGATGGGGTTACGTGGGGGGCAGGGGTAAGCTGTGTCCTGTTTGGCCTTTGTAAGTAACCCTCAAGGCTTCCCGGATAGCGGGGCAGCAGGGCTCTCCCCGGGGTCCGGGCAGGAAGCACCCAGGACTGGGGTCTGTTTCCCAGTCAGCCAGGAGAGTGTGTCTGAGGATAAGCCCTTGCCCTGCAGAGCTGCAAACCCAGCCTCTGTTCACAGCTGGGCCCTAGGCCCCACGGTGGTGCCCCGTCCCAGCAAACACGCTGAGGAGGCTCTGAGGGCCAGGCACCCGGCGGGAGAGAGGGTAGCTTGGTCTCGAGTGGGACCCACAGGTCTCCCCCCGCCGTGAGATATTCACCTCCTTATTGCTCCCCCACTGCTCCCCACTGCCTCTCTGACCTGAGGCCAACAGAAAAGCGAATGAGGGACAGAGGCTGCGCATGGCCACCACCCCCATCCCACCTGCTCCCTCCCATGGGCTCTCCCCTTCCCCAGAATCCCACACATCCCACCCAGAGCTCGCTACACCGGACACAGCACTCTCCGGCCGCACTGGGCCTGCCGGGGCCTCCATGCAGCCGTTGCAGGGCTCGCGGGCAGAGCCGTCCCCTCACCTCCAGATGACCTTCTGGGGCAGCCTCCCCAGAGCCCCGGCCAGTTTGTGAGCGATGTCCTCTGACAGGTACTTGACGCCGGCCCCGAAGGACACCAGGACAAAGCCATGCTCCCGGGCGCCGTCCACCCAGCTCTGCAGGTCCTGTGGAGAGACAGGTGGCCATGAACTCAACTGAGGCCACCAGGTCCGAGATGGGGCCGACGGCCGGAGAGCCCACGGGAGACCTGCTCCCCAAGGAGGACTGAGGCTTCCTGCTGGGTAACCGCTTCTGTGTCAAACCCTCCACCTGGGGACGCAAGCAGGGGGGCCAGCAACTACTCTGCTAAAACCAAGAGGTAGCGACATCCCCGCCCACAATGGCCCATCGCCCGGGGTCTCTGGTTCCACCGGCCCAGGGTGTGGCTGCCACCCAGGGCCAGGCCAAGACAGTGTGCTCCCTGCTCTGCCGTGACACAGGGGAGCGTCTCTCCCCACAGTGTGTCCTGGGCGGCACGTTTCTGAAAACGCATCTTCCCCACCAGCACATCTGGGAGAAGAGCAGGCTCCTTTCTGTGTGCCTGAGCCCCTGTGCACACGCTTCCTGCACATACTCAGATCAACCGCACTCCATCCACACAGAGCAGGACGTCAGAATGTTCAGTGATTTCCAAGATGGCCCACGGGAGCGGCCGCTGTCACTGTGCAGGTGATGACTTGAGTGACAGCGTGGGCAGCAGCTCCGGGGGAGGGAAGGAAGTACGAGAAGGGTGTGTCCACTTCCACAGGGTTCTGCAGCGTCCTGGTCCTGCCCGTGTGGCTCTCACAGCAATTACAGCCCATAGAGGCAAACAGTCTGAACCCCGAGTGTGAAGGGGGTTATGTTTTCAAGGTCCTGAAGACCTTGGAGAAACTACAGGGGTTGGGATATCACAAGGATGTGATTGCAGACGGCCGGGCACTGAGGGACATGGGTGGGAAGTGACCGCTGGGCAGGAAAACCTGGAAACCTCACCAGGAAGGAAAAATTCATCCGAAAGACGGCCGCCTCACCTTCCATCTGCTAAGATGGAGCCCAGCAGTCTCGGGGAAGGAGCCGGCGCAAGCTGCCAGCAACAGGGAACAGGCGGGGTGGGGGTGGTGGTAAGGAGGCCAGAGGCCCCGCCTGCTGCCCTGCTGTCTGAGTCATCCTGCACAGATCTGTGACCCTGTGGGATGACTGTTCCCGGTTCTGCTGAAACAACAGGGCAGAGCTCTGTGGGCGTGCGGGTGGCTGGGAGGGCGGGCACAGGACACGGAGCGGCAGCAGCGTGAGGCCAACCGCATGTCACAAAGAAAACAACTCTGTGAAATGAGTGGTGGACCGATGGCCACGGTCAGGGACGAGCCGTGCGGGGTCCACAGGACAAAAGAAGACAGCAAATCCTATCTCACGGCGAGCTCGTGTGGGTTCCCGTCACCTGACGGGATTCTCACCACCTCGTTCTGAACCAGTGAGAGGCCAGCCGCCCAAGGTCAGCACAAGGGCAGCAACCAGACCTGTGCACGGCACTGTGGCACAGGACCGCGCGCGGCAGTGACACAGAAGGACCCACATGCAGCATTCTGACAGACAGTGAAGCAGTGACCGCAGAGACTGCTCCCAGCGTCTGAGCCTCACTGAGCCACTCACCCCGCGAGGGACAAGGCCTCAGCGAAGCAGACAGCGCCCCGGGCGGCCGGCAGCCATTGGCCTGCAGCTCTGCAGCAACGCGCAGCCCGAGGACACGTGTGAGCCACAGCTGCGGTCACGGCCAGGACTTAGCGCCTGAGCAGAGGGGCCCCTGCAGCCCTGACACGTTGGATCACCCAGGGGCTCAGCTGGCAGGCCCTGCGTGTCCATCCAGTGCAGTGGCACCCACAGACTTACACCCTCCTTTCCTCTATGGGTACGTCTGTGCCCTCAGAGAAAACCCAAGGGACACACCCCATGCACCTCGGACAGTCACGTAGCCTGGAGGGTTCCCTGAGCCACGGTGGCTCTAAATCCCTCCAGAGCAGAACAAACCCACCCAGGGGCACAACTGCAGGAGGGACGTGCCCCCCAGCACTCAGTACAATTCCCGGCCTCGAGGGTGTGTCACAACCAGGCTGAGGCCAAGCATGAACCAATACGGGCCAAGGTGTATGAGCAGCGAGCCCCGCCCTCCCCAGGGACCACTGGGCCTCCATCCTCAGTCCCCATGCCCCAGAGCCTGCCTTAGAACCTCTTCATGTGACCCACAAAGACCACCATGCACAGACGCCCGTGTTCTGTTACCTGTGCCAGCACACAGTCCTGCGCGATGCTACCACGCAGCAGACACGAGGAGATCGCCGTGTCACACGACACAGATCTCAGAGGTCCGGCGACAATTCGCGGAGGAAGCGTGCCCTCTCTTGCATAAAAGAGAAATTCTCTAAACACGAGAGGAATACCGCACACACGTAATTCCGTTTGTCTTTCTGTGACTTATCTTTTACGGGCTCATAACACAACACGGCAATTTGAAATAAACTCCTCTTCCTCACACACTGACAGAAAACCAAAGAGCTAACTCGAATGGGGGGGGGGGGCGGCAGGGTATAAATTCCAGATGCCACGCAGGACAGTAGCCAGAAAGACAGTGACATTGTTTAGGGAGCCGGGGAGCCCGGGTCACCACGGCCGGGTGGGCGCCTTGGTCACATGGCTGCTCCCTCAAGCACACGCTCAGGGGCAGCATTCAGGAAGCCTAGAGTGCACAGCCCCAATGGGGCCAGTAAAAATAAAACAAAAAAAAAAAAGGAAAAAACAGGCTCAGCCAAAGCGTCCCATATTGAAAAGATACATCACTAAGATCCTCATCGAGCTATAACTGCGGGGACTGGACGTGCCGGGCCTGGCCTGACATTCCGTGCCTCGCCTGGCGCCATCCCCCCACTGCGAAACCACCCCGCCACGGCCAGCAGGGAGCACCGTCATACGTGACAGACCACAGGCTCGGTGGCCCCGTACCTTGGGGGCACACAGCTGAAAAATTCCACCAAGTTAATGAGGCTGAGGAAGCCGGGTCTCCCTGCTACTCCAGCACCTGGTGGTGGAAGTTACCAAACACCGTTGCTGTGGTGACACCACTGCCAAGAAGAGACATGAGGCAACCGGCACGCGGTGGCTCCAGTCCCCACCTGCTGCTGCCCCGTCCCCTCCTCCCTGGTGTCCATTTCCTCCCCGAAACCACCCACCAGGGTTCCTGGGCACCTCGGAGCCAGCAGGGCTCATCTGGGACATTTCAAATTCACCTCAAAAAATGACCGGTCCTGTGGTCACACCGCCCAGGGCAGCAGAACAACCACCCATGTTTGTCTTCTTATCTGTTTGCAATGAGGACAAAGGGACAAATTCAGGCACCGGGGAAGGTTGGACCCCAGACTCCCTTCCAATGAAACTCCCCGTATTTCACATTCTCAGCATCTGATAAGATCCCAAGCACACGAGGCTGGTGCCTCCTTCAAAAATAAGCTGATAAAATCTAGTTCATCAACAAGATAAAACGGGAAAGTCTCACGATCGTATTGCTCTATGCAGAAAAGGATCTGGCGAAATCGACCACCCATTCAACTTAAATAGGAACAGACAGGCACTTTCTCAACTCGACGAGCACCGTCGGCCAGAAACCTGCAGCTGACATCGTCCCAAACAGTGAGGAACTCAAAGTTCCCAACTGAGGACAGGATGTCCCTGTCAGCATTGCCTCTCAGTGCCGTCCATCCAGTAGGTCCAGCTAAAGCCATCAGACAAGAAAAGGAGATAAAAGGCATGCAGACTGGGCCCTGGCCGGTTGGCTCAGTGGTAGAGCGTTGGCCTGGCGTGCAGGAGTCCCGGGTTCTATTCCTGGCCAGGGCACATAGGAGAAGTGTCCATCTGCTTCTCCACCCCTCCCCCTCTCCTTTATCTCTATCTCTCTCTTCCCCTCCTGCAGCCAAGGCTCCATTGGAGCAAAGTTGGCCTGGGCGCTGAGGATGGATCTGTGGCCTCTGCCTCAGGCACTAGAATGGCTCTGGTTGCAATGGAACAACAGCCCAGATGGGCAGAGCATTACCTTGTGATGGGTGCATACAAGAATCTGTCTCTCTGCCTCCTCACTTCTCACTTCAGAAAAACACGAAACAAGAGGCATGCAGACTAGGGGAAGAAAGGAATAACTATCATTCACTGATGACACAATCGTGCCCCCATCTCCCTGGGACGCTGGATTTAACAGGAACACCTTCCTCCTGGAGCTGACAGGCGGGTATGACAAGGTGGCAGACACGAGGCCCAGGCACAAAAGTCAATCATTTCCTGATGGCAGCCGTGAACTTGAAATGAAAAACACGACACCACTGAGATGAGCCTGGGCCTGGGTGTGGGTATAAACCCAACGAGACATATACCAGACTCTACAGGAGGAAACCGCATGACCCCCACACAGCCAACCAGAAAAGAAAAAAGTTGACCAAGAGGGAACCGTGTTCGTGGACAGGAAGAACCAGAACTGTCGGACGTCAGGTCCTGCCAACCCAGTCCGCAGGGCAACGCGCTCCAAATCGAAACCCAAGCAGCTGACGGTGTGGATACAGACAGACTGACCTTCACGTCCCTGCGGAAACTTCCTCTGGAGGCAGAGACCCCAGAACGATCCTCGCGGTATCAACAGAGACCGGCGTGGAGGGCTGAGGCCTCGCAGCCTCGAGACCGACTGTGAAGCCCCGGGAACCAGGGCCGGGGAAAGACCAGACACACAGGTCAGCGGACGGAGACGGAGAGAGCCTGTGGACGCAGTCAGCGTGTCCCTGACCAAGGCGTGGAGGCGGCCTTGTCCTGCGGTGCCAGAAAACCATGGGTCATCTGCACGCAGAACGCCGGGCCCAGACCTGACCTCACACCCTGTCGAGATGGACCACAGACCCAGACGTCAAATGCGGAGCCAGGACACTGCTAGGAGACGACACAGAGAACGTGTGGGTGACCTGGGGTTTGCCATCAACTTTTCAGATACAGAATATCAGAGGTGCAGCCGTGACTGAGAGGTCGCTCAGAAGGCGAACTTCATTAAAATTAAAATCCTCCTGCCCTGCCAGGACCGTTTCAGGAGAAGGGGAAGACAAGGCACAGACTGGGAGAAACACCTGCAAAAGAGACACATCTGTTCAAAGACTATCCTAAATGTACAACAAACTCTGAAAACTCACCAGTAAGAAAACAAGTAACCTGACTTTAAAAAATTAAAAAAAAAAACACAAAAAAGAACGGGCCGACGACCAGATCTGACCCCCCACCAGGAAGGAACAACGCCCACAAGCCCAGGGCAGGTGCTGCACGTCCCACGCCAGCACGAAAACGCAAATTCAAACCGTGAGCCACCACCGCGCGCCCACCAGCATGACCAGCTCAGGGGCAAAGGCCGGAGGACGCAGAGCAGCAGGGACCTTGCTCAGTGCTGGTGGGAGTAAGGCCAACCAACCCTGCGGCTGCTGGAGGACAGCTGGTCAGTGCTCCACCGCAGTGCAAGGACCTGCATGCGGTGTCTGCACAACCTTTATTCACACGCACCAAAAGCTGGAAGCAAGCAAAGTGCCCTGCAGGAGGCGACGGGTATGTAAGCCGCGGTCCACCCGACGACAGAATATACCTCGGCATTACAAAGCAGTGAGCTGACCAGCCTTGCAAAGACACGGAGAAGCCTTACGTGCACGTTCCTACATGACAGAGGCCAGTCTGGAAAGGCTACAGACTGTATGGTCCCATCTCCACGACACTGGACAAGAGAATCTATTAGACAGCGAGCAGACTGGTGGTGTCCAGGGCTAAGGAGAGGGAGGGTGGACAGGAGAAGCACAGGGCTGTGTGAGGTCCTGTGTGACGTGGTGGGGAGAGACACGTGTCCTTACACACGAGCCAGATCCACAGAACGTGCAGCCCCAGGAGGGACCCTGACAAGCCCGGTGACTCTGGGTGGTGACGACGTGTCCGTGTGGGTTCAGCAGTTGTAACAAATGTTCCCTCTGGTGTGGATGCTGGTGGTGGCTCTGTGGGGACCATGGGGATGTGGAGAACCCCAGTGCTTAATTCTCAATTTTGCCGTGAACCTTCAAAAGTCTTCTTTTTTTTAATTTAAAATATACTTCTTCTCTGCCTTTTGCTCTCATTTTCCTGGGAATTCACTTTCCCTGGCTCACCTCCCATTTCAGGAATCAGTATCTCCATACACGCAGCAGCTTGGGCTCACGATCCCACCACGACCTGACTCACGTAAGTCTGTCTGAAGCAGCCCGTGTCCAACGCGCACTGAGGGCTGTAGAAGGCAAACATGCTTCCTGTCCTCTTCCTTTCTTAGCCAGGCGTGTGACCCATCCAACGTCAGACGGCCACGACTTCAAAACCCCCCGAATGTGTGGTTCTGGATGAAGACATGTTGCCGACTTTGCAACGCTGTCGTAAAAACTGTGATCTGAACGCTGCAAACGCACTGGTGGTTTTCTGCATCGCTCTGTTTCTGAGGGGGGGGGGCCAACCCCGGCTGAGTCAACCTCAGAGCGGCAAGGGGGCCGCACCCCACGGGGTCCGATGTCCTGTTCCCCGTGGACTCGAACTGGCGGTCCAGAGCTGGCTGCGAGCAGCTACAAATACTGAGACACCATCGTCAGACATTGTCACATGCAGGCGCGCAGTAAGCAGGGAACATGCACAGCATGCCCGCGAGTTGGGAACGGTCACCTCTGCCCTTCGCCCGGCAGACTGCCTGCTGGCATGGACGCTCCTGCCGTGTCTTCCTGCCTCCAGGCCTCCAGTTTCCCCATAAAATATTCAGGCTTCCCGAAAGGCGATACGTGCACTGTCAGCACCCCTGACCACAGGGCCCTTGGGCGGCTCTTGGCTCTTCCTGAACTTCAGAACGAGCGTCTCAGGGACAGAAAGGACAGGGCCCAGGAGGCGGGGCGGCAGGTCCACAGACTGCCTGGTCCGGGCTGGGGGCTGGCTGGGAGCAGACAGTGGGACAGGCGGAGGAGTCATCCGAAGGCCACACGCAAGCCTGACCGTGGACTGAGACTGGGTTATCTTTTTCAGGATGATGCTGATCAGCTCATCGCAGCAGGTTAAGACATTTGCTCGGGATGCCGGCTTCGTATTTCGGCACACTCATGGACAAAGCCTGTGACAGGGAGGGGCGTTCATCTGTGCTCCTCAGACAGAGCGGTACTGTGTCCACGGCGCTGGCGGCTCCTGCAGCCCGAGGAACTCATTGGTGAGTCTCAGCACAAGGGGACACCGGGCACAGCTGTTGCCTCCAGCTGGCACTGACCACAGGTCCTCCCGCTGACTCTGAAAAAGAACCAGGGACCCAGAGGCCCTGAGGCTGGAGGAGTGAAGTGACCAGCAGCAGCAGCAGTAGCAGCAGCAGCGATCGCCCGCAAGCAGTGCTGGGGGTGGTGTCGTGCCCACCATCCCTGCTGAGCTGCCACCTGGACCAGAAGGAGAGCAGCCTCGGGAATGGGGGCAGACAACCCACCCTGTAAACCGCTTTGCACGGCTTCCATCCAACCCTCACAATGAAAAAGAGAATCTGACTTGACCACTGCACACAGCTGGACAGATGGGCCACACTGACCGTATCAAAGAGGACAGAGGCAAGCCCTTTCTGCCAGCATGGCTTTGCGCCTTCGACTAGCACAGTCGTCCTCGACACGCCCATCGCCTCCCTGCCCTCTGTCCCCAACTTTCCTCCCAGGAACGCCCAATACTTCCAGACAGCTCAGTAACAGGAACGCGGCCCGCAGGACACCTGTCCGCATCAATGTCTACCCTCCCTCTCTGTCATAGAGACCCAGTAAATAAGTCTTGTTTGAAGTTTTATTCATGGAATAAGTTACTTAAGACTTGACTGAAATAACAAAGTGGCCATAAAAAGAAAAGAAAAGGAGGGAGGGAGGGAGGGATAGACAAGACCAGCCCAGTGTGCTGTGGGCTGTGGACAGAGAACAGGTGAGTGCAGGTGCCGGATGACCAGTCCTTCCCCGTCTGAGGAAGCTGAGTCCTCGTGCCGACCTCCTGACCTCTGGGCACCTGAGCCTGGCAGCAGGCTGGAGAACTCCTCACCTGTCCACTCCTCCAATAGACTGAAAGAGGCCTCACACTGAGGAATCTGCTATATGGATTCTGCAGTGTAAAAGATCTGCCTCCTATAGAAGTCTATTGGGGGTGGTGGATTCCACCTTTGGAATTTTTCTGCTCTAGGAAAAGTTCTAGTGTGGAAAAAATTAAGCAACATACTCTATATTTGAGCGGAATCTGCTGCAGCCTCCCATTGACTTGAATAGGAAGAAACGTGTCGGAACTGCATTTCTGCCGTACAGGGGATCTCTCTTCTGCGAAATCCACGGATCTCCCATTAAAGTACATGAGATGTGGATTCCACTGCAGAAACCACTGCTTTATAGTGTGAAAGAGCCCTGAAAGATACCATGCTGTGCAGAAACTGCAGTGTACCCAATGATGTAGTTCACACTGTTCTATATAGAAAACTTGCCACTAATCTGGAAAAAACAGACCCATTAGTTAAGCAGCTATTTACGGAATGGTAGCCCCAATACACTAGGTAAGGAGGTCCATTAGTAATAAATATTTCTCAATATATAATTAAATATTGTTTTTTGTGATTAATCACTATGTTTAAATTATGTTTGATTTGTAGCAATGAGAATACATAATGCATATCAGGTATTTACATTCCAAATCATAACTGTAGCAAAATTACAGTTATGAAGTAGCCACAAAAATTATTTTTTGGTTTGAGGTCACCACAACCTGAGGAACTGTATTGCGGGGTCACGGCATTAGAAAGGTTGAGAACCACTGATCTATACAGTGGTTGTAGATTTTTTTTATTTGCATTTCCCGCTTTTTCGCGCTTCTTTTTGCGCTCCTTGTTGAAGACAGTGATTCGTCATCAGACACAAATGAGGACAAACTAGTGATTGGGAGTTGTGACAGTGATGAGGAGTTGTGTGAATTTTATGATGAATAAAACTTCGTTCAATCACTTTACATCACGCTTTTTTTTTTCAAATTTCGGGCCCCAAAACTAAGGTGCATCTTATCCATGTGAGCATCTTATACATGGGAAAATACGGTAGTTCGCAAAATCTACTGAAAACATCTCCAGACCAAATAGCCAAAGGACACAATTTTTGAGAAGAAGACAAATGACATGTCAGCCTTGGGTGTGTTTCAGCCTTCTCATTAAGATTCCAGTCCGTGGGAGGGGATAGGGGAATCCTTCAATAAAAGTGACAATGACATTCTCTGAAATTAAAAAAAAAATGCATTTTCTGTATTGTGTAAAATAAAATAAAATCATGGCCTGAATCTTAGGTCATGCTTTGGGTAAATCAAAAATTACCTTAATGGCATTCCTAGTGGCTGTTTATGATTCACTAGAGAGCTAAAGCGTCACTGCACGTGAACTGTCAAATCCTCTCCCTGTCGGCCGGCCCCCAGCCCACCTTCCCCATGGTGTCTTTGCTGGACGGCACTTAACACGCGCCCACACAGGCCAGCTTGGCCTGGACTCAACGGACATAACTGCACCACCCTCCAAGGCTTTATCTGAAGAATGCAAGTCTGTATTGACCATGCCCAGGGCCCGCCCAGTGACCACCCACAGACTAGCAATAAGGAAACAGGCCCGGGAGGCCAAGGATCCCCTGGACCTGGCCAGACACCCCGAGAACATCACTCCTGATGCCCAGCCCGGGTGCCACCCACCTCACCAATGACAGTGCAGCCTACGGTGACCATCCAAGGACAGTGTGAGCTCACTCTTCCCGCAACAACTGAGCTTGTCCAGCAACACTGGACCAACAGCAGGGACCCAGTTTGACAGCGACCACCAAAATATCTTGGATCCTGACATCCCTTTCCTGGCTGGGCCCACCCCCAAGGAAGGTCCTGACCTCTCGTTCCTGAAGCCTCAATCCCTGACTCTCATGGGGAGTCACTGCACGGAGCTCCACCGTGGCCGTGGCCTCAGCGCCTCCCTGGAGACGGCCCCACGGGAAGCATCCAGTCGGGCCTGTCCCATTGATGCCACTCAGGTACCCAAGGTCAGTGTGACATTGACACCCCTGGACCCACACTCATCTCAAGTTCAGTGTCCTTCCAACTGAACAAGCATCTCCCCTCAAACAGCTGCTCGCCCTCGCTCCTTCCCGTTGAGGAAATGCCTCTGCTGGTCCCTCAGAAGACTTGGCTGTCCTCCCTCTCTGCCCCAGTCACCTCTGAGGGTGCTGGACCCCCTCCCCGCCACGGGCCCCCTCCAGAACTTTGGAAACAGATCCCCGTTGCTCCTGTCTCTTCCCCTACAAAGCAGCTGGCGCCCTCAACCGCATCTCGGCCGACCCACTCTGTGCTCGAGGCTCCTCCAGGTACAGCCTCCCCCCTCACACCAGCTGACCACTCCACCACCTGGGCTTCGGCTCCTAGGCCTGCTGATCTCACTGGGTCCCCACTGTGGGTCCCCCCTCAGGCTGCACCTGAGGCCCTGCCTTCCTGAGGGACAGCCTTCCACCCACGAGAGCGTGGCCGGTCCCGGTGTGGAAACCATGCTAACACTTCACACGCTGCAGCCTCTGTGCACGTTCCCGGTTAGACCATGGGCCACGCCGGCACGGGGACCCCGACACAGGGCACGTGGCCCTCGCGCATCTCGGACACGCCACCAGCACAGACTGGACCCCGCCTCTGAGAAGGCCACCCTGCAGGCCCGCGGGACCGCTTGCGCCCACACGGGGAAGAGCGCGGAGGGCTCCACAGAGAAAGGCGGAGGCTGGGTGGGGCCGGGATTCCCTCTGGGGCCTGAGCTGCCTCTGGCTTCAGTATTCCTCGGGTGCCCCAGCTGCTGCACCCTGGAAACCCATCTGGGAGCCAAGTGCAAAGGGCCAGCTCTATCCCATTTTTGCCAGAATGAATTGGGCAGGTTCACTGGCTTCTGCCAGGTGAACACACCTGCTCACAAGTCTGCAGCCCCTGCCAGGACGGAGCCATGCCGGGGGCTCCGCCGTCCACCTGCTCTTTCCGGAAGGTTCAAAATGTTGGGCCCCAGGTCCCCCTTAAAGATCCAGCACGTGACACCTGGTCAACCGCTATGACAAGGACTTTCTCCCAACCTGAGTAGCAGACAATTCCACCCGCGTTGACTGAGCTGCTGCTCTATTCAGAGGCGGATCCTGTCCGACCAGGACGGCATGCTCAGGCCTGTGTGCACTCCCCAGATCCTGTTCTCAGAAAAGCAGAAGCAAATCGTGAGGAAGTCAGTCATTCCCTCCACATGGCACTAGGGTCCCCTCTCACAGGAGAAACCCAGCAGAAAGCCGCTATGTGCACGAGACAAGTCAAGGACCGTTTCCCCAGGCCCACCTCACTACGAAGGAGGGAGGCTTCCAGGCCCACTCTGTCTTCCGTCCCTCGCAGAACTTTCCGGAACAGAATCTGTTGCCAAGCAGACAGGGTTCCTGCTGACGGAACCAGAACCCTCACCATCCTACTAAAACGTGATTCCTGTCGCACAGCAAATGGGCCTCAACTGGACGTGCGATGTGGCCGGGGAAGGTGTGTCCACTGCAGTCCCTCCTGGCCCACAAGGCACTGTGTTGTCCCTGCTGTACACGGGTCCCTAGGCCCACAAGAACAGCCCTCCTGCCACACACCCAGGCCAGTGGTCTGGGTTCTGCACAGTTCCGCGTGGTCCTGTCCCTGAGCACAGCGGAGTGGGGGAGGGGTGGGGGCAGGCTCCATGCCCGTGGCCACCCCGCCCTTGGGAAGGACTCCTCTCTGTGCCAGACGGGGGTGAGGGGTCGGGGAGGAGGTCGGTCCCTCTCTGACGTCAGGTGGTTACACCTTGTGCAGGACCAGGGGACCCTCAGGTCCTTGTTCCCTCTGGTTTCCCATCCTGCTGCCCTGCTACAAATTCATCCTAAAGCTGCCCGCCAGGTGGACGCGGGCAGGCAGGCTTCAGGCTCTGTGCATGGGCAGGTCTAGGCTGGCTGACCTTGGAAGGTGAGTGAGGAGGCAGGGTGGCGACAGGCAGGGGACGGGGATGGGCCAGCAGGTGGTGGGCTCCTGTGCCCACTCACAACGGTGACTGAGCCTGGAAGGTCACTGTGTGGCAGCAACGGCAGTGGGCTCAGAGAGCATAGACAGATGGCGGCTGTCAACCAGCAATCCCGCTGCGCCAGTGGAACGCCGCGTTTTGGCAACGACCTCTGTCTGATGCAGTTCATTTAATATTAAACGTGTCCTGAGCACCCGCCACCGTCCAGGGATCAGGGGTATAAGATGACACCGCCCTGGGCACAGGTACACGAGGCAGCACGTGGCCCCGCTCGGGGGACAGTGCAGCCCAAGGACCCCCAGTTCTGGTACGGTGGCCGGTCGGGCTGCAGGACCCACGTGGCCGAGATCCCAGCCCACTGGGGTCAGACCACGCCGGCCAGCAGGACCCCATCTCCAGTCAGCCCCAGAATGCGCTGACGTCAGGTCAAGGTGGCTGCTTCCTGGGGCTGCAGCGAGGGCTCCTCTGCTGCCACCAACACGACGGGAACACCGATAGCTGTTCCCGTGTCACCCACACCTGACCCCTCCGACCCTGACCAGACAGGCACCCACCGACAGCTGTCCCCGTGTCACCCACACCTGACCCCTCAGGACCCTGACCAGACAGGCACCTGCCGACAGCCCTCTCCGCCAACATGAAACTTCTTTTCACGTGTGGCTGTCCGGCACTGTCCGGCTTCGATAGTGATCATACCAGAAGTGACATAGTCCGGGCACACCTCCCTCTTCCCCTCGGTCCACACTGTCAGGATGCCTGGGGAAGCCCCACGTGGACAGGCACTGCTCACGTGTGTGTACACAAAATGATCCCATGACGTAGACATGACGCCTTTCCTCGGGCCCAGTCCAAACCTGGCTGGGTCAAAGCACCTGCATCCTGGCTAACATCCACGACCCCACCTCCCACGCACCACGAGGCAGTGCAGTTAGGTCCTCGTGGCTTAATTCAAGCCCCACAGGAAGTCCTCACCACTCTAGACCCAGACACACCCAAAGTGTGTCTCTGTGCAAACGACAGGCAGGAGGGGCCGGCATGGTGACAAAGCCTCTCTGGGGAGCAAAACACGCCACATCCGCCAGATCTGTCCCCAGCAGCCCGGGCGGCCTTCTCACCCGCCCCCATGGCCCACCAGCGGGCTCTCCTGCCGCTGAGGGGAGGGGAACCAGGTGCTCACTTCACGAAAGCGTCTGAGACGGGCATTCAGACAAACCCCACCCTCCCTTCCAACCGTGAGATCGAGTCCCGGCCCCACCACTCCCAGACAGCCATGTGAGACGCCCGGGCCAGGAACAACCGAGCCAGTGCTAATGCCTCACAGGCTCCAGGGCCACCACGGCACCCTATGCACAGCACGGTCTTGGGGTGCCACTCAGCGCAGCAGGCCCACCCGCAGAGACACCCGTGGGAATGCCGCTCCCTCGGACTCTGAGGTCCAACAGAATAAGGCGTCTCTGAGAGTCAGAGCAACGTCCTTCAGAACCATCCCCGTGGGAGACGTGTGCGGGCAGCCCTCACACACAGAACACACACACGGCAGCCTGATGAACACAGGGCACATCGTTGCATGCGTGTGCTCTATCTGTGGGGACAGCACACTACGCAATCGCTGCGGAAAGAAGTCTCTCTAACGAGTCATCGCAGAGAGCCCAGAGGAAACAAGGACAGGGACACCTGCGACGCAGGGGAAGCCAGCGTCCAACCAGAAGTCACATGAGGAGACAGAACACCTCTCTTCACGAGGCTCAAACCACCAAAGACTGTCGGTAAAACTGTGACGTCGGTGTGACCGTGACAGGTGGGGGCCCAGGGGCAGGGGTGGGACGGGGCTGTGGGGGGAGAAACAGCAACGCCTGCTTTGCGTCCTCACATAGGAACATGGAGGACGAGCGGGAAATACGCTCCCTCCGTCCACTGCAGTCCTGTCACTCAAGAGGACTGGGTAGGACGGAGGAGCAGGACCGGGGCACAGCGCTGGTCTGTGCCAGATGACCAGGGACCCAGCTGAGGCTTCGGGCCGGCCCGCTAGCGTATTGGTGCTGCTTCCACAGCCGGCTACGGACTCGAGATGAGCCTGGGGAAGCCCTGGTGGCTGCGACAGCTGAGAGCCTGCCCCACGCCACACGTGACGTGACAGAGCACGTACCCTCGGCCTCGGGCGCCTGCTGGGAGCACTCACAGACCAGGCCGCCCGGGTCCCCCGTCCCTTCCTTGTGCTGTACAGTGTCAGAGGAGCCTGAGGGAAGCTCGTATCATATTTCCATGTGAGTGGCCCCTGCCCGGTGACGGTGACGGGCCCACCTGAGGCCCAGGAGGAAAGGGACTCCCTGTATCAGTCCCTCCAGGCTGACAGGTGGGGTCCGAGCTGGAACAAGTGGCCGAGTGAGGTTCGGTGGGGGGGGGGATTTCTCGGCTTTGCGGAGAAAATCGAGACTCCAGCCCTGCACTCGCCGTGCTGCCATCAGGTGGACAGGCACCCCGAGGGGCCACCTGAGGACAAAGACTCACCTGCTCGTGTGCGCCACACACCGCAAGGGCCAGCACGCCACTCTGCAGGGGGCGTGCCCATCCCAACTGGCAGAGGGGGCGTGAAGCATGGACAGTCCCTGAGGGGCCGCAGTCCCAGGGCTGCGGGAGCAACGAGCAGTGGGTGGGCCTCCCACCATTACCCTCCCGACAGACAAAAGTCAGCTTCCTATTTGCTAGGAGGCCAATTACAGGCCTGCAGCGTGGTCTCCACCTGCGGCGTGTGTGGTGGGCCGGCACACAGAGGCCCGTGACTGTGATTCCGAGCAGAACCAAGAGAACACGCTTCCTTAAAGCAAAATTACTCACACATGAAGCATCTCGCTCCGTTCTGCTCACACGGGGCAGCACAGGCTCAGCCATGGGTGGCCCTGCCCACCCCGGGATGTCCAAGAAGGGCTCGGAGCAAGACCGTGGTTCCCGGGATGCGACCCCTCCCCTGAGGGGATCCTGGTGAGCTCTACATCCGCCCCCTCTGAAACCTACACTGACCACGATCCGGCTGCGGGCAGACGTAGCCCCGGATGCAAGGGAGCTTACATGGGGCAGAGGGCTGGCCGGCTTGGTCAGGATGCCGCCCACGTAGACGACGTTGGGCAGCGTGGGCCGCGGGAACTCCAGCGCCACGTCCGTGCAGAGCATCCAGAGGCTGGAACCGTGCACCAGGTTGTCCATGGACGTGCCGGGTGGCCGCCCGTGCCGGCTCAGGATGCGCTCGTACTTGGGCAGCACCAGCAGGCGCACGCCCAGCCGGGACACCAGGTAGACGCCCGCATTCTTCATCCTCTGCGCCAGGCTCATGTGGTCCGTCAGCAGCGAGTTGAACTCGGGCACGTAGGCCAGCGGGGCAGGCGCGCCCACCTCGGCCGGGTACCAGAGGCCGGTGGAGAAGACAGCATACTGCACGCCCAGCAGGTGGGCGATGAGGAAGCCGCACATGTCGTTGGGGTCGACCAGCAGCAGGTCGAAGCGTTCCAGCCGCAGCGCCCGCAGCAGCGCGTGGTTGCCCAGCATCAGCTCGCAGTTCTGCGTGTAGCGGTCCAGGATGTCGAACAGCTCCATGGCCGTCAGCCGTCCCGAGAAGATGTTGCTCATCTTAGCTTGCAGGAAGGCGTCGGCCGCCGAGCTGTTGAAGACGCCCGGGTAGCGCCGCAGCCCGTAGTGCGGCGAGGGCGGCAGCTCGCGGCCCTCCGACAGCAGGAAGACTGTACGGTGGCCCCGGGAGTGCAGGGCCGAGGCCAGCGTCTTAAAGATGTACATGTGGCTCTCAAACATGATGGGGGGCACCACGATGATCTTGGCGGCCTCGGCGAGCCCCAGGGCACCCCACAGCAGCAGGAGGCAGGGCAGGAGCAGCTTCATGGCTGCAACGACAGAGCGGTGCTGAGCATGGCCGCACCCTCCCCGCACATGGCCCCCTGCCCCTCCCCTGGTCCTAACCCTTGTTCGCAGGGCCGCCCCAAGAGGGCAGACTGAGCAGCAGAGCTAGCAGAGCTCACGGAAACAGACACACGCTGACCTTCCCGAGGATCTGTGGTGGGACTGACCCAGGCTTCCCAAACGACCACTACGACATCCACGAAGCTTCAGTCAGTCTCCCTGAGACCCGGTCAGCCCTAGAGGTTGGCGGAGTGGGGGAGATATCTATTTAAATTCTTTCCTTTCATCTCCAGCTGGGCCAGACAAACATCATTTTACAAAACTTGGGGAACGATGTCGGTGAGTGTCTGCCCGTGACCCGAACCCCACGGGGCCCCCAGCAGGCGCAGTCCAGGGCGCCGTCTGGAAGGGACACTGATTGGCACTCTTCAAGGGGGCCAACCGGCTTCAATCCGGGCTTGGCAGGCAGCAAGTGGGGAACGATGTCCCCTACTCATCCACGTGGGGGGTCAGACAGCCCTGTGCAGGTGCAGATGCAGGTAAGCATGGCCGCACGCACACCTGCGGGCTCACCTTCCTGGCCATGCACGTGGACGGATGAGGCACGCTAGTGAGCCATCCGCTGTCACAGCTACGGGGAATGACACAGCCCGTGGGGACAGAGAGGAACAAACTGTTCTATCCTAACTGAACGTCTGCTCGTTCAGTTGAACAAACTAGCCTCCCTAATAGGGAGACCGTCTCAGCAGGAACTTCCCAAGCAACTGGACACTTTTACTCCAAGGGACAGATGTGCCTGAGTCTGCTCATTTCCCACCCATGGACCACCCTGCGTGGACAAGTGCCCACCGTCTAAAAGCGAGGTGGTCACAGCGATACCTTCTCAACATTCAATACTGCAAGCAACCTAAAAGAAAAGAGAGAGAAAGAAATCAGTAGTGGGCACACGACACGTCAAACTGGACAACACACTGGGCTTCCAGGGGCTTCTCCGTCCCTCTCCAAGGAGACGCTCTAACTCCCTCCAGGTTGGAGCCAACGCCAACCCATCGGGCATCAACGGAAGTCACACACATTATAGACGTCAACATAAAACCCGCTGTTAAACGTCACCGGAGTTCACACCACGGCTTTAAAGATGTATCAAGTGAGGCGAGAACACAATGAAGTGAGTTAATGCGGATTCCGGGGGCAAGGGTAGAAGGGAACAGGGGACAGGCAGCCGGTCTTGGGGTCACCTCCTAGGCTGTCATCCACGGCACACACTCCCCAGGGCGCCTCTGCCTACCTCCCAGAAAGACACATCAGGGGTCTGACGGGGACACATTCTGAGTCCCGGGAGTGACCCTGATGCGGAACGTTATTCCCGCCGTCCGTCCACGGCCCAGGTGAGACCACCCGTCACCACCGCCACCTTCCAAGTCCAAGCCGCGCGGGTGGGGCAAGGGCCAGGGGTCAGGGACAGTGGCCACAGGTGTGCGTCGGGCTGGGCCGCTGCGGGCACTCAGCTCTTGGCTGTCACTCTGTGTGTCACAAATAGCTGGGAAAGAAAACCAGAATGACAGCAGGGAAACAAACCTTCTCTGTGCTTACTTTATTCTTTCTTTTTTTATTTAGTCTTTCATTACAGCCGTTCACACCAAGTGAAAGCAAATCGCACAACGGCCTGTTTCTAATGCAGATGCATCTCTTCTCGACGTGCTCCTCTGTGGAGCTCTCCGTGGGGTGATGGAGCAGCCACCCTCCTCACCGTCCCGGGAAGTGGCCTCTGCGGCCACCAGGACTATGTGCCCAGTGTGCCCAAAGGACTGGGATCTAACTCTGACTTATCTGGGCCACCTGTGGCTCGTGGCCGCTGTTCTAGAACAGTCTTCTGAACGTCGATTACAGAAGTGAAGACTGAGGCCACAATCACATCTCCCAACACTGTGCGCGTGATCTGCCGTCTCCGTGAGAAAATGCTGACTGTTCTCAGGGCTAGGCTCCTGCTCAGACACAAGCTCAGCCAGGAGTCCCCAACCCCTGCCCAGGCCGGGCCATCACGGGCACAGGGGACGCCTTGGACACAGAAACCTTCCGCTCGGGGAAATTTCCGTCAAGCGATGAGAAGAGAAGCTAGAGAGACTGGGGGGCATTCTCACAGAAGACACATCTGACAAGGGACCGTGATGCAGGACACACAGCGAACACGGAACACGCAAAAGGAGAACAGCCATCTGACTTAACAACTGGGCGAAGACCCAGAAAGACAGACCCCTCAGAAGACAGACAGATGGGAAACCGTCAGGAGAAAAGAGGCTGTGGGGGTCCCAGCAGCAGTGAGCAGATGCACCTGTCCACGCAGCCAGGTCGGGGACAAAGGCCGGATGGAGGACGTGGAGTGAAGGGGACCTGGCCCGGTGCTGGGACGCAGACACTGTGACCCCCGGGAGGGGACCTGGCCCGGTGCCGGTGGGGGGGATGTAGACGCTGTGACCCCCAGGAGGGGAGCTGGCCCGTGTCTTACAGAACTGAGCACACTCTCACCCTCCGGCCCGGCCATGCCATGGCGCTCCCGGGTATTTACCCAAAGGGGCTGAGAACTCATGCCCGCGCAAGACCTGCACACGATGTTAGTACAAGTTTCACTCAGAGAGGTAATTAAAATAAATGTCAATGTTGTTTAAAACCGTGGGCTTTGGATATGTGTCACTAAGACTGTCCAGGCTGCAGCCTTGAGCCCTGTTCACTAGGAACCTCCCTCCCGTGACCACGACCTGAGGTGGATGTTCAGGACGACCTACATGCACAGTATTAACCACCGCGTGGGGGATCTCACTCGTGTCTGAGACCAAGACTGTCTGGCCACAAATATGACCAAAACGCAAAACTGTCGCTGTTCCCTATTCAATTCCCCCAAGTCCTCACGGGGGGGACACAGGCCACACGGCCCGCCGTGGTCACACCCGAGGCCCAGCAGTCCCTCACAGGGTCCCCGTGGCAAAGCCGCCTCGCTCCTGGGAAAAGAGAACGCCGGAGCTTTGGCAGAAAGTGCACCCCTCTGAGGGCACCTCCTCACAAGGGAGTCTCGCCTCTCCTGAGCCCCTGGGGCCGCACCTGACGTGACAAGGGAGGTATCGGGGTCATCCGCCATGGGTCACAGCCACCTGGACACTAGTCCGCGACATTGGGTCACAGCCACCTGAACACTGGTCTGTGACATCGGGTTACAAAGAGGCAACAATTTTTTAACATGAATTTTCATTTAGAAAACAAATGAGCCTGACCAGGCGGTGGCGCAAGGATAGAGTGTCAGACTGGGACACGGAGGACCCAGGTTCGAAACCTTGAGGTTGCTGGCTCGAGCAAGGGGTCACTCGGTCTGCTGTAGCTCCACGGTTAAGGCACATATGAGAAATCAATCAATGAACAACTAAGGAGCCGCAGTGAAGAACTGATGCTTCTCATCTCTCTCCCTTCCTGTCTGTCCCTATCTGTCCCTCTCTCTGTTACAAAAAAAAAAAGAAAAATGAAAATCCAGTCCCGCTTTCAGAACTGACGGTCACTGAGTTTACCCCCTTGTCTGTCTGCAGGGACAGGGCCAGGCGGCAGGGGTTCACCGTCCCTCCCCAGCAGGAGTGGAGCCCAGGTCCTGACCCCTCTCCTCCCACCACATGTCAGAGAAGAGACGCACTTTTTAAAATTCTGAGACACGCCCATTCCAGCGGCCGGCTTGGAAAACCCTCAGCCTTTAAACAAATGTCAAGTGGGATTTAAAAAACCACAGTGCGTTTTGGCTCCAAGGCAGAGATCCGCTATGATAGGTTGCCTGCTGAACGAACAGCCCAATGAATCCGACAGGTCACAGGTGCACACTGCCCAGCCAGGAGGTCACGCATCTGGGTCAGGACCTCCCTCCTCCGTGCCCTTCACCTCCCGGGCGTAGCCGTGCAAGAGAGACAGACAGACACAGGGAGACGGAGACAGGAGACACGGAGACAGGAGAGACGGGCACAGGAGAGACAGAGAAGGGAAGAGACGGGCATGGGGAGGCGGAGACAGGAGAGACAAAGATGGGAGAGACAGGCACGGGGAGACAGGCATGGTGGAGACAGGCACGGTGGAGACGGGCACAGGAGAGACGGGCACAGAGAGACGGAGACAGGAGAGATGGGCACGGGGAGACAGAGACAGGAGAGACGAAGATGGGAGAGATGGGCATGGGAGATACGGAGATGGGAGAGAGGGGCATGGGAGAGACAGGCATGGGGGAGACGGGCACAGAGGAGACAGGCACGGAGGAGACGGGCACGGTGGAGACGGGCACGGGGGAGATGGGCACGGGGGAGACGGGCACGGGGGAGACGGGCATGGTGGAGACATCAGCACGAGACGCGGGTGGAAATGACTCTGAGACACGGAGGCACCGGGGCCCATGTGGAGGCGGCCAGGCAGCCAGGACACTGGGACCCGATGCCCCTGCACCTGCTCCCCCAATGCATGATCACTGGGGGCATCCTGAGTCCCCCCCACCACCAAAAGCAGGAGCTCACCTCCAGGGGAGAGAATGAGACAGCACGAGGGTATGGGGGTGGGAGGCCGGAACCCCCCGTCTCCATGTGGCTTCTGCAGTTCCTAAGCTTGTGCTCTGGGATGTCCCGGCAGCCGAGGTCACCCAGCCACCTCTCTGCGCCCGCCCGCCACGACACTCCCAAACGGGCACACACCTGTCAGTCATCACTCCTTATTAACAGGGCACAGGAATCCGTGTCACTTCCTTATGTCCCCCCTGAAGCGACTCTGTCACTTGTGTCTTTATTCCCGCCCCCTCCTGCCCTGCCCTGCCCAGAGGGAGAGGGAGGACACACCAGCGACCAGACCTCAGCAACTTCCGGGGGGGGGGTGGCGGGGGGGGGCAGGAGACAGGACAGGGAGAGGCCAGTGGGCCGGGCAGTCAGGACAACAAAGGGACAAACGTGGGGCAGAGGCACTGGTGTGGTCACAGTGACAGGGACTCAGGCGGACAGACAGATGGAAAGTTCCTGTACGGGGACAGTCTTCCTGACGAGAACCGTGGTCCCTGCGACCAGGACCAGAGACAGGGTCAGGAGGAGGGTGCACACCCCATGCCAGCGTCCGTGCCCTGAAGGTGATGCCATAGGGGAGGGAACAGAGTGTGGAAGCTGAGCCAGGAACGCTGAGGTCCAGGGAGAGAGGGCTGAGAAGTCAGAGCCACCACCATCCTGTTTATCACCAGAAACGCAACCTGGGAGGAAACGTGAGTCACCTGCCAAAGGAGTAAGAGTGAGAAGAGCAGGCTTGGGACAAAGACGATGGGAGAGGCCACTGCTGCAGCCACATGGGGCCGCTGAGGAGGACACCCCAGAGGGTCAGCAGCCAGGGGACACCAGGGACCACACGGTCAGGTCGGTCGTGTCAAGGGTCCCTGTCTCCACAGGCGGCAGATGCCGGTCCAGGCAAGGGTGCTGGTAGGCCAGAGTTCTGGTTCTTACACTGGAACCCCCAGGACTGTGTTGACCAGCAGACCTGTGACCACCTCACCAAACGGGGGCAGACGGAGAAGGTACCAGGGAGACCTCAGCCCGAGGGTGACTACTCCCTGCCGACCAGGGGAGCAGAGGCCTTCCCAGACCGGACTAAGTCTGGGAGCCGTGACCACAGCCCCCCAAGTCCTAGCAAACCTTGGCAGCCGCTGGGGTGGCCCCCACAATGGGCGCTGATGACCAGGCCTGTGCTCTGCACCACCACGCTTTCTTCCAATGGGCACTCCGGGTCCCTGCTGGCAGCTCCGGCCTCCACAGAGCCCCCTCGGACACAAACCTGCCTCCTCCCGCTCCTCTGGCCACCTGCTCTCAGCCCTGGAGTCTCCTCGGACAGTCCCCCTCACTCCCACATTAGCCCAGGAACAACGCCCTTTCAGGAGCAGGAGAAAAGGGAGTAGCAATTAGCACTAGCCTTCCCCTTAACAGCTTCACCTCCCGGCCTCTTGCATCCCTCAGTCCCAGGCCCCCCTCTGAAGGAACAGGCAAACCTGTCTGACCAGCTCTGGTCCCAGCAAGCCCTGCTCCAGGGCTCCAGGGGCAATGACACACCTGAACCCAGTGCCAAAGCAAAGCCAAGGCCAGGGAAGGGACAGGAACCGCTCCGGGGGAAGGACCCCAGGGGTTGGGTGCACTGCCCAGGCCCCGAGGAGAAAAGGGAAGGCAGTCAGTGGCCAAGCTAGGAAGCCTCTTCCTGCACGGCCTTCTCTCCTGCTGGGTGGAAAGCCCACGGGCACGGGGCCAGGGCAGCAGCAGCGGCAGGGTGAGCCTTGACCCAAGGCTCACCAGTCAGGAGAAACACTGTGGATGTGAGTGTGTGTTTGCTCTAGCGGACCAGGAAAATCTGAATTTGTAAATCAGATGAATCCAAACATGACCTTCTGTTCACAGAGAGGTTTGTCCTGACAGAGCCTCCGTGGACGCCTGACACATGGCGTCTCCACAGTCACCGTCCACGCGTTTCACTGCAAGACACATCGCACGCACAGGGAGCGGTAAGATGAATGTGACAAACAACCGTGCATCCGCAGCCTCTGTTGATTCACATTTTGTCTTTTATGCTTTAGGTTGTTTTTCCAAATTTAAGATTCTAAAATAAAAATATTTTAAAAAATAAAAGATTCTAAAATACAATCCTGGCTTGTTGGCTCAGTGGATAAAAGCACTGGCCCGACATGCAGGCTTTCCAGGTTCTATTCCTGATCACAGCATACAAGAGAAGCGCCCAATGGCTTCTCTCCTCCTACCCCTCCTGCAGCCAGTGGCTCAGTTGGTCCGAGTGTCAGCCTCAGGCACTAAAAATAGCTCAGTTGGTTGGAGCATCAGCTCCAGACAGAGGTTGCCAGGTGGATCCTGGTCCGGGCACATGCAGGAGTCTGTCTCCCTATCTCCCCTCCTCTCACTTAAAAAAATAAAATAAAATAAAATAAAATAAAGATTCTATGATTCAATTTATAAAAACTGAGTTTTTATGCAATTTTCCAGAGACACAGTCCAGAAAATACAGCATGGTTGAACCCTAATCCCACTTTTTCTTGAAAAAGAAGTTTAATTCCTGGAAGTAAATCATTTAAAGCAGGGGCCGGAAGCTTTTTGGCTGAGAGACATGAACACCACATATTTTTAAATGTAATTCCGTGAGAGCCATACAATGACCGTTATGTTATGCATTATCCAATAAAAATTTGGCGTTGTCCCGGAGGACAGCTGTGATGGGCTCCAGCCACCCACAACCATGAACATGAGTGGTAAGAAATGAATGGATTGTAATACATGAGAATGTTTTATATTTTTAACATTATTATTTTTTTATTAAAGATTTATCTGTGAGCCACATCTGGCTTGCAAGCCATAGGTTCCCGGCGCCTGATTTAAAGTAAAACGTCTCACTGGGAGGACGACCAGCTCCCTGGTTGTTACTTACTAAAGCAAGTAACAGACAACCTGATACCTAGAACATGATGACTTGGGCTATGAAAACATTTCAAGCATCACAGCTCTTCAGAACGGGACTGAAGGTGCCAAATAACTTTTACGCCCATTTGTCAAATAATGACCAGATCGGCGAGAATGCAGTGGTATTCCGTGGAGTGGAAGCCTGCATGTAGGCGCATGTCTGTGATCTCAGTCGACTCACGGAGACGGGTCACACCTTCACAATGAAACCAGTGCAGCGATCCCGCTCCAGGCAAGCAGCATGAGAGGTGGGCACTGTCCCTGACGACCCGGGGACACCCAGGTGCCTACACGCTGGTGCACGTGTGCAGCCGGAGAGCAGGAGCTGACCGGGCGGTGAGGGGTCCCCGCTGCGCCGACACCCAGAGGTTTGGGTCTGGAGTCTACAGCCCTCGGCGCTGACCTAGGTGTGGCCCGTCACCTGCAAAGGAGCGGGAGGGGACAGCTGTCTCAAACGGAACTGGTGCGCACACCGCGACACAGACTGCTGTGCTCTGCAAGGTGGGGCGGTCCTCCGTGGGGTCGGCACTGTGGACGGGAGCCACCCAGACTCCGCTCCATGGAGCGCGCCCCACCCACAACAGCAGGGCCAGAGGACAGCAGGTGAAAGACAGGATCAGAGATGCAAAACAACACACATGCCAAGGGCTTCCGTGCCCCTTAAGAACACGAAACATTTAACCTCATTTTACTCAAAAAAGTGCTTATGGAGCATCCTAAACACGATGTCCTGAGCGGTGCAGGAACAGACACTGGCATGTGGCAAAGCAGACAGACTCACCCGAACGAGAAGGAATAACACCCATGATTGGAACCAATCAACCACCGTGAGTCCTTACCACCAAGTAGCAAACAACCCGCATGGTGTTCAACTGCTGAGGGGTTTCCAGACCAGTTCCCAGAAGTGAACGTTTCCCTCAAAATACCCACAAATGACAGAGTAAAACAGTCCAACCCATATTAACCTATAAACCTACCCTTAGGTGTGTATCTCAATATAAAGCGTTTATTCACCCAAAGGGAGAGCACCCTAAGGAAAAGGGTTTGACCAGGACTGCGGTGAGCTCGGTTCCGGAAACACCTGCATTCAGCAGCCCCTCACACCTGGGCTGCCCTCTGCCGTGCCAGGCCAAGCTGAGCCGGACTGGGCCAGGTTTCCACACCCCTAAGGGCATGGGGTGCCTTCTGAAACACCAGGTCGTAAGCAGTAGTACTTGGCTCAGTTTTAATGCCGCTCTTCTTTTTGTTTGCGTTTTCAGTTGACTTAAAAATGCATCCTCTTTCTGATGGCCTGAGAAACCTGAAACCTGTGACATCAAGAGCACTTGAAACAAGTGTTAAAAATGTCTACGACTGCATTAGCAGATGCTTTAGAACAGTGGTCCCCAACACCCGGGCCGTGGACCGGTACTGGTCCATGGGCCATTTGGTACCGGTCCGCAGGGAAAGAATAAATAACTTACATTATTTCCATTTTATTTATATTTAAGTCTGAATGATGTTTTATTTTTAAAAAATGACCAGATTCCCTCTGTTACATCCGTCTAAGACTCACTCTTGACGCTTGTCTAGGTCACGTGATACATTTATCCATCCCACCCTAAAGGCCGGTCCGTGAAAATATTTTCTGACATTAAACTGGTCCGTGGCCCAAAAAAGGTTGGGGACACCTGCTTTAAAACACACACACACACACACACACACAGGCGTGTGCTCCCCAGTTGTGTGTGTCCTAGGAACCGGCCACCCCGCACGTCACTCCTCAGGGACCTGTCCCCAGGGCTCCCTCTCTGCTCCCTTCAGAACCTCCATGTGCCCGACACCGCCAGGGTCTTCCCCAGGAGCTATAAATACAATCCCATTTCTATGCTTAGTGCATCCTCCCCTCTCCCCAGTGCACCCCGAGAACAAGCATGGCCAAGAGCAGCAGCAGCCCCCCTGGACGGCCTGGTCACGGAGTCCAGGTGCCGCTTTGCCCTGAAGCAGCGGGCAGCTCCCACCACCAACCTGGAGGAGCCTTCCAGCGCTGAGCTGGCAGCTGTCTGGCCTCGGGAGAGCCCAGCAAGGGGGCACCGGGGTCCTCGTGCAGCAGAGGAGGAAAGAGAACCAAGCCCTGAGTTCAGGGTCGCAGGGACTCATGGGGGAAGAGCCAGGGCAGCCTGAGGCCCCCCTGTCCTGACCCCTGGCTTCCCCGGGTCCTCCCCTGCCAGGTCTAACAAGCTGCTGGGCCCACTGCCCCGCCTCTCGCTCCACGCCCCCCCTGCTCCTCCCTCACCTACCTCTCTTTCCCTCTCGCTCTGGGCACCTGCCCAGGAAAACCTAGTGACTTCCTTTTCAACAACCAATGTATGCTGGAATCTGCTGAATCCGTCCATCTGTCCCTCTGTCCCTCTGCTCCGAACTCTGGGCTCGACCCATTTGGCACTCCTCTCCAGCAGATACGACATTCATATTCTGAGCCCAGACCTGAATCCTGTCCCTTCCTCCTGTGCCAAACGCCCCCATCAGTCAACCTTGCCCCAGGGAGTCCCCCGCCCTGACCTCTGTGAGCACACCCTTGTTCTACCCACCCTCGCTCAGCACAGCCCGGGCACTGTCCCTTTCCAGCATCAGGGCCTCAGATTCATCCAGCCCTCCAGACGGCGGTGAGGTGTCTGTCCATCATATCCCTCCTCTGGTGAAAACCACCTGAACGGAAATGCTCTGCTGACCTGACTCCCATGCCACCTTCTCCGGGAAGCCTCCAAGCCCTTGGTGGAACTAGAACCGGCTGCTGAGGGGTCCTGCCTGTGTCTGTGTGGGCACCCACATTGGGCACTCATGGGGCTTTTCTTCCTGGGACCCTCCTACCCTCCTGCTCTTCTCTGCCTCACCCGAGCCCCTGCAAGGTCGTTTCTGCAAATCCTGGAGTACCAGGGCACCTTGCCCGGGAACACCTGTTGCGTCAGGAATGACTGTTCGTGTGAGGCTTTTGGTCAGGACCATAGGGTGAGCGCTCTTCTCGAGACTAAACGAAACCACTCTGTTCAAACTGATTTGATTATGAAGCACTTCCTCAGTGAGATGCAAAGCAATTATTGAAATAACTGAGCCTGCTCAGGTCACACTGCTTCCTGGCTCCCAGGTCAGGGGAAGCTGACCGGCATGACCCACCACAGGGGGCTGTTTGGTGCAAAGCGTGGGACAGGAAGCCTCCGCGGCACCACTGCCAATCACATGCAACCCGGGCCCGCCCAGACGAATGTGGACAGGGAGAACATTCCACTGCTCAGAGAAGCCAAGCTTTTCCACAAGTCTGGACCGACCTAGGGTCAGACACCCTCTGGGGACCTCCCAGACAACAACCCGCTCTAGAACAGGACACGTCAAACCCACTTATCAGAATCCACTCCTTCTGAAACTGCTGCCGTCGGCCGCCGATCCCACCCAGAGGCAAAGCGTGCGAGAGCCGCTGTCACCAAGTCCACGGCTCAGCCCACGGGCAGCAGCCCACGCGTGCTCACAGAGAATGGGCGGCATCACAACATGGCAGCAGGCCGGCTCACGCCTGGCAGCTGCTGAAAGTGATAGCTGGTTACGGAGGGGAGACCCCCGAAAAGCACACAAAGGGAACAGTTGTGTCTGCATTCTAGTGTTTCAGGCGGGCCGACAGACAGCACCTGCTGGAGACAAAGCTGCCCCCCGCTCCCGGCAACAGCACCGATGGGCTTTCCCTGGATCCTGTAGGCACAGGGCAGCCTGACCAGACACCAACAAGCCAGTAAGCAAGTAGGGGCAGAAGGTTCAGAAATGGCTTGTTTCCATAGCGATTTTTTAAAGGTTCAGTGATCAGTGGGGTCGCCACTTAGAAAATGTGCTCATAGAAATGGCAGCAACACCGGAGGGCAGCAGGTCAGTGAGACAAGTCCACGTAGGGCAGAAACAGACGCCTCCGCCCTCCTGCTGCGCTCTGGAGAGCACGCGAGACCCGAGGGCAAGGAGTCACTGCTCCTGCTGAGCACGCAGTGGCTCTGAAAGGAGTCTGAGAACTGACACTGGGGGGGGGGGGTGTATTTTCTTCCTTGGTCATCAGCGTGTCAAGCGCTAGCTGATGGGGAGTGAAGAGGATCTGCTGAAGGTTTTCCGGAACTTAAAATTCAATGTGAATTCTCTAACATTTTACACAAAAAGAATCTTATCTTACCAAAAAAAGTTTGGTTATGAACATCTTGACTCTCATCGGTTCCCTTACTCTCATGTTCGTGCTAATAGACTTTACCTTTCAGAGTTGGACTGGACCGCAGCAATGTACCCCAGGGACAGCCAGGACTGCAGGTTTTCACTCTGCTGTGCAGGGCTCTACAGGCCCTGGGGGGCCTTCCTGAGAGGTGTCGGCCAGCTCCGGGTGGCCCCCACCCAGACACCAGCGTCCTGCCCCAGGATCCTCCAGTCTCTCAGCAGAAAGTGCAGAAAGCCCAACTTCCACCAGCATGGAGGCTTTCCAGGGGACACTGTCCTCCTTCCTCTCTAGATGTAACTCAGTCTCATCAGGCCTGACCCCCCCCCCCCAACATTAACACAGAAACCTGCAGGGAGGAAGCAAGCCGTCCCAGACACCAAGGCTCCCACGGGAAGCCCTGTCCATCCCTCTCCCGAGCAGGGCACGAGCCCTGAGGCTGCTGGGCTAGGACAGAGAGTTGGGAGCAGCAGGCGCAGCGGGCAGGCCAGTCCCTGGTCCGGAGCAGCTTAGGGTGCAGGACAGCAGCCGGGCGACCCCACCCTGTCTGGGTGGCGCCCCGGGACACAGGCCGTCTCCATTACTCACAGGGACTCCCCGGTCACCCGGGAGACGCCCTCAGCCTCCCTCCTGAGAGTCCCAGCAGCCGGACCCTCGCTCCCCGCCCGCCCGCTGGGGGACCCTGAGGTGCTGGCCCAGCAGCGCAGGTGCGGGAGCAGCGGCAGCCCTTCCCGGGATGAGCTGCAGCGCGGCCACCGCACTCATTCGGCCCAGCTCCGCGCGCTGCCAGTTCCCGGGCCCAGCCGCCCACACCTGCGCCCCCCGCCCCGGGGCTCCCCCGCTTCCCAGCCCCCCACCGCGGTCCCGCGGCCGCACGCACCTCCCCAAGGCGAGGTCCCCGCCTCTGCGGTCACTCGGTGCACTGCGGGGGTGGAGGAACAGGGTTGGGGGGGGGCAGGTGCTGCCCCGGACATCGCCACCCGCCCTGCACGCTGTGGGAGGGGGCGCCGTCTTCCGGAAAGTCCCCGCCGCCCCCGCCGTGCCCCTCCGCCCGGACGCACCTGTCCTCGGCCCGGCAGCCGCTCACCTCGGCCTCACTGCCTCCCCGGCAACGAGATCCGCGGAGCAGGTGTGGCCGCCCGCGGCCAAGCGGGGTGGGGAGGCCGCGCGGCTGCCCTGTCGCGTCGGCACGGGGCGAATCCGGGCTCACGGTCGACGGCGCGGCCCCTCCGCCCCTACTCCCCGGCCGCGCTCCCCGCAGGCCCGAGTTCCACGCACCGCTCCCCGCAGAGTGGACGCGGCTGGACCCCGAGAGCGCACGTACCCCGCACGGCGCCCCTGCTCCCCCGCGGCTCCTGCGCTGCGCCCCGGTCACCACGCGGCCGGCGGCGCCGAGTGCACAGCGCGCCCCCCGCCGGAAAGTTGCCTGTGGGCCGGCGGTGGGGGAGGGGCGGCGAGTGTAGGGTCCAGGAAAGTGAGCGGGGCGGGGGGGGGGGGGGGGGCCGGCAGGGCAGCCTCGAGGCGCAGACCCACCTTCGTGCGCGGCGGTGCCTCCTCCACAGGCGCTGCCGTCCGCCGCCCGCGCCCGCGGGCATGGCACTCCGTGTACGGGGCCCCGCTGCGCGCTCGCACGGCCGACGGTCCCTGCGCACGCGCCGCCTCCACGCGCCGCAGTCACTCCTCCGCCGGCGCTGTTCGGGGCGCCCAACTCGGGGACCAGGTGGGAACTTTCCGCAGCGGCCAGGAAAGCGGAATTGTCTTCCCGTCCGTGTCTCCACGTGACGGTCAACGGGGAAAACACCAAGCAAGCGAAGCCGCTGTTCTCGCTGGAGCCGTCCCACCCGGTCGGTCAGGGCGGGGACTAAAGGATGCTCATCCTTGGGGACACCTTCCAGTCGGAAGGCGCTCTTCTCGGCAGATGAGAAACTTGAAATATTGTAAAAACACAGGGACTATTTTGCCACCCTTGTCCTTGACTGACCTAAGGAGGTCTCAGTTCTTTATATTTCTTACCTAATTGCCTTTCAGAAGCCTAAAAGTATATAATAAACATGAAGCACGCAGATAACAATCCCACATGACCAAAACGTAAGCATTTACTTGAAAAGCTCTGGACTCGCACGTGTCAGAGTCAAACTATTGTCCAAGCAATTGCAAGTTATTGTTTTGATGATGCAAATGTAAAATCTTGGTTAAAAATAAATAAATAATAATAATAATTAGATATTAAGCAAGAACTTTAACTCAGCCCTGGCTCAGTGGATAAAGCATCAGCTAGGTATGCAGACGTCCCAGGTTCAATTCCAGGTGGGGGCACACAGGAGAAGTGGTCATCTACTTCTCCACCCTTCCCCCTACTCTCCCTCCTCCCCTTCTGCAGCCAGTGGCTCCATTGCTTCCAGCAAGACCCCAGCATCAGGCACTAAAAATAGCTCCTTACTTGAACATGGTCCGCAGCAGACGGGGTTGCCAGTCCACCTGGGAGTCTGCCTCACTAGCTCCACTCCTCTCTCTTTAAAAGAAAAAAAAGAACTTTAACTCATGAAAAATCTTTCTAAAATTTGTGTCACTGTCCTTTGCGTGATAAAACCAACATTCCTTACACTTTTAATCATTTTGATTACATGATAGTAGACATCCTTCGTGTGAATCAGGCGTTCTGTAGAAAGTCACCTCCCAAGGTCATCTGATCAAAAATTCCTAACTGGGCAGGTCCTAGTGTGCGGTCACGTCCCAGGCCTGTCACTTCTTTAGTGAGAAGACTTAATGCAGCCCTGTTCGTTGTTCTGTGCAGGTAGGTGGCACACCTCTGAGATGCCAGAACACCCCTCAAAGAGGGTGTTCACCCTCAGGAGATCATGGCGTCCTGGAGCACCAATCTCAGCCCCACTCCCACTTCCCCCCTCTGTGTGCTCTTCCTGCTGCCCCGCCTTCATCTCAAACACGTAAAACAAGCTGCAAAATTGTTCTTCTCAGGAGCGTTTGAGATCTCGCTCCCAGTGAGTGTCAGTCCTTTGCCTTAAACTCCTATAGAACTTCTCTGCAGATGCGGCATGTCTCACGTCAACATGAGTCTATCCCACATGTCTTACTTTTAAAGTGATGTGTTTTCTTGTTTGCTTTTTGTAATTAGAAAACGTCATCAGTGAAACTTCGCTCCCAAACCTAGTATTTCCACGTTTATACAACACTCCCATGTGTAAGACGCACCTTAATTTGGGAGCTTAAAATTTGAAAAAAAAAATGTATTGCAGAAAGTGGTTGAGCTCAAGTTTTATGCATCATAAAATTCATACAATTTCTCATCACTGTCAAAACTCCCATCCATTAGCTTGTCCTCCTCTGTGTCTGATGACGAATCACTGTCTTCATGTAATATATTGCCTCGTCCTCAGTTCCACCTATGGCATTTGAAATGCCACAACCACTGTATAAGATGCATCCAGTTTTTAGACCCCGAAAATTTTGAAAAAGGGTGTGTCTCATCCAGTTTTTAGATCGCGAAATTTTTGAAAAAGGGTAATACCCAGTAAGTGAAACCCTTTAAATAATTTTCAAAAACTGAGTTATGAACCCCATTCGGAGTTGGTTGCAGAAAACAAGAGAATAGCCAATCTGTGTTACAGCCCATTGGCCTCTCCAAACTGGAAAGTTTCTTACACAGCCTGTGTGGGGTCTCCATCAATCAGGGTGGTCCTGGTGGGAGGGGTGGCAGGTAGAATGTGAAGTCAGAGCTCAGGCTGTGCCCACACAGGTCCTTCCCTCCTGGAGACTGAGAATTTCGTCACAGAGGGCAATTACAGCACCGTCACTTATCTGACTTGAGTACGCTGCAACTAGTTCTAAAGGTCCAGCTCAAGGAGGTCACAGTCACCTGATCCACCTTATGCATTTGTGGGCGCTAATCTTCACCCACATCTTCATACGCGTCCCCTTCTACGGCGGCTCTCGAGTCCACCGAGCGAAATCCAAAAAATCCACACGTCCCACCCTGGACCAACAGCAACCACAACAGGGAGAAACAGACACTTCACTTCAAGCAAAAAACAATCAGAATGAAAAATAGGATCTTCATGTCCAGAACTTTTGCATCATCCCCGACAGAAACTCTTGTTATCGACCATTTATTTTCTTTTAAAATGTATGGCTTGGATCCCCTTTTAGAAAAAAAAATGGATGCTTTGCTTTATCCATGGTTTGGAAAGTCTGGATGGGCTGGGGACCCAAAGGCAACTCAGACCTGCTGTGTTTCTTGACCTGGGACTTGATGGCAAGGCTGCTTCCAAAGTGGGGAGGCCCCCGGGAAGCAGAGGGAGGAGGAGGAGACAGGAGAGCCAGGCAAAAGAAGAAAAGAAAATTGTCTGCCAACACACCCAAAAACTGTTTTTTTAAAAGCACCGGCATTTCCTCAAATGAATTGTGATTCCGTATTCATAGAAATAAGTAGGTAAAGTTACAAGGGAATAGGACAGCCCGATTTTGTGGGTAGATTGAGAGCGTGGGTCTATTTACAGGCAGACGAATGTGTCGCACAGTTTCCCAGAGAGGGAGATTCTGGGGTGGGTGCCAGGGACGATCTGTGGGTAGGTCTGGGTGCTGGTGGCAGGAGTGCTCTCGGGTTGTAAGGAATGATTGGGCTGTGCACTCATAACACGTGTGTGATACGTCAACAAAACCTTTCCTAAAAAAAATAAAAAACCAACCAAACAAAAAACTTCCTGACCTTTATTGCATGCCAGTGCTTGGTCTCTGTGCTTCCCAAAGTCATCATTGGGTGTTATTTCCACCCTCTGCCTCATAACACAAGGCGCGACCAGAAACCAGGACTGGGCCCTGGCCAGTAGGTCTGAACAGCATTTCCCGACACTCCCTGTGGTCCCCTTACAACCGGGTCCTTCGGTGTTTACTTGATCAGGTTGGGCTTCCACTTCCAGATGAAACTATGAAACCCCATGTGTGTTCATGAGACCCTCCCGCCCCCGAAGCCTGCAGACGGAGAGAGCCGATTTCTGCACCAGGCAGGCGCGAGCCCCCGACCGGCAGACTCGTCCCCTGTGGTCCCTGTGGGTTTCGCCTGAAGTCTGGAACCCGGGTTGGAGGGTGTCCGCTTGCCTCAGTCCTCCCTCACACGTCCCCTCTGTGCTGCCATGTGACCAGGAGCTGGGGTGCAGGACATACGTGGTCTAGAGCGACATCCTGTAAAGGGGACAAGCCCAGTAGAAACATGCCGAGCCAGGGACGCTGTACTTCTATCCTGTGGGGTCTCCCGAGATGGTGTGGGTCTTTCCCAGGGTAGAGTCGGAAGCGGGGTGCTCACTGTGAGGCCAGTGCCACTTTGAAAACGGTGCTGAAAATAGGATGACTAATTTTAAAAAAAGACCCTTTGTAGTTCTATTGACCCGTTTCTATCCTCTTACCAAAACTGCTGTTCTCTACCGGATGGTCTTCCCCAAACCATGTGGCCAAGTGCTTCCCCGCCGACGAAGCATCCCGAGAGGCTCAGACATCTGTGCCAGCCCTCACCAAGCAGCGACTTGCCAGAACTTTCTAGAACACAGGGGCAGTGAGATGGGTTTGGGGTGCATGGTCTCACATCATCTCTGTTCCAAGGGAAATTTAATGGCTAATAGAATATAAAAAGAAAAGACACACCAATTAGGAATTGGGAAACACCAGAAGCAGCCAGCAATGCAGAGCAGGGGCCCAGAGCCTGGCCAAGAGTGTGACTTCTGGGACTGGACACAGATGATGGCCTTGGGACCAAGAGTGCTTGTGGTAGAGAAGCCCAGGGTGACCCCAAGACCCTCTCCTCCTGGCATCCTGTCCCTCTGTGTGCAGGGGCCTGGAGGCGTCTGGCCACTAGAACATAGCCATGGTGAAGGCATTTTCCACCTGTCAGTAGAGCGCTGACTCTGGTGACGCTGCGTCCATCACGAGGGACGTCAACCTGCCAGGTGTGACTCTGAGATCGCCGGCGGAAGCCCAGAGCAAAGGGGCCTGCTGGCCAGGCTGGATGAAATCAGCACCGTGGTGGGGGCGTCCTCAGAACTGGAGCCGCTTCCAGGCCTGGTGGTGGCTCTCAGCAGGACCAGGGAGATGGAGGGGCCCGCAGTCACGCAGCTGCCAGGGGGGTGTGGGGTGAGGTCGGCCAAGCCCTGCGTGAACTGCAGTGAAGTGTGTGCCTCCCCCCATCAGAGGCAGCCCGGCCCGCACCTTGTCCACAGGCTGAAGGACCCCTGGTGATGGGATGCAGGTAACCCGGGCTCACACCCCGGCCGCACACACTGCGAATCTGGAAACGTGAGTAGTTTCAGTCAGCTGAGTGTGCAATGGTGTGTTCCACAGCCCTGCATGCAGGATGGGGGTCAGCCAGGAGCCGGGGGGGGGGGGAGGGCAACTGGGCTTGAAGGAAAAGGCCAGAGACCCGGTTTGGGGGAGCTCAGTGGCTGCAGGGAGTTGTGAGGATTCAACACAGGTCAACACATCACAGCGCCCCTGACTCCTGTGTGCACCTGGGAGAGCCCACGCCGCCCCAGAGTGGGAGCCTCACAATGCAGCCGTGAAACACGGTTCTAAGCAGGTACCTGCCCGGTGAAGGCAATTACAGTCACTTGAACACCATCAGACAGGAAAGGAGGGAACCACAAAGAAACACCCTCCCTCTGCAGCCAAGATAACGTGTGTCTAGGCCCGAGTTCTTGGTGAAAGGGGATTCATTTTATGGACTCATTTGCCAAAGACCATAAAATACACTTCACACAGGAACGGCACCTATTAAAAGTCACGGTAAAAAAAAAATGCCTTTTGGGTTTCCAAAGCAAACACACATCCCGAGAAAAGTTTAAACACGAGAAAGGAAATAGGAAGCTTACAAGATTATCGCCATGGGATACATTTCTGCACCTCTGTGAGAAATCAGTAAACCTGAAGATCATTCTGAGGCATTCACCCGGGTGCCCAGAACACACATGCACAGGCACACACGTCGGGACACAAGGACGGGGGGTCCAGAGGACAGGAAGGGAGGGACTGGCAGAAGAAACAGGGAGTGCGAACTAGGATTTCCCTGCACTGAAGGAAGATGAGTTCTGAAGATCTCCCCCCGAGCCATGGCATCTGCTGGCTCCCAAACAGTAGAGAGGGGGCCATCGATGACCAACCCTGGAGAGATTCTGCAAATGTTCCCTCCCCAGGCCCCGCCCCTGAGCCACGGTGTGAGAAACATGTGCAGAAATGTGTGTTTTAGGAAATCTCTGGTCCTCCTCCCCTAACTGATAACCCCTGTCTAATGAACACGCCATCAGCTAGCCTCCGACAGAGTCGTTTTATAAAACGCCAGGCCAGGATTGCTCTAAGCTGTGAGGTCACAGAAAGCAGAGACCGCACAGGAACTATGGGCAGAGAGGGGTCTGGGGAGACACAGCGACCCAGTGAAGGGTGTTCTGGTGGAAAGTGGACTTCAGACACAATGTATGGAAGTCTGAATGCTGTATTCTCTGTAGTTGGAGCCATGGGGTGTACTGGCTCATGACCTAGGCTGCACGGGCCACATTTACACGAGACGTTCATAAGGGGCATGAGTGCCCCGTGACGGGACCTCTCTGCGTCACTTTAGTGCGTTTTCTGTAAATCCAAAACTACCCAAATGCTTTACAATAATTACAAATAAAAGCCCCTGTCTTTACCTTGATCGTCACCCAGACATGACAGAGGAGAGACAGAGGCTCTTCCACTGTTCAGTGTCTGTCTCATAATAGCTTTCAGCAACACTAGGACTTATCAAAGATGGCCACAAACTCGAGATGATAGGCTCCTGGGAAACACCTTAGAGCCCACCCTGATCTGGAGGGTGATCGCAGGCTAACTGAGCTATAGCAATATGATCATTGCAGTTTAATTACAAGTGCTTATTTTTCTTTGTTCTTTTTTTTGTGTGTATGTGTGTGTTTTTCTGAAGTGAGAAGCGGGAGGCAGGCAGACAGACTTCCACATGTGCCTGACCGGGATCCACCCAGCATGCCTACCAGGGGACGATGCTCTGCCCATCTGGGGTGTTGCGCCGTTGCAGCCGGAGCCATTCTAGCACCTGAGGCAGAGGCCATGGAGCCATCCTCAGTGCCCAGGCCAACTTTGCTCCAATGGAGCCTTGGCTGCTGGAGGGGAAGAGGAAGACAGAGAGGAAGGAGAGGGGGAGGGGTGGAGAAGCAGATGGGTGCTTCTCCTGTGTGTCCTGACCGGGAATCGAACCCGGAACTTCCACACATCAGGCTGACGCTCTACCTCTGAGCCAATTGGCCAGAGCCACAAGTCCTTGTTTTTTATACCCTCAAAATGGTCACGAGCCCCGTTCACAATCACGTTCACGTGCAGTCACACTGTGTGTTGCTGAAGGCTTCCCTGCTTGGGCAGAGTGTGAGGTCGGTGAGACATTTTCATCCTGGAGGGCGTGGGAAGTCTGGCTCACTTCCCCTTGTCTCCATCGGGGCCCACCTTAGGGACCAGACACTGCCCTGTCCTCACCAACACTGACCGGTGGGTCCTGGAGGACAGCTGCCCGTGTAGTCACACTCCAGTGGTGTCAGGCGGTCAGAACTGACCTGTTCTTTGCATCATCTTGCATTAATATGTCCTCACTGAGCAGCAGCTGTGTCCGTCACCACAGCGGGTTACCCACCAGGGGTGTGTGTGTGTGTGTGTGTGTGTGTGTGTGTGTGTGTATGCGCACGCATGCGTACCTCGGGATGTCACAGCATGTCAGAGACCCATTTCGCAGCCTGTAGGATGGCCACAGGGGACCACCTGCCCCCGGCTGTCTGAAGACGACCTGACAGAACAGGCAAGGGATGTCTCCAAAGCGTCTCATGCTGGGTAAGCGTAAGTCACCAAATGACACTTCTGAGAACACTTCCACTCTGGGAGGAGCCCTATGTACACAGCATTGGGAATAACAAGGGGTTTGCTCCTCGTTCCTGCTCAGTGGTCGGATCGGTTTTCCAAAGCAGAAGACTCCCTAATGCAGCCACCCTGGACGCGGCCAACGATTCTAGGCAGACTGAGCTGGCACGGTCTTGTGGGTCCTGCTCTCACGTCCCACGGGACTCTTGTCCCCAGCATGGCCGACGTGGTACCGGTGGGATCTCCTGCTTAACCCCCACTCTTTGTGCGACCCGACTTTCAGCTCACTGTAGGGAGACACCCCCCCCCCCATAGGTGATTCCCACAGGCTCCAGTCCGCAGTAGAATGAGAGGCTATGTCCCTCCACGTGTGTGTGCTGAGCCCAGAAGTAAAAGCGAGGGTCAGTGGTGCCGGTTTTATTTACTTACATTTCCACCGCCGATACTCATGAAACGTTTACTCTCAGTGCTGCATTGTGGATGCTCGCGTTCAGTTTGGGTTCTTGAAGATCAGTGAAAGTTGGATTTCCCGGGCACGGTGAGCAAGATTGGGTGAGGGTCCCCCCCCCCCGTGTCTGACTGGCATGGTGGATGCCAGAGGCTCACGTCACTCATCCGCTCACTGGTGAGCATCGACCGCACACATTCTCTTTTTGATGCCAAGGTGATGGGCTAGTCTCTGCCCTTGGGGAGCCCATGGTCTATGGAGGGGGTGGGAAGAGAGAGGCACAGAGCGGGGGGCACTCATGGCTACCAGGAAGCAAAGGCAGCGAGCTCTCCGTGGAGCCAGGTGGGAACAGAGCCCAGCCCACGCCTGACCGAGCCCTCCTGAGAAAATGACATTCGAGCAGAATTTGAGAGCTAATCTGTTGTCAGGCCACTTGGAGCAGCTTTTAGAGCTCAGTCCCCCAGGGGGCAGGGGGACTTGGGTTTTCACGGTCACTGCTCTGCCTTCAGTGCCTGGGACACAACTGGTCATCCTGGGCAAACAGCCCCCTGTGAGATGAGGACTCAGCCCAGGAATGCATAAATAAGCCGGCATTTCTCCCTCTCGTCTTCCTCTCTCTCCCTTCCTTTCTCTCTAAAACCAATCAATAAGCAAATTAATTTTAAAAAGAAAATAATGGTCTGGGACACAGAATGACTTTTTTGGCTCGAAGAATGAGAGACCATGAAAGGTGGTCCTGGAATTGGACCTAGAGGTCCAGGTTTGCAGGTGACGATGTCACAGATGTCCGGCGTGAAGACTAAAGACAGAAATGTGTCTTTCACAATCACAGTGGTTTCAGCGGCACTAAGATGTCAGGAACATCTAGAGCCATTTTGCTGAAGTGTCCCTTTGCTGAGATGCTCACGGCGCTGCGGTCTGATCTCCATCACACAAGACGGGCAGCAGGGTGCAGGCGGGCGAAGCATCGACCCCACCTTCACGGTGTGCACGCAGGATAGAGCCGCAGGACAAGGGTCAGCGTCTGCATCTCACGCCCCTTTTGAGCTGGTCCCCAGGGGCTGGATTACAGGGACACGGCTCACAGTTGTCCTGCTGGGCCATCCCAGGCTCTTCACGCATGCAGACACGGCTCCCACCGGACATGCCCTCCACTGTGCACACAGCTCCCACCGGACATGCCCTTCACTGTGGACACGGCTCCCACCGGACATGCCCTCCACTGTGGACACGGCTCCCACTGGACATGCCCTGCGCCACAGCAGGGTCACACACGGGACCGGCTGTCCCCACCCACAGAGTTCTCTAGAAGGGCAGCTAACACACGGAGGCCATGTCCTCACCGGCACAATAAACAGGACCGCAGGCCCTTGGTGACAGTCCAAAGATTTCATTCCAGCTGCCCTTCGATGCCTGCGTTCCCATCCTCGCTCACAGGACTGCACCACGTGCTGGGAGTACTTCGTTTTTAATTTTACAAAGTACGTGAGTACCACTGTCCTCTGCTAGCAGCCTGGCTGGCCGACCCCCAGGGACAAGTTTCTCTTCCTGGGGAACAGGCTCTGGGCTGTGTCCCCCCTGTCCCCCGCACCCTGTACTGTGATGGTCAATTGTACCATCTTCTGCTAAACTGTCAGTTCCCTAGTGACAGGGACATGGACAGAGAGGAGGACAATGATGGAGTCAGGGAGGTAAGAGAGCTTCCTTTTGAAACCCGTGCCGCGAAAGGCGCAGGCTAACCCCCCCCCACATCCCTGTGAGTCCAAACCCCCCCCCTCAGAGGTATGTCCTGTGCTGAAAACTCCTGGCCCCTCACGCAGTCAGAACTTGGTACTGGCAAGAAATCAAGGTCAGACCTTGCCACATAAGGCAGAGGAAAATTAGAGCAGTGAACATTTGTCACAGTGACCTCTGTCTGCTCAGCAGCTGACCTCATTTTCAAAATGTCCATCTTAAAACAATGTCAAGATGTTAACGTGTTCCAGGGTCAGGGTGGGTGACTTTAAATTCGGGTCACCCACCAGTCCCAGCTGTGGTCCACCAGGCAGGCGTCACCGAGCTCCCCACTCCTTGCACCTTGGTCCCCACCCTTTGTCCCTCTGGGGCTGAAAGCTGCATTTTTTGTGTTTCTAGTGGGTGTGTCAGCTCTGCTTCTAGTGTGTGGGGGGGAGTGTGCTCTCTCCTGGCTGCAGCCTGGGGCTCCTGGCTCCAGCCCCCTGGTGGCACCAGCTCTGAGGGTCCTCCCTTCAGAAGTAGGAGATTCCAGGAAGCCCCTCCCCTCGGGCCTCAGGGCCCTGAGTCCACGGGCCCCTCCTTTGGGTCCTAAATCTCAGTCACTCCTCTCTGGTCGTGACTATCACCAATGTCACAGAGATTAGAGGAATCTAGGTTTCTGCTCCATTTACCTGAGCAGTGTCAACCCAGGGAACACTGGGCCGCTGGCACTCTCCTGACTGGACCTTGACCCGCAGGACGCTGTTCAAACATCAGTGATGTGCAGGGCGGGACCAAGAGCCTGTGGGACCGAGAGCCGGCCAGCCCTGTGGCATGCAGTTTCAGCAGCTTGTGGTCTTTCCTAAAAACCACAATAACGAGACTGCAGCCGGAAAATGAATGACCAAAAACAAACTAAGTTGGAAGCTTAGAAATGGTCAGATTTAAACGTACGATCGACCGTGGAGTCACATGGACTTCTTTAAGTAACCTTTTCAATTCTAATCTAATCAAAACACCCAGCACAGGTCTGTGTAGACGGCCATCAACACAGAGTAAGGATGGTCATTCAGCTGGCATGACTATCTGTCTGTCTGTCTGAAGTCACATTTGTATACATTGTGCAATGGTCAACACGGTAAGTCTAGCTGACATCGATCACTGGACATAGTTACAGATGTTTTTGATCTTCATTCTCAGTAACTTCTCAAACCTAGAATGCAGTGTTGTTGGCTGTGGACACCATGTTGCCCATGGCGTCCTGGGGCTATCTTACATCTGGAAGTCTGCACCTTTGACCCCCTGAGCCCATTTCATCCACAGCAGCCTGACTGCCTCCGACCCACCAACGTGCTATCTGCATGGCTGCAGATGAGTCAGTGGCTGTTCGCTTTGGAGATCCCACGGGTAAGTGACATCACCCCATATGTGTCCTTTTCTCATGGACTGACTTCATGAGTCTTTAAAAAAAAAATCTGCCCATGGCATGCAGGGGTAGCGAGGTCTGAGTGACGGGATGGGGGGTCCCAGGAATCGGGTGCGAACAAGGGGCCGGAGGCTCTGATCAGGGTACCAGGTGACTCAGGAACGCACAGACATCGGTGGTCATTAAAGCTGACACACAAGGATCTCATTCAAGTCCTTAGAAAACAAACATCCACAATTGGTTAACCTTATCACGAACATCGCACAGAAGTGGGTAGGTGTCTCTTTATTCCAGATGGATAATTGTGACTTTTTTTTAGCTCAAACTGCCTACTTTTCGTAGTCACAGGCAATTGGCGTTAAATGAATTATAAAACACACACGCGATAGCATTGGTGTCCTTATAAACAAGCGTGATGAAATCTCACTTCCCTGAGAGGCAATTTTAGGGTGTGGGTGAAACACGCTTTTCCCGGTTCTGAGGGACTATTACTCACCTCCATCAAGCTGTTTAAAAATTGAGTGTGTTCCTAACTGCCGCCATCTGAGGACATTCCGACCCTCCCCATGGCATGTGGGGCCCTCGCAGTGGCTTGCCACCACTCCCCACCACCGACACCTCCCTCCTCGTCCCCCCAAAACACCCCCTTGGACCCCCTATGCCTCTGAATCTGTGGTCCCTTCCCCCCGCCCCCTCCCTCTCCCTACCTCCCTACCTCCCTCCCTCACTTCACCTACCCCTCCCTCTGCCTGGTCGACCTGGAAGAAAAAATGGCAAATCCACATCTACTTGTAAAACCTCTGCAGGCAGGCTCCTGCCGTGTCCCTTCCCTCACAGGCCAGCTCACTGCCCCCCACCCACTTTCATGTGGCATGTGTGCTCTGGGATTGGTCCCCAGGACCCTGGACCCTGCCAAGAGGGCAGCACATAGACCCCCTGCCCAGGGCGTGTACCACACACGGGTGAGTGCCCCGTGGGCGGGATGGCAGACGAGCCTGGGTGGGCAGCTGGCTAACTGCCTCCCCATGCACAACTCCGGCCGGCCGCAGGTCATGCTGAGCACAGGTGCGATCACCGCGAGGAGATTCCCACGGGCAACACAGTGGGGCCTCGAGCTGCCGGTGGAGGGGAATAGCCCCATCCTGTGCACGTCTCACGGAAACAGCTCAGCTCTTGCACGGAGTCCCCGCCAGAACCACCAGCTGAGTCCACGCTTAGTCCGTCAGTGGCAGGGGACTGGCCGCTGTCGCTCGGTGGTCCACACAGCTGAGCAGACGATGAGATGTCCCCAGTGTGATGTCCTTCCTCTGAGTGGCTGCTCCATGGGGGCGCCGGAGTCAGCTTGCAGGGGCAGTCCTTCCGGCCGCACCGGCCCAGGACGACTGTGGTCTCCCCTCACCTGCCGGTGGCTCAGCAGTGGCTCAGCCATCCGTCTTCCGTCTGCAGCCACAACGTCCCTGCGAGCCTGACTGACACACAGCACGATGCAGGGGGTAGGGGCGCCCACCCTGTGCCGTCAGAAACCCGCACGTGACTTGTCAGCTCTCTGCCTCCACAGTTCCCAACCAAACAGTAAAAACACACCTCTGACCTCCTCTCGAACACATATTAGGCGTCGCCACAGCCATTTTATTTTATTTTAAAAAAATTTTTTTATTCAGTGAGAGGAGGGGAGGCAGAGAGACAGACTCCTGCATGTGCCCAACTGGGATCCACCCGGCAAGCCCATCAGGGGGCGATGCTCTGCCCATCTGGGGCCTTGCTCCGTTGCTCAGCTACTGAACTCTTCTTAGTGCCCGAGGTGGAAGCCATAGAGCCATCCTCAGCACCTGGACCAACTCGCTCCAATCAAGCCATGTCTGAAGGAGAAGGAGAAGAGAGAGAGAGAGAGAAGAAAGAGGGGGAAGGCTGGAGAAGCAGATGGACACTTCTCCTGTGTGCCCTGACTGAGAATCAAACCCGGGACTTGCACATGCTGGACCAATGCTCTACTGTGAGCCAATCGACCAGGGCCACCACAGGCATTTTAACCAATGTGCTCAGAAATGAGCCACCCTTTCTCCTGGCATGACCAGAAACAGGGCCCACTTTGCTTGCCTTCAAGATGTACTCAGCCACTCAACGCAGAGACAAGGGTCCCCTTGGAGGTCGCCACAATTCACTGACCAATCACCATGTTTTATCCGTTCCTGTTCCCAGCTCTCAGGCCAGCCCTGGTGGCAGGACCACACCTGGTTGCTCAGGTGACGCCTCGTCTCCACACTGTAGTCAAAACACTCACAGCCCATTCTCTGCGGCTGCCCCTCGGAACTCTTTACTGTGGTTGAGAAAGCCCAGCCGTCTGGCCCCCTGGCTTCCTCATGTCTGGTCTTCCACGCTCTCACTCAGCCGTGCGCTGGGTCAACAAAGACTGAGGCCCTACTGCGTGCCAAAAAGTGGGGCGAACCCAACAGGCAAAGGGGAGAGAGAAAACATGTCCCCTGTCCTGGGCTCTGTAGCGGCCGCGCACACCCCTGTAACTCGGGGGGAAAGGACTCTGCCCCTGTCACTCTGGGTCCTCAGCGTCCCGCAGAGCAGCCAACAAAGGGGAGATTCTCCATCAGCATCCGCGGGTCAGTACATGGAGGCACGGTACCGCCCGGACAGAACTGGAGAGAAGTCTCGAAAACCACCGTTCACAGGACCCTGCCTCTGGCTATGCCCCCTATAGGAGTCGATCTTAGAAGCCTTCTCTCATCCACTTCACCTGAGCGTCAGCCCTGTCTGTCTTCATGGACCGCTGCGTGCCATGGTGGACAGAGCTAAGGCTGTCGTCACTGAGGGCCTCACACCTGGGCCCCCTTCACGGTACAGCCTGTCCTGCCTCCAGCCCTTCGCCTCCAGGCAGCTTTCCTGACCCCACCCTCCTGAGGAGGCACCTGCATGTGCGGTCCTTGTGGTCTGATCTCCGTGTCTCAGCCACAGTGCTGCGATCACAGCCCTGCAGACCTGACACAGTAGAGAAGAGGCCCTAGGCCCTCTTTCATGGGCCATTGGGGAGGCACTGGGACACAGGCGGAGGAGACTTGGGATGGTTACTTTGTGCGCGGGCTTGCGGGCAAGGTCAGATATCCGAAAAGGAAGCAGGCGAGGTTCTCAACTTGATGGAGTCACGTCTGAATCCGGGTGTCCCGCCAACAGGTCGGCAGATGGGTGCCGTGAGAACGTCCGCTGATGACGGACGACACAAATGCACACAGATCGCCCGGTGTCCACTTGCATGGCAGGGGACCCTGTCTGAGTCAGGCCTGTGGGGCGCTGGTCTGCCTGGTGGCCATGGCGACCCCCTGGCACCTTCCACAAGCCTGCATCAGTGACCCTCACTTGCTGAGGGTCCTCCTGCCGGTCCCTGCCCAGCAAGACTCAGCGCGGCTTGGAACTGCGGGCAGGAGGGAGGAGCAGGCTGTCCGCCTCACCCCGCTGCTCAGCGAAGACCCGTTAGGCAGCCCAGACCTCTGATGAACGCAGTGACAATGATCGGGTGACTTTTTTAAAATTGAAGGTGTTTCATAATAAGCATTTCAAACAGCATGCTGTTGTCACCTGAACAGCTCACCTCCACGCTCTCACTCACACTCGCCCCTGACAGCCCCTCTGTGCCCCCCACCAAGCCCCGCCAACACCACTGTGGCCTGTGCTCTGAGTGCCATCCACCCACCCTCATGTCACATCCACACAGCTGGAGGTGACCTTACCCTGCCTGTGGGGACCTGGACTTCTAGCCCAGAGAGCACAGCCCCGGGCTTCCCTCTGGGCTGCCTGTCTGGAAGGCGCTGTGCCTGGCACACGCTGGCCCCTGTTTGTTGCTGGCCAGCACCCCGTGGGGCCTCTGAGAGCTGAGATTAGCGAAGGCCCAAAGCTATAAGGGAGAGCTCATGGGGACCATGGGGCGGGGCCGCCTGGCAGGAAGAGAGTTTCTGAGAGGAGGCACACCCAGCATGTTTGCAGAGTAAACAGTCATCCCTCCGGTGTGCCAGGTGGGCGCAGGTGAGAGGACGTTGCAGCCCGCGATGAGGGAGCCCAGGACAGCTCTGAGCAGGGTGACCCCACGCACCCCCCACCCTAGGAACAGACGACTCCACGCCTTAGACGGTGGTCTCTCATCACTGCCTGTCAGGGGGTTCACTCAGGCCCACTGACTGGGGCACCGTGTGGGTGGGCTCTGAGACCAGGCAGAATGCTCCTAGGACCAAGGACAACATCCGTCTGGGTTGAGGGTCTCGGGGGCCCAACCTGTGTAGCCCTCTCCCCCCCCCGACATACTGTGCCTCCTGTGGGCCCGTGACCTACAGGACATTGTCGTCTAACACAGGGTGGGATGCTGTGTCTGCACAAGCCATCTTCCTGGGCTGCAGTCCTCACATCTCGTGTGTTCCCCAGAGAAGCCGGAGGGACCCTCCATCAACTGCTGCGGAGAAGAGGGGCTTCTGCAGCTGCCTACCCTTCACAGAGTCTAATGTGCTTCTGTCTGGATCCTGTCTGAGCCTCGGGACGCCCCCTGAGCCCCTGAAGATCCTGTAGACGTGGGATTCGAGGCCTCTGGGAGGCTCTTAACTTGAGCTGCCTTTGCCCGGGGTCACTGCCATTTCTGTTCTGCGCCTCTCTGTCTATAACACGCAGCCTGAGTGGCCCTCAGAGGGGGCTGCATCCCCTGGGTGCCTTGGCAGGAGCGGGCAGATCCGCGCTTGGAGGTGGGCAGGAGGTGAGAGCTGAGAGGCCGGCGGATCCTGCACCACGACGGGGGGTGGGGGGTGGGTGTGGGGTGGGAGTCCGTGCCCAGCCGCCGCGATGACTGGTGACATTTTTATTCTTCTCCATAAGAAGAGCTGTAACAATTAGGCTGTGTTATAATGAAATGTGCATTTGTCCAAAGTCTGATCCTGGCCCGTCAATACCTCTTTGTGAGAGGGACGCCCCTGAACCCAGCCTTTGTCTGGATGGAACATGGCCCAGCACACAGCGGGGCTCAGAGCAGCGGGCCCGGACTGGTGTGGACACTGCATGAGCCATGTGCCAGGCAGCACCTGACCCACGGGGTGCCCAGCACGACCCACACGTTCATGGCACCACGGACCCATGCCGCACAGCCAGGTGACAGGGGGGACGCGGGCACTACCACACGGCACATCTAGAAGTGACTCTGTTGTCTATTTCTGAAGGATTTCAGGTCAAAACTGTGTAACAGTGTTTGACAGCCCAGGTGTTTCTAGTGTTTTTCCTTTGTCACCTGCTGAGAAGTGTCCACTTTTCCCTGTGGGGTCTGCTGCAACCCTTCCTTGTTCCCGTGCAGCCCTCTTGGCATTAGAGTTTCACGCCCAGGGCGAGCCGTGGACAGGTGGGGTCTGCTCAGCAGGCCCTTAGTCATGGTGGGCGCACGCCTCCCATGGCAGGAAGAACTGTTCACAAACAACACACGCAGAGACTGGCAGCCATGATTCACAATCTTGGGGATTCTCGTCACCGTAAGTAAATTACGGCTTTTTCCAAACATGTTGCTGACGCACTCAAGAGGGCCTTTCAGGAGCGGTGACGTGTGAGTGAGCGAGGAGCTGAGGAGGCCTCTGGGGCCCTGCAGATGCCAGGCACAGCAGGGACAGGGAAGGGCCCAGTGTCTGCTCATCTCGTCTCCACTGTCCTACAGTCAAGTGGGCACCTGGACACCTGCTGAGTCACGGGCCCTGAGCTACTGTCCTCCCCTCTCAGCCCAGCCCAGAGCCCCCACTGAGGACGGCACCCCTCAACCCATGGGCTGCACGTGGACACGGCTCTTGTTCTGGCCTCCTTCTTGGGAGTGACACCCCGTTCTTCGTGCTGGGTCCCCAAAACTCAGGTGATGTCACTTGCTCTGGAAGATGTCTTTGGTACCCACATTCTGAACACAACGCCCCTTGCTTGGACTCGTGGAGCACCCTGGACATACTTCCCTTATGTGAGTCTATGTCCTTTTAGCAGGTGGACTTGGAGGTTTCCGTGTCTCTGAACAGGCTTATATGTGGCCTAGCCACCAGGGAGTTATATTTATATTATAAAAATGTGTCTCCCTGGACCGTGACAGGCTGTGTCCACGCTCATTGGAGTGCTTGTGCTCTTTCTGAAGAACAGAAGCATGGTCATATTTCTCCTTCCCTTCTTTTTTTTTTTTGCGCCCCTTTTTGGTAATTATTTTTTCAAGATGTCCTAGGTAAACTGTGGCTCACGAGCCACATGTGGCTCTTTGGTCCCTTGAGTGTGGCTCTTCCACAAAATACCACAAGCGGGCCCTGCCTCAATGAGGAATGTACCTACCTATATAGTTTAAGTTTAAAAAATTTGGCTCTCAGAAGAAATTTCAGTCGTTGTCCCGTTGATATTTGGCTCTGTTGACTAACAGTTTGCCGACCACTAGCCTAGGTAAAAGGAAAATAATATTCCAGGGACTCTGTCTTTATTGAAGCAGGCATGAAGTGGAAATGATTCTACAATGATGAACACATGGGGTTGTCTTCATGAGCACATGGTCCATGACCCACATGGGTCATGAGGGCAAGCCTCCATGAACCCAGAGCCGGTGGCCACGAGCCGTCCTAGCGAGGACCTCGCTCAGGTAAACGAGAGCGCCGGGCAGAGCTGACGTCCATAGGACATGTCTAGTCTTCAGAGAAAATGCGCTCATAGCCACTGATGGAGGGGCTCCCATCATCTCACCTGTCACCCCTTCTGCGACCGTGATGTTGACATAGCTAGGCGTCCGTGAAGGCTCACGTGGCCTCTCGCGGGAGGCACGTGGCCATTTCCCTGCGGTGAGTGTGAGTGTACTTCTCACGCCCCACTGTCTAAGAAACTTTCGGCAGAAGCGGGAACAGAAGGCGGGTTGCAACCTGAAGAGAAATGAGCAGAGTAAGAGCAGACGCTCCTAGAAAACGCTCACGGACCCTGAGAGGTGAGACAGTCTCTGCCCCTTGGGGGTTCCAACTGGTCATCCTTCAAGGGGTGGACGTTTCGAGCTGCACGGTCTCAGTCTCTACAAGACACCAGCTACCATCCTGTAACAACTGAGAGAGCGAAGGAGAGGTCCACACCAGACCCTCGGAAGGTTCTGGGTTGGGAAACCACAGCGAAGGAGGAGGAGGAGGAGGAGGACGGGCTGGGGTGACCGCTGTGACCAGCGTGGGAGGCCATGGGGTCAGGCACGTATCTGCCCCCTCTCCAGTCCCCCCCCCACAGCCTCGCTTAGGCTGGTGACAGAGGGGAGCTCGCGTAACAGGCACGCACATCCACCCCAGCTTACCTCTGAATCAGAACTTCAGTGAGACGCATTTTCCGCAGGTGTGATCATCTACCCGTCTAACCTCGGAGCTCTCTGGGGAACGGGGAATCGTAAAGCAGTGAATCAGGAGGTATGACCAGGGAAATCGAAATGGTTTGTACATCCAAAGAATTTTCCTGGAAGCCGTCACCCCAGCCGAGGGGGTCCACACTCCTGAGGGAGCCAGGGTGGGCACCCAAGCCATGACCCATGACCTCACCCAGCTCAGGTTCACGTCCGGCTGCATCCACTCTCAGACCTAAAGAAAGCGCTGAATCATTTCTTGACAAACACCGTTTGTCTCCTTCCTCGGAACCCAAGTCCTACAGAGAACACCGTCATGGCCAGGAAGACGGGAGCAACAGCTTGGCCAACAGTAAAACCAACGCCAAATTCCTGCCGGTGTTAGACGCACACCGTTCAAGGTGGCTGACTCGTCACACTCAGACGCCTGACAAAATAAACACCCATGTCCGTGTTCGCAGCAGTGTCGGGGACGCTGTATCCCCTTGGGGCGCGCAGAATGAAAAAGAACATGGCCAGCCACTCAGCCAGACCTGCTCCTACAGCCCAAGTGACCAAACTGTGTGACTGAGTTCTCACCCGGGGTCTGAGAGAGCGGAGGTGACCTGTGCCACTCCCGGCTGGGCCGCAGCTCGCCACACAGAGCTGCTGCTCCCCGTCATGGGGGCCAGCCTTCAGCGTGCAGGATGACCGGCCCTGGACAGGCTGGAGCCTCCTCACTCCCCCTGGACTCAGGTAGTGGCCATGTGGTCCAGCCCAGCTTCCCTGGACTTAACACGTGAGAGGGGTAGGCTTCTGTCCTTGCCTGAGACCCTGGCATTGCTGGGCCTCTCTGCTGTCCTTTCTACCACAAACTTACTCGAATAGGGACCTGATATAAATTTTGTACGTAACCAGAATTGGATATAACTTAATTGATGAAGTTGGGGAAGCCCAACACGTTATTCCTATATTAACCAACGCCTTTGGTCATCAGCGAGAACCTGGATTAGCAGAGACAAGGAAGAGACAGAGCATCAGTGAAAAGAGCATTCTCACCTGAAGCTAGTGTCTTGCTGGGGCATTCCAGAACTTTCCCAACCCCAATATTCAGCAACTGTGACCCTTGCCCAGGGCCTGTGTGCATGCTTCGCTTTTGTCCTCACTGGCTGAATGCACTGTTGCTCTAATAAATGCTATTATATGACTGTTATTATCGCTTCATTTTGTCATTCTGTTTGGTCAGTAGAGCTGGGAGGACCCCTCCCAGTGAGTCACGTTTCCTTCTCATGTTTATTAATATTCTTTGTAGGAGCACACGCACCACTGTTCCTGTCTCTCCCTGACTGTCTCAGGGTGTTGTGATGGTGGATGGAGATCTGTTGTTGGAAATTAGCTTAAGATTTTGTTTCAGCTCACACAAGGGATGGACAGCCAGTTCTGATCAATAGAAGACTATGTAAAACTATGTCCTAGTGATGATAATATCAACGAACCGTGATGTGACAACATTTGCAATAGCATCAGAAAGAATAAAATACCTTAGAATCACTGTTACCCAACAAGTATATAAGACTTGTCTGTTGAAAAGTATAGGACACTTCTGAAATTGAAGACCACTCAAATCAATGGATAGACTTTGTGTGTTCGTGGATTGCAAGACTCAACGTGGTTAAATTGGTCAAATTCCCTGAGTGACCTACAGCTTGAACGGAAGCCCTCTTAAAATGTTTGTTCATTCCTGTAGAGTTGCAAGGGGTCTTGAACCATCTTGAAAAAGAAACAAGTTAGAAGGCTCACACTTCTCATTCCCAAACTTACTATGAAACAACAGTGATCAAACAGCATGCTGCTGGCAGAGGGAGGTATACAAACCAGAGGAATGTAACTCAGGGTCCAGAAATTAAGGCACACAACAATGGCAAGCTGATTTTTGACAAGGGTGTGAATGGAATACATATCTCTCCTCCATGCAGTGCTGGGACAAGTAGGTACCCATCTGCGGAAAGAGTAAAGTGGGATCCATGTTTCACAACATCTACAAAAATTAACCTCCACTTGATCGATCACCTAACTCCTAGAGATAAAATTATAAATCATTTCAAAGAAAGCACAGGGTAAAACCCTTCTGCCCTTGGATGTGACAACAGAGTCTTGAATATGACATCAGAAAACAACAAAAGAAAACTAATCCACCCCTGAGAAAATGAAAGCCAGGCGCGGTCTCTTGAAATGATGAACAACACCGCCCACCCCCTGTGAGGACCGCTCAGGAAGTGGAATGTAAACACAGAGCCCCTCCGAAGGACCCGGGAGGAAATTCTTAGAGGTCATGGATAGTATTTAGAAAGGTCAAGGTAGGTTACAAAGAACTCCACCAACATGTTGGATGATTTCGGTGGAGTGAGGAAAGAGGTTGACAAATGCAGTTTCCCCAAACCCTGCCAGAGAAAAAAACAGAAAATCTAAACAGCTCTGTACTGTTTTGTTTTGTTTTGTTTTGTTTTTAAATTGATCAGCAGTCCCAGCTCTGGCCTTCCTCCGTAGTCAGCCACCTCCCCCTGTCCTAGTCTGGGGGCAGCTGCTGTATCCCCTCCCTGCCTGCAGGCCCACGGGAGATGGAGGTGACGGCAGGCAGGACGCCCCTCGCTTCTGGACAAAGGGCACCGAAAACGTCAAGCAGAACGCGGCCACTGCTTCTCTGGGAACCCCTGCCTGGAATCCTGGTCCCCCCTCTGGTGAAAACAGCATTGCTCTGACACCTGAGGAATGAGGAAGCCACCCTTTGCAAAGGCCATTCCTGTGGTGACGGCCACTTTCCCACAGGCCGGCAGTCCCTGGGGTCTGTCCCTGCAGTCTGGGTTTGCTGTGACAGGCTCCAGGGGGACTTGCAGGGAGATGGCACTGCTCTGCACACCTGCCCCCTTGAGTCCCAGGGCATGGGCACCCGTGTGAGGCTGTGCCTGAGGGAACCAGCCTAACTAGGGGCATCCCCTTCAGCCGTCCAAGGAAGAGGTTCCTCGGGGACCCCACCTCCCCGTGTGGGCCACGCTGACTCATTCAGCCTCGCTCCTGTGACCAGGAGGACGCTGTCCTCTGCCCCAAAGATCTTCCCACTAGTCTGACGATGACGTTGGCAAGGCACAGGCGAACGAGAGAAAATAGCCAAATTTCACGGCCCACGCAGACACGGGAACCCTACACACGTGAGAGGTTCAGGGATAGACGGTCAAGGTCCAGCATTCTGAGCTCAGGCTGAGATAAGGCTCTGGGCTTGCTCGAGGACCAGAGAGCAGGTGTTTGGTAATAATAACTGTCCCCACAATGCACTCTGTCCCTCTGCGTGGTCCCTCGGTCAACATTCCTTCCTCCCGCGACCCCCCCCCACCGCCCCCCATGGGCCGTGGACACCCGGGGGCTTGGAGCATAAACGGTGTCGGGGACCAGGTCGTGCGTACGGATCTTCTCTGTGTGGTCTTTTTGCTCGAGGAGGTGAATCACTGGCGGTGGCTGTTGGGGGAGCAGATGATGCAGTCAGTTCTAGGCAACAGAAATGTGGACACCCCCTTTTCCTTCTCCACCAGAAGAACCAGACAGATGCGGAGAGCAGACAGCGGTTTCCAAGGTGTGACCTCAGAGGGCCTCCATGTGCCCGGTTCCAAGTCTCCCTTTCCCGACCGTGAGATAGTGACATCATTGACGGAACGGGAGTGTTTCTTGAGGAAGCCTTTCACTCCTGTCAACCTTGAAAACAACTCTATAACCAAGAAAAAAAAGACCCAATCGTGCAGGTTTTTCACAGCACCCGTGGCTGCTGGTTACTTGTTTAGGGACCTGTTTTGATTTGGCAGAATTGGTACAGAGCGGCTGGAACCAACCGCCGGTGCGGCAGCAGTGAGATCGCGCACTGAGCTATTTGAGCCTGTAATTAATTGTTAATTGTCTTCTGATCCTTAAACCAGATACCCAAACCGAAGAGAATGCTCCCAGCAAGGGACGCAAAGGTATGCGACCAGAGCAGGTGCCTGCCCAGACACAGGCATGCTGCGGACACCCTGACTGTAGCTCCTCTGGGTGTCCCCGAAGACTTCTTCACCTCCTTCTGCGTCCTCTTAGAGAGGCGGGGTCCCACTATTCACCCTGTGACAAGTCGTCGGAACTTGCCGTCTCCAGAGGGACACAATTCTCCCGAGAGTTTCTCTCAAAATTAACCAGAGATGAGAGCATCGAATGTATTTTCTTCCTGTTGGTGAGCACTGGGGAGACGATCTCACAATCTGATATAAAAGATTAGTCGTCTCCCATTTCAACCTCTTTCTCAATGCGTGTGTTTTATACATTTGAGGTGAACAGGCCAGGTACCATTTCCACCAAGCACCCAGCCTCTTGCCGGCCAGCCGTGGACTCGCCGCCTTCTCTCTGCGGAGTTCTCTCCCGGGGTCCAGGCAGCCGGGGAAACCCTGTCCCTCTTGAGGAGGCAGGCTGGATTCACCAGACAGAAACAACTCTCTCGCCTCCGACTTCTCGTGATGATGCTCTGAGCGCCGCGCCCGCATGTGAGTCCCACTCTGCCCTGTGATGTGGGGGGCATCATGGGCACGAGTCTCCCCAGGAACCAAAGAACAATGGGAAATGAGACCCAGAAGGTCAAATACAAAGTGCCCTTTCGGTGAGGGGGTCGGAGGTGCTATAACCTCCTGTCACCGTCAGATGAGTCAGCCCCGGGGGTCTAAGGGACACCCCGGCAAACGCAGGGACACCGTTGTTTGTTTGGCAGTCGTAGAGGGAGCAGACCTTAAAGGTTCTGACCACAAGGAGAGAGGAACCGGTGACGGCGAGGTGACAGACGTTTGCCTGACCTGCTGCGGCGGCCATTTTGCAGAGCGCGCAGTTGTCTAGCATAATGTCCCACGTGCGTGCCGGGATCTTTGAGGGGAAGTGAATGGAGGGTGACAGGAAAAGTTGGCACGGCAGGTGCCCCTAGTGAGGGGTGGTAGCGGGCACCAAGGTTGCAGGCACAGCGAGGGCCCCGGGAAGAGTGGGTTTAGAGCCACACTCTTGGGGAACAAGGTGAATGGTTTGGAGGGGTGACCTGACTGTGTGTCACTGTGCTGTCATGAGCATGGATAAAGCTGACACACATGGCCACAGAAAACAAGAAGGAGCCTGAGCCCTGGCCGGCTGGCTCAGTGGTAGAGTGTTGGCACAGTGTGTAGAAATCCCAGGTTCGATTCCTGGTCAGGGCACACAGGAGAAGTGCCCATCTGCTTCTCCACCCTTCCCCCTCTCCTTCCTCTCTTTCTCTCTCTTCCCCTCCCACAGCCATGGCTCAATTGGTTTGAGCTCATCGGCCCTGGGCACTGAGGTTGGCTCTGTAGAGTCTCTGCCTCAGGCACTAAAAATAGCTCAGTTGCGAGCATGGCCCTAGATGGGCAGAGCATCGGCCACACAGGTGGGTTGCCCAGTAGATCCCAGTTGGGGCACATGTGAGAGTCTGTCTCTCTATCTCCTTTCCTTTCAGTTGGGAAAGAAGAAACAACAAAAAAAGAAAAGAAGAAAGAGCCTGATCTGGAGAGAGACACTCCGTACCGCGAAACGACTGTGGAGAAGACACACGGGTGAAGGACTTAGGGGGGACTGTGGGGGAGGGGCGGACGTTTGATTCTCAAGTGTCCAGAGTCTAGAGAGACACGTGTGCAGATGGGGCGCAGAGAGCAAGGACCCTCGGGAGTGTGTCCTGAGCCACTGGAGAGGAGAAGGTGACTGGTGTGAGGACTGAGCCAGTGGTGTGACGTGGGGGGAGGGGTGCATTCAGAACTCCCCCGGAAGATGGAGAGAAATGTGACGGGAGGAAGGGTGAGCCCACGGCCATCCTGCAGGACTGAGTCAGGGGGACGTGGCAGAAGAGGGGTCAGCGGAATGACAACGTGGGCCCTGCAGGGGGAAGGCTGCGTGGATTTGACCGTGTCCACGTGGGGAGGACCGACCCAGAGCAGGCAGCGAGAGGGAGCCTTCGGAATCGGGTGTAGGAGAGAAAACAGCGCACCCTTGCGCAGACGGGGGCGGTGGGGCCGGACAGGCGTTGAGGACAGTGACATGGAGAGCGTTCCCTGTGCTCCCAGGGGGGTTTTACAGAATGTACCTGGACTTCCAGAGAGAGCCTCCAAAACCCCCGTGCGCCTGGCTGACTTGGGGACAGAGGTATGGGTGCCCGTCATGGTCTCCTGTCCGTCCCACGCCAGCGTGTCCACCCGCACACACTGAGCTCCTCCCAGAAGGTCCAGGGCTGGTGCTGTGAACTCAGCGCCCAGAACAAGGGGCAGGAGCTGCACTGGATCAGGGCCAGGGCTCCCATGGGGCCCACGTGGACGTCGGGGTGCCCGTGCAGCTTGGGGACAAGTGCGGTGCCTGCTCAGGCCGGTTCCGTGTTTGCCACCCATGAGGGACCTCCCGGCAAGGCGGTGAGACCAGCGTGAAGGTCCTCCCAGCTCCCGCGTCCTGAAATAACCGAGATGAGGTCCGCTCTTTCACAATGATCGGGAAACAGGCCCGTTTCTCTCCTTCAAGAGGGGCAGCTGTTTGCCACCCTCTGAGCACTCCCTGCTGCTTCTTATATCGTGGCAGAATGCACAGATTGTTGCTTTTAGGAACAGTGACAAGAAATCCCATCAGAGAACTGTCTCTGTTTCCTGAGTCTGAGCCCAGTGCAGGCAGCGGCCTGCCCCTCCCCCCAGCCCTGCACAGTGGACCCCACGTGTCTCCTCCCCGGCTGGCAGCCGTTCTGGGCTCAGTGCCCATGGAGGGATGGTATGCTCATAATCTAACTGCCCCCCCCCAGGACAGCCTGAGAGATCTCAGCCCTGTCCCCAAAAGGCAGCAGGAGGTGTCCATTTTCAGATACATACTCAGCAAGCTCACACAGAGCGCCACCCAGGCACAAAGGCGCGGGCAGCCAGGTTCCCGCGAGGGCGCCGGGTCCGCACTGACCCCAGACACCAAACGATTTGTTTGATACAGGAGACACGCGGTTCCTTTGTCAGGTTGTGGGGGCCATCCCTGCGCACCTCAGCAACGCGCACGTTGTGACGGCCACAAACAACTCTGAGCCCTCCAGTGCCGAAACACCGCTTCCTTTGTGTTCGGACAAGGTCTGGGCTTGTGGGTTTCTTCCTTCTCCTCTTCCCCCAAACCTCACACCCCCATCCTACTGTCTGCATGTGAACTTAGCGAGCCGTAGGGGGGGGGCGCCTTACGCAAACAAGTGCCTGCTCCCCAACCAATCCCTAGCCCCAGACCCAGCTCCCTTAGTCACCATGATTAGTGGCATTTTCTTCTCTAACCCTGGGGAGCCAGGCCTGGGGGCATCAGTTCACCTGTGACTCCAGGTTTGGCGCTATTTCCTCTGCGAATAAATCCTCCTGTTCCTATCTGCAAACGCCTGTTCACATGTGTTCGGGCTCTGGGGCATGCAGGCCGACAGACCCCTCCCATCTGGTCACAAGAGCAAGAGCTTCGATTTTGCAGGATGTATGGGACTCCTGGGCCAGCAGACCCCTTGAGGGAGACGCAGGTGCCCGGCTGGCTGCCCCTCTCCCTCCGCTGCCCCCGGCGTCCACGCTAAGGGACTCCGACGGGTTTTTCTGTGTCACTTCAAGTATCCGCACTGGGGGGTTGGTGGGGCAAGTGAACCCACCTTGTGTTACAAAGGGTTCCCAGTTTCATAAAATGGATGTTGACATTGAAACTCACATTTAAAAAAGATGATTGCAGCCTGACCAGGCAGGCGGTGGCACAGTGAACAGAGCGTCAGACAGGGACACAGAGGACCCAGGTTCAAGACCCCGAAGTCACCAGCTTGAGCATGGGCTGGTTTGAACAAGGCTCACCAGCTTGGACCCAAGGTTGCTGGCTTGGGCAAGGGGTCACTCACTCTGCTGTAGCCCCCCACCCCCCATCAAGGCACATATAAGAAAGCAATCAATGAACAACTAAGGTGCCACAATGAAAATTTGATGCTTCTCATCTCTCTCCCTTCCTGCCTGTCTGTCCCTGTCTGTTCTTCTCTCTGACTCTTTCTGTCTCTGTCACACAAAAAAATAAAAAATAAGGCCCTGGCCGGTTGGCTCAGTGGTAGAGCGTGCAGAGTGGTCGGCCTGGCGTGCAGAAGTCCTGGGTTTGATTCCCAGCCAGGGCACACAGGAGAAGCGCCCATCTGCTTCTCCACCCCTCACCCTCTCCTTCCTCTCTGTCTCTCTCTTCCCCTCCCGCAGCCAAGGCTCCATTGGAGCAAAGATGGCCCGGGCGCTGGGGATGGCTCCTTGGCCTCTGCCCCAGGCGCTAGAGTGACTCTGGTCGCAACAGAGCGACGCCCCGGAGGGGCAGAGCATCGCCCCCTGGTGGGCAGAGCGTCGCCCCCTGGTGGGCGTGCCGGGTGGATCCCGGTCGGGCACATGCGGGAGTCTATCGGACTGTCTCTCCCCGTTTCCAGCTTCGGAAAAATACAAAAAAAAAATAATAATAATAATAAAAATAAAAAATAAAAAGATGATTGCAAAATGCGTTTGACACCATGAGACGTCAGACCTGACTTGATAGCAGTCTAAGGTAGAAGACAGTGGATCACATCTTACAAGTCCACAGTGTGGGCCACAGCGTGAGTCTCCCAGTTCTGCGCATGTGGAGAGGGAGGACTGTGGACACGGAGGGGCAGAGCTCAGCCCTCGGAGCGTCCGGAGCAGCTCTGGCTGGGGACAAAGCCGGCGGAGACCCATGGCCGTCCGCACACCCAGGTCAGGTGCATGTGGGACACGCAGGAGCGGCAGGCCGGCACCTGCTCTCCACTGGCTGCCCCGTGGCTTCCGGCCTGCGTGGAAATGGCTTGTTCCTGTGTTCGGAAGATGCTCTAACCCCTGTGGTTTCAGGAACCGTGTTTCAGCTGCAGTTTTGACCCCCATTGCCTGGAGCATCTTCTGCCCGGCTATCACCTTAGTCCGAGAGGATTCTAGGCCCTGTATCAATGGTATCAATGGTGAGCCACCTTACATTTTTCTTGGAATCTTGACAGAATATTCGGGGCCTGACCTGTAGTGGCGCAGTGGATACAGCATCGACCTGGAACGCTGAGGTCACTGGTTCGAAATCCCGGGCTTGCCCCGTCAAGGCACATATGGGAGTTGATGCTTCCTGCTCCTCTCCCCTTCTCTCTCTCTCTCTCTAAAAATGAATACATAAAATCTAAAAGAAATGGTTGCAATAATAAATTTTTTAAAAAAAGAATATTCTCATACATTTTACTAATGTTGGTTTGACGCTGATGCTAACAGCTTCATTTCGCTGTCTTGTATTTTAACAGTTATGGTGTGACTCAGTGGCTCATTGTGTGTTTAAAATCGTTATTTTAAATCAATTTATTCTTAGATGTTTGCAGTGTGGTGCAAGCAAGTTTACATTATATATTTAAACAAACAACAGCTGAGTTGATCACTTTACGTAGATGTGTGAGAAGAAAAATGTCATTTCTTGATTGCCAACCAAGTCCTCAGCTCCGTGACAAAATACGAACATGACAAAGCTCCTTCCATGTGAGACGGCCTCGGTCTGAAAGCACTCGCAGAACACGCAAGGGTGAGACAGGCAGCCCCCTGACACAGCCATGCTTTTCCAGGCTTCGCTCCAGGGACCCCGTTACGATTCACGCGCCCCAGAGAGTCGAGAACTCCAGGATCCATAGTTCTCAGAATCGTTATCATTGACTATTTCTAGGACTCTTTCTACAAGTCTTTGTTCTCCTACTGGTTTAGGGTAACGTCCAGAACGAGTGCTAAACAAAATCAAGACAGGATGGGCCGGCATCTCACCCGGAACATTCTCCAGACACCCATGGCACGTGGCACGTCGCACTCACAGCATGGCTGACGCGATGGCCGGGACATATCAACAATGGATGTTGTCGAAGGCTAAACGGCACACTTTCCAAATCAACGTCCTGGGGTGCACTGATTTCCTTCACAGTCTAGGAATGTTTGCTTCAAGTGAGCCAACAAATAATAATATTTTTTAAAAATCCAGCATGTTTGTCAAGCTCAGAGTTTAAGAGCAGAAAGCGCCGGTTTTCATACATTCTCCTCTGTGGGGGCATTGATGCATGGGCGAGGCTCCCCACGCCACATTCCAGCCAGGAACAAAACTCTGCTTTCTGAAAGACGCCCCATTATTCCCCAGGAACCGTGTACGTCATGTAAGAGGAAATTCTGTGCTGATTAAAAGTATGCAGAGAAATGGAAAAGCCATTTTGAACGCTGTAGCTTTTCATATTTCAATAGTTTTCTTAATCCTCTCCCGACCCGGATGATAAGCTATACGTGGGATCCCCCTCAGATGGAAAATGTACGCAACCTAATAAAGGCAATATGTGACGTCGGGGTTGGGGTCGGGTCCGGCTGCCCTCCCTTGCCGGCTGTGTTCTTGGATGGGCATCTTGGGTCTTCCCAGTGTTCCCCTGTCCACTTCCTCCCTCAGCCAGGCCCCTGAGGACGCTGACCTCCAGGCCACTGAGCAGGGAGATCATTTAAGGCTTCACTCTGTCTGCTTACCATGAGGCCGTGGGCATGATGCCTTCACCCCGGAATAGCCTCCCACTGAAGTCCTGACTCTTGCATCTGGGAACGTAGCTTCTGTGCCGTATCAGGAATTTTAGGTTAAAACCAATGTAATGTTTCAAAACGGACCTTACTCCTTAGAAACGGAGCCCCGTGAACTGGCACTGGTTTCATAACTAATCGGTTTATTTTTCATTTTCTACAATTAAGTTTGAGACAACATCCTTGAAGGCATCTGACAGACAAGCCAATGGTCTTTGGAAGGTCTGTGTCCTCGTGGATCCCACCAAGCTGGTCCCTGGGCAACAATGGCATTGTGATCAAGCACCCCCGAGGCCGTGAGGGCCACAGCGAGCTCAGTGTTTGCAAGAACATTCCTGAGAACAATACTCCTTGTGTGCAGTTTTCTCAGATCTTAAGGATAATCGTGGATGTGGTTGTACATGCTTTTCGATAGCATGGTAATTTATGGGTTTTTTTTTTTCATATGAGACATCCATGGAATCAACTTGATGCTTGTAACTTTATAAAAGGAAACTGGATTGGGTTTTTAAAAACACTACACACTTAAGTCTCCTTTGAGGGTGTAGTGAATAGATAGGCATCGTTCTCAAGAAGAAAAAAGAGAAGGGAACATGATGGGGCAGAGAAAGGCAGTAATGTGAGGTCGGGTAGGCGGGTGGGGCAACAAGCAGGAAGAGCAGAAAATAACTCAAAACAAACAAACAAAATCCTGGCCCCCAAATGTGATCTACCCAAGAAATGAATAGAATGATTACAGCATATATTTTCCCTTAACCGTGGGGGCATCGCAATGTCACATGATCTTGGAACGTGATAGCAGGGCAGAGAACGAAAAAAAACTTGCAGCTTGGTCTTAAGGATGGAGTGGTCTTTGTGGGCTGACATTCAAGACGGTGACTTTCCTTCTGCACAGCGATTCACGGTGGGTGGAATTCTGAGGTGGCACCAAGATTCCCACCTCCTGCGTGATCCTGGGTTATCCTCTCCCCTCGAGTACTGTGGCACCTGGCATGTGCTCTGGGACGAGCCTTGTGCTCCCTTGTGGAGAAGAGTCCATGTTGGGACAGTAGAGGCCAAGGACCCGCTTGCTCTTCATGGCTTTTCCAGCCAAGGTCAGGCACCAACAGCACCATGAACGAGGCCACCGAGACCCCCGTGCGGTTTCCAGTCTGTACGTGAAAACGGCACAATGTTTAGAGACAACGCAGGTGGCTGGAGGAAGAGATAGGGACTCTGGGAAGGAGAGCCAGGCAGGCAGGGGGCCCAAACTCTGTCGATAAACTGGAGAAATCTCTGCCAACCCCAGAAACACAACAGGTGGGAAGGGCTCGGTCACACACAAGAAAACGTTCTTTGTGGGTTCATGTTTCTCCGCCCCATTGTAACCCTTGACTCTTTTTTTCTTTTCCTTCCAGATGGTTGAGCGTGCACTTTGCAGAGTGGCGGGAGAGCCGCACCACGGCGTTCAGAGAGAGGGAGCCTCAGGAAGAAAGAGTCTTGTCAGCTCTGTGTGTGAGGACCTACGTATCACAATAGCCCCTTTGTCCTCCGAAAGGCCCTTGACTCTAGACCAGTTCACCACTGAGCCAGTCAGTGACCAAAAGGACAAACACACTTTAAAAAAAAAAAAAGTAAAAGCCAATAAATTTTCCAAACTTCTGATCTGTTCTATATAAAATCTAGCAACGTGAAAAGGAAATTAAATCCCCTGGGGTGAAATTCTGGCAGATGATTGGGCAGGTCAGCTGAGAGAACAGACATCTTGGTGCAGTGTTCATGGGACCTGGGGGGGGGGGTGTCCACAGACAGAATAAATCTGTTGGGGTTACAGCGCCCTCGTGTGTTCTGCAGAGAGGGGATGGGCTACCTACAGACATCATGGCACAGACTGAGAAGATGACGTCACCCTTCTGTATGGGACCTTAGTGTTCTGATGAGCAGTATCACCTCTGTGAAAATGGAATTCATCCATTTTATCCCAGATCTGTCTCTCTGTTCTTTCAGTTTGAAAACAAAACAAAAACAACAACAACAAAATAACCCTTTCATTCAGTTCCTCTGTCAGGAGAAAAAGAAACAAACCTCAATATTTAAAAAAAAAAAAACAAATAAATTAGGACACGTGAGAATTAAATGATGCATATTCGTAAAGCAGAACAAGAAGAGGAAAATACCCATGACACCGAAACAGAAAGATCGAAACCTCTATCAGAGCAGGCTTCCCGTGAAGCTGGCGAATCTTAAATTCACAGGGGCATCAGGCCCCATTCCAGCATGCTGAATGGGCCATTTTAAAGTCTTTCCCTCAAAGATGTCCTCCTATGTTTTTTATAAGCTTGGAGGCCCCGAAACGTCTGGGTCTGTCCCTCGCCTGGTTCCCCGGTCCCCCCAGTAGATGATAAACTCAACACACACCCCAGGCTGCAGTCACCGTCACAGGGACAGGGGACAGACAGGGCCTGCCCGCCATCCCCGCTCTGACTGAGACACCTCACCTTGAAAAACATCTCCTGTCAGGAGCTCAGATGGAAAATAAAGGGTGTTTTACAGACTGTAACACACACAGGCTTTGGAAACATGATCTTCTCCTGAACACTTCTAACGCTTTTTTCAAACTCCACACATTTTATAGAAATGATAGGACATGCTGACCTGCGTCACCCAGAGTCAGAGGTTGTCTAACTTCCTTTGCCTGGCCAGAAAAAACCAAACAAACAAACCAACAAAAAAAACCTAGGTAGAGATAATTTTGTTGTAGTGGAAATACTTCAAAGCCCCAGAAACTTCGACATCACCTCCTGTCCTAAAAGACAAATATTCTGCCATTAAAAATCACGGCTCCTCTGACGAGCCTACTAAACACGGGGTCATGAACATCACCTCATGTCCTTCAACCCTCCTCTAAGCCCCGAGCCTCTGAGTCACTGAGCACACTTCTGTGGCCCCACCCTGTTTCCTACGGGACCTTTCGTGCTGGTCTGAGCTCCGGGGGACCTGTGGGTGCCGGCTGTGGGGGGGGGGCATATTCATTAGTTATCATTTCAGGTCCTTGCTCTCTGACACCCCACGGCTTCCTGGGCCTCCCACACACTCACGCAATCTCCCCTTGATTGACCGACGCCTCACACCTGCACTGTCTTCTATGAACAAGACTGGTACTCGTGGCTTGGGGAACAAGGGCAGAGGGTACTCCATGGTGCAGAACTGAGAACACCTTAGCAGTACGTATCGGCTTCCTGCAAGTCTCCCGGGCAGTCAGCCTCTCCGCGGGTCTCCTTTCCCTGAAAATCCAGCTTGCTGCTTGTGGGGCATCGTCTCTCTATCGTAACCCTTTTCAGACCCCTTTACCCAGAGTCTTTGCTGTTCCTAGAACTTTCTTACTCAGCAACTTGTGGAGCCTGGCCAGGTGGTGGCGCAGTGGTTAGAGCGTCGACCTGGGATGCCGAGGAGCCAGGTTTGAGACCCCGAGGTCGCTCAATTGATTGTGGGATCACAGACACAACCTCATAGTAGCTGGCTTGAGTGTGGGACTGTAGACATGACCCTGTGGTCACTAGCTTGAGTCCAGTCCACTCCCTCGCCTCTGAACAGTTCCTCGCCTCTCGCCAGGAAATGTGAGTGGTTACCGTCCTGGAGGACATGGGCTGGGAGTGGGAGGACCACGTGTGAGGAACTGGCAGACAAGGGTGGATTGTGCAGACCCAGCGGGTGCTCTGCCCAGACCTCCATCATCACCCAGGTGTGTGGGGCTGGCTGACAGGTCCCCCTTTCAGAGACTGCCCTCAGCTAGCCGGGACGCGGCCCTTCTTGTCCTGCATTCTCCTAGGGGCCACATGACCAAGCCTCACATCCTGATAAGCTACTAACCTTCCTGTGGCTCCATTTCCTTTTCTGGGAGGTGGGACTAATCACAGTCCTCACCACACAGGGTCAACACAAGGACTGGAGAGTGACATTTACAACAGCACTCAGAGCCTAGCAGACCCTATGCTAAGGGTTGGTAACATTTTACAAGAGTAAAGTGATTCGTCTCTGTGCGTGAATGAGAACGTATTTGAATTTTTATAAAGGAAAATCACTTCTGAGTCTTACATTCACATCAGGAAAGCAGAGTGGGCAGCATCTCAGGTGACCCCCCAGGAGCCTCCCTTCTGAGGTCCACTGTCCCCTTGGGTGTGGGGTACTTCCCATGAGTGGAGGGAAAGCGGACGTTGTGGGACGTCCCTCCTGTGATCAGGTTGGGAAACCCTGAGCTCTGGTTGGCTCTCCCCTTCCATCCTATTGTCTCTGGGACCCATCGCTCTGACAGAACATCTGTGCAGAGGGGCCCACGTGGCCTCTCAGGAAAGAGCCAGTGAGGATCTGAGGCTCCGCCATTTCCAGGGGCAAATAAGTGGTCAATTGAAAGTTATTAAAGATTCAAAAGTAAATGAGAAAGTGCGATTTCTTCAGGTTCCACGTCAAAAAAAATAAATAAATAACATACACCATCTCTGTCCGTAAATATAAAATAATTAGAATTTGCACATGAGAAATGGCTCAAGGGACGCTTAGCAACAAGGAGACAGTTCCGTATCCACTCGGCCTGGACAGAGATTCTAGGAGAAACTCAGCTGCCTGCACTTTGAGACCGAGAGTGGAACCTTCCGGCTTGGCGTTGGTCTGGCCACCTGGGGGAGCCCTCACTCCAGCTCACACATCAGAACCTGGACGCTGCTGGGAAGTCATCTCAGTGAGCGACGTGGATAGAATATGGAATCTGGGGAATCAGCCAGAGGTGTCCGTCCTGGTGACCACGCCACACACCCTCCCCAGGCCACCTGGTAACACACCCAGAGGACAGACCGCCCACCGGGACCGTCAGTGCGGGATGTCACTGCTTATTTCTGTAACAGAAAGCTGGGGAGGCTGCTCCTTGGCAAACGTCTCCTCTGTGCAGGGAAGATGGGCCCTAACAAGAACGTCAAAGTAAGCATCAGGCTTCTGGACGCCGGTGTTGATTAACGAGGTGATGAGACAGCATGAGAAGGGAAAGCGAGTGACCCTTCCGGGGAGTCATGCGTGGGAGAGATGGCCAGGGCAAGATGTGAATGAGGAGGAGGGCTGGCAGGCAAACAACGAGGGTCATCGCTTCAGCCTCCGGCCGGCCACGCCTCCCTATTATAAAATGATGTCATGTGGTGACCGGCAGTCCCAAACCCATGACGTGACATCTTTGGGGCCAAGTAGGCTTTAGACTCCAAAGTTTTTCAGATTTAAAAAAAATACAAAGGTTCCTAGAACATGCTCCCCTTTTCACCTTCGGCCCAGAATCAACTTCCAGGTCACGGTACGTGCGTCACAACACTGACCAGGTTGAGCCCAGGGGCGAGGACGGTGTTTCGGGAGGGCAGCTTACGGGAGTGCCAGGGTCCATGCAGACCAGCGGGGGAGGGTCAGAGTCTGACCCGTGAGGACAGCGTAGGGACAGCGGAGACTCTCCCCGTGTTGCTGGGCCCATCTGGGTTTCGCGCGTTCACCGTCGACTCAGCTCTGCTCCCCTCCGGGTCCCTTCCTTCTTCCTCAGTTCCCGTAGCTCTAGCCTCCCCCTTTCCTTTTCCTTTTCTCACTCATTTTTTTTTTTTTTTGAAACAAGTGATTCAAAAGCCTGAATTTTTCACTCTCTTTGCTTGGGGAAGTCAGGTTCTCAAACAACATCCTATCCATCATCGGCGAGGTTAGGACAGCCCCTTATGTCCATCATCCATGTCTATTTTTCTCTTCCCTCCCTCCACTCCCTGAGTGACGGCTCTGGTGGACGTCTGGCCGCTCGTTTAAGTGAACTCTGCATAAGTCTCTTCCATGTAGCCGGATCCTCCTTCCTCTATCTCCCAAAGCGACCGCCTCTTGCCAGCTATGTCCGCATGTGAAGAAGTGTGCCACCCGTGACACCTTTGCCCATCTGCCCAGAGAGACACGGACCCCATGAGGTGTGTGAAGGTCTCTTGGTAAAAAAAATTTATCGTCACCATAAACTGAGCTTTCTGGGTTCTGGTCTAATGCGTTTTTCAGGCGGTGTAAGGAGAAGGAGGAGGCACCACCTGGGACAACGACCCATAACCAGGTCACCGGGTAACTCAGGAACAGGCGCACGGGACAGGTACACACGGTGAGGTGTGGGGATGGAACGTAGGGCCCTGGGACCTCTCCCAGAGTGTTCCTCTCCACATTGCCACGTGCTCACCAGCCCAGAAGCTCCAGGGACAACCAACCGGAGTGTGCCACACATGAAATGGATGTGCGGGGTCAGCAAGGCAGCTTGCTTTAAACTGGACCTGCCATGATAGCCTGGGACACAGCTCGGCTTAGAGACGTCTGCAGGACGTGGTGGACAACTGCTTCCTTCTTTTTCTTTTCTTTTTTTTTGTGACAGAAACAAAGAGACAGAGAGAGGGACAGACAGACTGGAAGGGAGAGAGATGAGAAGCATTAATTCTTTGTTGCGGCACCTTAGTTGTTCATTGATTGCTTTCTCATATGTGCCTTGACTGGGGGTCTACAGCAGAGTGAGTGGCCCCTTGCTGAAGCCAGTGACCTTCGGCTCAAGTTGGTGAGCTGTGTTCAAACCAGATGAGCCCGCACTCAAGCTGGAGACCTCGGGTTTCGAACCTGAGTCCTCTGGGTCCCAATCCCACGCTCTATCCACTGCACCACCGCCTGGTCAGGTGGGAAACTGCTTCCTTCTGTTCATTGCCAGCTGCTGGTGCTCAGAGACCATGAGAAAAATTAGGGCCAGCAGTTAAGAATTCGAGAACATCGTGATGATAAAAAAAAAAAATCAACGATCAAGTACTTTTTTTAAAAAAAAAAGAAGCTAATGTATCAACATTTAAAAAATAAAATCATAGGACCTAAAAAAAAGGATGTGACTGTCTCCAAATGCAAACCATATTCCAAGTACTTTCTTATAAACCAGTTGCTGGGAGCTACCTCTCCGTCCCATAGACTACAGAGAGGAGAAGGAACACCAAGCGACAGGTGGTCTTGGTCCCTGCACCAAGCTGCAGGGGCTCATATGATTTAGCTCAGTGGTAGTCAACCTGGTCCCTACCGCCCACTAGTGGGCATTCCAGCTTTCATGGTGGGCGGTAGTGGAGCAACCAAAGTATAAATAAAAAGAGAGATTTAACTATAGTAAGTTGTTTATAAAGATTTATTCTGCCAAACTTAGCGAAAAACCGACATAAAGTGCTTGGTAAGTAATTATTATTACATGCTTTAACTTGCTGTAACTCTGCTTTATAAATTTTATAAAGTTACTTCCCTACTTTATAAATCACCATTACTGTGGAACCGGTGGGCGGTGAGAAAATGTTACTACTAAGAGATACAGAAGTAGGTGGTGGGTATAAAAAGGTTGACTCCCCATGATTTAGCACCTTAATCCCTGCACTTTCAAAAGAGGGGAAGAGACCTGTTTGTGGGGAGAAGAGCAGTCCTACCCTTGGAGACCATCTCCCACACACAGATTGAAACCTGAAACACTGTAAATTCCAGTAACCCACAAAGTCAGATATTTCCCTTTGGACATATACATCTTCATAATTTAAAATATGCATAAAATCATTGCACCAAAAAAAAAATAACAGCCCAAAAAACATCAGAGACAACGCAACGGCCATTGCCCACTTTCGGACGGGCGGGTACGATGCTGCCGAGTTGCCGTGGAGACTAGCAGGGGGTGTGGCTTGTGCTGAGGACCAGCAGGCGGGCCTCCCACACAGGAGGCTAGTGATGAAGTCATTAGAGGAGAGCCGGTAGCTTCCCGTCACCAGCTGGCATTGTGCGATGCCCTACTCAGATCAGGACCAGGGGAGGATCAGAAGCCTCCCTTTCCTGGTGGCAACTCTTTTGAAACTTGGCGGAGCATGTCTTCTTGTAGGTCTCAACATTATTGTGACATACCTGCCTCCACCAGAGAGAGACACAGACAGCTCTGTGTGCCCGGTGAAGAACAGAGCGCTCATGGCCTTTCTGGAAGCAACGGCGGTGTCCCCGGGATATTCGGGACATGGCCAGGGCTCTCTCCACCTGGTCCACACGGAATCGGGCGCCCAACATCTGCAGCCCAGCCGCCGCGGTGGCATTCCTGTGAAGAGAACCCGAAGGGATTCACAGTCACTGTGTGTAGCAGGCCTGGAGGCAGGTCCCATATGCTGGCCATACGTAGGATTTGGTCCTTGGCGGCGAATGCAAGGCCACTCTAAGATGAACAGATGCATGCATGCAGGAGCTGACACGCTAGCAATTAACTGCGTTCCTATGAGCAGCTCATGAGGATTGGTGGCTGCGCAGGGCTTGATGACATGCCCCAGAAGGACACTTCCACATGATTTATCACAATTTTATCGATAATTATTACACTATTCATTATTATACAATTAAAAGTCTCCAAACACTCATACTACTCAGCCCCTGAGCCTTCCTTAACCAAATCACTAAAGCATACAACCCCCTGAGAAACAAAATGAACGAAAATCTATTTGCCTCTTTCATTACCCCTACAATAATAGGACTACCTATTGTTGTTTTAATATCATATTCCCCACCATTCTATTTTCTTCCTCCAGTCGACGAATTGCAAATCGATTAATTGTAATGCAACGATGACTCCTTCACTTAACATCAAAACAAATGATAATAATCCATAATCAAAAAGGACAAACTTGAACCCTTATGCTAATATCACTAATTCTATTCATTGGATCCACAAATCTCCTCGGCCTTCTACCCCATTCTTTTACACCCACCACCCAATTATCAATAAACCTTGGAATGGCTATCCCACTATGAGCAGGTACATTAATTCTCAGTTTTCGACACAAAACTAAAGCTTCCATTGCACATTTCCTCCCACAAGGTACCCCCATTCCCCCTTATCCCCATACTAGTTATCATCAAAACAATCAGCCTATTTATTCAACCCATAGCCCTAGCCATTCGGCTAACAGCGAATATTACCACAGGGCACCTTTTAATTCACCTTATTGGAGATGCAACTCTAGCACTCATAAGCATTACCACTGCAACTGCATTAATCACATTCATCATTCTTATTTTATTAACTATCTTGGAGTTTGCTGTAGCCTTATCAGGCCTACGTCTTCACACTCCTAGTTAGCCTGTACTTACACGATAATGCCTAATGACCCACCAAACCCATGCATATCACATAGTAAATCCCAGCCCCTGACCTCTTACAGGAGCCCTATCTGCATTATTACTAACCTCAGGACTAATATGATTTCATTTTAACTCAATATCCCTTTTACTATTGGGCTTAACAACTAATCTCCTAACAATATACCAATGATGACACGACATTGTCCGAGAGGGTACTTTTCAAGGTCACCACACACCTGTTGTTCAAAAAGGACTTCGCTATGGAATAATCCTCTTTATTATCTCAGAAGTATTTTTCTTCGCAGGTTTCTTCTGAGCCTTCTACCACTCAAGCCTTGCCCCCACTCCAGAACTAGACGGGTACTGGCCTCCCGCAGGCATCACCCCCCTGAACCCCTTAGATGTCCCCCTGTTAAACACATCTGTCCTATTAGCCTCTGGTGTATCAATTACCTTAGCTCATCATAGCTTAGAAGGCAATTGCAAATATATAATTCAAAGCCTATTTATCACAATCTGCCTAGGTCTGTACTTTACATTAATATAAGCCTCCGAATATTACAAAACTTCTTTTACCATTTCCAATGGTGTCTACGGCTCTACATTCTTTATGGCCACTAGATTCCACGGACTGCATGTGATCATTGGCTCTACCTTTCTAATCGTATGCCTACTACGACAATTAAAATTCCACTTCACATCAACTCACCATTTTGGGTTCAAAGCCACAGCTTGATATTGACATTTTGTTGACATAGTTGACGTATTCCTATACGTCTCTATCTACTGATGAGGGTCATATTCTTTTAGTATTAATTAGTACAACTGACTTCCAATCAGTTAGATTCGGTAATGAGTCTGAAAAAGAGTAATTAACGTAGTGATTTCTATCTCCATTAATACCCTGCTAGCAACCCTCCTAGTAGTTATTGCATTCTGACTTCCCCAGACCAATACATATGCAGAAAAATCCAGCCCCTATGAATGCGGGTTTGATCCCATGGGGTCTGCATGACTTCCTTTCTCCATAAAACTTTTCCTAGTGGCCATTACCTTCTTACTGTTTGACCTAGAAATTGCCCTTCTCTTACCCCTTCCCTGAGCTACTCAAACCAATAATCTCCCCACCATACTCATTATGTCTCTATTTCTCATCTCCCTCCTAGCCATTAGCCTAGCCTATGAGTGATCACAAGAAGGGTTAGAATGAGCTGAGTAATAATAGTTAGTTTAAAGCAAAACAAGTGATTTCGACTCACTAAACTATGGTCTTACCCATAACTATTAAATGTCCTTGACCTATGTGAACACAATACTAGCCTTTACAATTTCCCTAGTCGGCCTATTATATACTATTATATACTGCTCCCACATAATATCCTCACTATTATGTCTAGAAGGCATAATACTATCACTATTTGTAATAATCGCTATAACAATTCTAAACTCTCACCTAACCATCGCTAGCATACTGCCTATTATTCTTCTGGTATTTCCTGCGAAGCAGCCCTGGGACTATCTCTATTAGTTATAGTATCCAACACCTACGGCATTGACCACGTACAGAACCTAAACTTATTACAATGCTAAAAATTATTATACCAAGTTATACTTATCCCCCTCACATGATTATCCAAAACTAATATAATATGAATTAATACAACAATGCATAGCCTATTAATTAGCCTGTTGTGTCTACCTCTGATCAATCAGTTCAGCGACAATACCCTAAACCTCTCCCTAATATTTTTCTCTCACTCCCTGTCAATGCCTCTCCTCCTCCTAACAACACTACTCCTGCCCCTGATAATTATTGCCAGCCAGTTCCACTTGACAAAAGAGTCTAAAACACGGAAAAAATTATATATTACTATACTCATTCTACTACAAACATTCTTAATTATAACTTTCACTGCCACAGAACTAATTCTATTTTATATCCTATTTGAAGCCACCCTAGTACCAACCCTCATCATTATTACCCGCTGGGGCGGACAGGCAGAGCGTCTCAATGCTGGACTCTATTTTTTATTTTATACTCTAGTAGGCTCCCTCCCCTTGCTAGTAGCACTCACATACATCCAAAACACCACAGGATCATTAAATTTCTTATTATTACAATACTGGGCCAACCCCCTACAAAACTCCTGAGGCAACTCCCTTTTGTGACTGGCCTGCATGCTGGCATTTATAGTAAAAATACCCCTCTACAGACTCCACCTCTGACTCCCCAAAGCACATGTAGAAGCCCCTATTGCAGGATCTATAGTACTTGCCGCAGTGCTATTAAAACTAGGAGGTTACGGAATTCTACGAATCACAACCCTCTCAACCCACTCACAAGTAATATGGCATACCCGTTTATAATGCTTTCACTATGAGGTATAATCATAACAAGCTCAATCTGCTTACGTCAAACAGACCTAAAATCACTAATTGCCTATTCATCAGTAAGTCATATGGCCTTGGTGATTGTAGCCATTCTCATCCAATCCCCATGAAGCTACATAGGGGCCACTGCTCTAATAATTGCCCACGGACTAACCTCCTCTATACTATTTTGCTTGGCCAATTCCAATTACGAGCAAGTCCATAGTCGAACTATGATCCTAGCACGCGGCCTACAGACCATCTTACCCCTTATAGCCTCCTGATGACTTCTAGCAAGCCTCACCAACCTAGCCCTCCCCCCTACTATTAACTTAATTGGAGAGCTATTTGTAGTTATAGCAACATTCTCCTGATCAAACATGTCTATTATCCTTATGGGACTAAACATTATTATCACCGCCCTTTACTCCCTATATATATTAATCATAACTCAATGAGGTAAACACACCCACCACATTAATAATATCAAGCCTAACTACACACAAGAAAATACACTAATAGCAATACACCTAGTACCCCTACTCCTCCTATCAATTAATCCAAAAATCATCCTGGGTACATTATACTGTAAATAGAGTTTAAAAAAAACCCTAGATTGTGAATCTAGTAATAGGGTCTAAACCCCCTTATTTACCGAAGAAGTATGCAAGAACTGCTAACTCATGCCACCGCGCCTAAAACCGCGGCTTTTTCAAGCTTTTAAAGGATAGTAGTTATCTGTTGGTCTTAGGAGCCAAAAAATTGGTGCAACTCCAAATAAAAGTAATAAACCTATTTAATATATCTATTATACTAGCACTGCTTCTACTAACTATACCAATTGTAGCAACAGCCCTTAATCTAGACAAAAAACCAAACTACCCAAATTACATTAAGACCATAGTCTCATACTCCTTCGCAGCTAGCCTAATCCCGACCTTATTATTTATCAGCTCCCACCAAGAAATAGTAATCTTGAACGACACTGAATTACAATTCAAACAATCAAATTAACCCTTAGCTTCAAATTCGACTACTTCTCAATACTATTCATGCCAGTAGGACTATTCGTCACCTGATCTATTATAGAATTCTCAATATGATATACACACTCAGACCCAAATATCAACCACTTCTTTAAATATCTACTAATATTTCTAATTACAATAATAATTCTAGTAACAGCCAACAACCTGTTTCAGCTTTTTATCGGCTGAGAGGGAGTAGGAATTATATCCTTTCTACTCATCGGATGATGATATGGCCGCACAAACGCCAGCACCGCTACCCTCCAAGCAATCCTATATAACCGAATTGGAGATATTGGCTTTATTGCTTCTATAGCATGATTTATAATCAACTCCAATACATGAGAGCTTCAACAGATCTTTGCACTAAACCTAGAAAATACAAATTTCCCCCTAAATAAATCAAAAACACCATGAGACCTAAAAATGGCCCATCAAAACTAATTACAATACCACAACCCACCCCTCCACTCACAATCAACCCCAATCCTCAATAAATTGGTGAAGGCTTAGAAAAAAAACCCATAAACCCAACTATGAAAATGATACTTAAGATAAACGCAATATATGTCATCATAATTCCTACATGGCCTCTATCCATGACCTATGACATGAAAAATCACCGTTGTACTTCAACTATAAGAATAATGACCGGCCCTGGCCGGTTGGCTCAGTGGTAGAGCATCGGCCTGCCGTGCAGAAGTCCCGGGTTCGATTCCCGGCCAGGGCACACAGGAGAAGCGCCCATCTGCTTCTCCACCCCTCCCCCTCTCCTTCCTCTCTGTCTCTCTCTTCTCCTCCCGCAGCTGAGGCTCCATTGGAGCAAAGATGATCCGGGCGCTGGGGATGGCTCCTTGGCCTCTGCCCCAGGCACTAGAGTGGCTCTGGTCGCGGCAGAGCGACGCCCCAGAGGGGCAGAGCATCGCCCCCTGGTGGGCAGAACGTTGCCCCCTGGTGGGCGTGCAGGGTGGATCCCGGTCGGGCACATGCGGGAGTCTGTCGGACTGTCTCTCCCCGTTTCCAGCTTCAGAAAAATACAAAAAAAAAAAAAAAGAATAATGACCAACATCCGTAAATCCCACCCACTCTTTAAAATCATCAATGACTCATTCACTGACCTCCCCACACCCTCAAGTATCTCCTCCTGATGAAACTTTGGATCCATTTTAGGGATTTGTCTAGCAGTGCAAATCCTAACAGGCCTATTCCTTGCCATGCACATTCTGACACCGCCACAGCATTCAATTCTGTAACACACATCTGTCGAGATGTAAATTATGGCTGGCTCCTCCACTATCTCCATGCCAATAGTGCCTCCATATTTTTTATCTGCCTGTATCTCCATGTAGGACGAGGTCTCTACTACGGGTCTTATACCTTCACAGAAACTTGAAACGTAGGGATTCTCCTACTATTCGCAGTTATAGCAACCGCCTTCATAGGATATGTTCTACCATGGGGCCAAATATCTTTCTGAGGAGCCAGTTATCACAAATCTCCTCTCCGCTATTCCCTATATTGGAACAAATGTAGTTGAATGAATCTGAGGAGGCTTCTCAGTAGACAAGGTCACTCTGACCCGTTCTTCGCCTTCCACTTCCTCCTCCCATTCATTATCACAGCCCTAGTTATAGTACACCTACTATTCCTCCAAAAAACAGGGTCAAATAACCTAACGGGTATCCCCTCAAATGCAGATATAATCTCCTTTCACCCCTACTATACAATTAAGGATATCTTAGGATTCCTGTTAATGCTGACAGCCTTATTAGCACTCATATTATTTGCCCCAGACATATTAGGAGACCCAGACAATTATACCCCGGCCAACCCACTGAACATTCCCCCTCATATTAAGCCAGAGTGATATTTTCTATTCGCCTACACTATCCTACGATCTATTCCCAACAAACTAGGAGGCGTATTAGCACTAGTTCTATCTATTCTAATCCTAGCTCTAGTCCCTATACTACACACCTCAAAACAACGAAGTATAACGTTCCATCCCCTTAGCCAATGCATATTCTGACTCCTAGTTGCAGACCTCATCACACTCACATGAATCGAAGGCCAACCCATAGAACACCCCTATATTATTATTGGCCAACTAGCATCAATCCTATATTTTTCAATCATTCTAATCTTTATACCCCTTGCCAGCATCATAGAAAACCGATTCTTAAAATGAAGAGTCTTTGTAGTATACTTATTACTCTGGTCTTGTAAACCAGCAAAGGGGACTCAACTTCCCCCAAAGACCTCAAGGAGAGAGCGCAAGCCCCACCATCAACACCCAAAGCTGATATTCTAATTAAACTACCCCTTGACTTTGTAGAGGGAAATACTCCCACCGGGGACCGAGGGAGGTGGCCTGTCCCTCTCTGTACGGATGGCAGCCGGTGCTATAGGGACAAGACTCACTCATCACTTTCATGGGCCATTTGCCTTGTTTATTCTGCATGTTCAAAGTTGTTTTGAAGCCCCCTCCTTAATCCATTTAAATCTATTTTCTTACCCTCTCTCACAAAGACTCTTGCACTGGATGAGGCTATGTTTCCAGGTTCTGCCCCTTTCCGACCTGCTCGCTGACCCATGCCAGGGGCCAGCGACTGGACACTGCTTTCTGAAATGTCCTCTTGGATCAATCCTCACAATTCTTTTCCCATGGTCCTTTCGGGGGCGGGGGGGAGTGATATCCCTTTTCTACAGATCCTAGCAAACTTTAGGCAGGCTTTCACGGTGGTTCTGACTCTGGGTTCTTACAAGTTCCAAAGGAAGGCGTCTTCATCGAATAGCCCGTCTTCGGTTTTTATGGAGCTGACTCTCTGACTTCCCAGAGATCTTCAGGTAAAGCCCCACGCAGGTTCCCAAAAGGGGCAGTGTTTTCCAACATGGTGATTTAACCTGTCTTATGCACGATTCACTTACAAAGCAGCAAGTCATTTACGTAATATTTTTTTAGTAAGTCACTAGGGAAGCCTGTGATCTGATGTCAAGGCAAGACATGGGATTTCTCTTTCTTTCTTTCTTTCTTTCTTTCTTTCTTTCTTTCTTTCTTTCTTTCTTTCTTTCTTTTTCTTCCTCCCTTCCATCCTCCCTCCCTCTTTCTTTCTTTCTTTCTTTCTTTCTTTCTTTCTTTCTTTCTCTTTGATTCTCCTTAATAGAGATTCTTAACCTCCATCATTTTAGGATATGAATGTTTAAATTTCTGGTACAAGTTTCTTTTATAAGCCATGTGGCTCTTTTCACCAAGAAAACACAGAAGTCAATTTCTAGTTGAGCGTGTTTTGAAGCTGCCCTGAATTGAGAGAATAATGCCTGGGGCACTTATGTATTTAACTTTATTCTGTGCTTTAACTGTGTCACAATGTTCCACATTCTCCACCATGTGCTTTTCCTATCGCCCCCGCCAAGAGCACAGTGATCTTTGGACGCTGTCCGCGTCCCTGGGCCTCGTACCTGCTCCATCCAGGCAGTCCGTCCGCTCAACATCTCCACGTGCATTTTGAAAGCATCTGAGCCTGATGCACCCAAACGTGAGCTGGTCAGTCCCTGATTCCACCCCTTTCGATCTTAGAGAACAGCCTCTGCTTCCTTCCACATCGGGGGGCAGAAAACCTTCGTCTCCTCCTGGACTCTCTCTGTCTCAGATCTCACGTTCGGTCCAGCAGGTAAGCTGACCGCTCACCTTCAGAACCTGCCGACTGTCCGGCAGGACTGGCCTCCTGCATGACACGGCTCCCCCGTCCCCCCCCATGAGAAGGTCGCGTGCCCCCACGGGTCTCTCCGCCTCCACCTCCCTGTGGGCACAGTCACTACAGAGACCCTGGCAGCAGTCATAGGTCCCATCACTCTTCTGCACAGCAGGGAAAGCCAGGGTCCCTGCCAAGGCTCCCCACTGCCTGCCCAGCTCCGTGTGCCCCTTCCTGCTGTCCTCACGTGTGGATCCAGCTGACCAACACCACCCACTTCCCCAACCGCAGAGTGCGCCCTGACCCACCTCCTTCATGTCCCCTGCCCAGCGCGTCTGCAGAGCTATACCCCACAATCCACTGCCCATGGTCCCTTCTCACTGACATCTCCTGAGAGGGATGGTCCCTGGCCACCCCGGGGTTCCACAGTGCCCTTCCACCGCCAGTCTTTGCCCATCACATCACCCTGGCTCGCAATCATGGACACTTGACCCTGTTCCGTGTAGCTCAGTTTGGCTTTGACCTTGTCTATGACCACGAGACGGTAAACAGCGTGGAAAAGCAGCTTGTTTTGTTCACGTGGCATCCCAGCAACAGCACAGACAAACGAGGCTCTGACCAGGGTCCCCCGAAGGGCTGAGTTGAGGGCACGGTGTCCTGCTCAAGCCAGCACCCGCTGGGCAGCACCGCACACGGTTGGGGTTGACACAGCAAAGTGTGGACCACAGCCTCCTTGCCTTTGGATTTCCTTCTGTGCAGAACATTCTGATGAAGCTTGGGTACATGTGGCATTGCCAAACCCCTGGTTAAACAGTTTTTTAATTTCTAAATCAAAAAGCCCGTGTTCATCATTACTCTGCTAACATTGTTTCCTTGGGGTCCCACCTGGCGTCACCACCAACTGACCCTGCCTGTCCCCCTGCCACAGTTCATCCTCACCGGTCAGTTCTATCCTGCCAGAGACTGGCACATTCTCTCTGGACAAGTGCACCTTGGAAAGTGTCTGTCATGACCCACGTCATGGGAGAATTATTGCTGAACGCTGTCATTGTATTGGTTCAGAGCAGACACTAACTATTTCTGGGGAGCTGTTCCACCTCCCCACCTGTCACTCCTTACCTTTCATAATCCCATCTTAATAGCCTACTTTGTCTGTGTCTGATTAATTTCCAGGGGTGGGTGATTAAGGCATTGGTCGAACACCTGACTGTCAGAGAGAGGGGGGCCACACAAGATGGGGAGTGGATGAGGGAGGACAGTGAGGGTCGCTCTCTCGGCAGTTTCTGCTCGGAGCGTGTCCAGTCCTGGTCACTCACACTTCTCACACTGTCGCCTCCCAGCTCCCTGACCGCTCAAGTGTTGGCTTTGATGCACTCATCTAAAATTCAGAACTCTCTGTGAGCGCTCATTCACGGAGAACAGCAATGTCCTGTTCTTCACGCCCCGACCCTGGGCTGTCCAGACTGGGCAGGGTGCCTCCTGCACTGCACACTGGGAAGCCGCAGCTGCCTGGCTTCCCTGCAAGCTGAACAAAATAAAAATAAAAAAGCTGTGCTGATGGAGGCACCCCAAAAAATACAGCAGGGAATGAAAGGGGCCTGAAGACCGTGAGCTGCTGCACGCATGAGCTAGTCACAGGATGGCCACAGGCCGATTTTGTTTTCTCTTTGTGTTTTGCCTCAAAGTTTCCTCTTCCGTGTTTGTGTTTAAATAGTGTCTGTCTAGGAGGAAAGGACTTCTGTGATGATAATCACTTCCAGGCCCCTGGGAACTTCGGGTTCCTGTAAAACTCCTGACTTAGAAGTGCTCACAGGAGAGAAGACAGCACCACGGGCAGAGCCTGCGGTTGTTTCACAGGAAGACCCTCCCACTTGGTGTAAAACACGAGAGCCCGCTTTCTGCACCGTAAAGACTTCGGCCACACCAGCCGGACGTCCTTCCCCCAGACAGAGACTGTCTCCTGCACGACACCTGTCGCCTGCGTGACTACAACGTGACCCTGGAGCCCAGGGGTCCCCAAACTTTTTACACAGGGGGCCAGTTCACTCTCCCTCAGACCAGTGGAGGGCCAGACTATAAAAAAAAAAACTATGAACAAATCCCTATGCACACTGCACATATCTTATTTTAAAGTAAAAAAACAAAACGGGAACAAATACAACATTTAAAATAAAGAACAAGTAAATTTAAATCAACAAACTGACCAGTATTTCAGTGGGAACTATGCTCCTCTCACTGACCACCAATGAAAGAGATGCCCCTTCCAGAAGTGCGACGGGGGCCGGATAAATGGCCTCAGGGGGCCGCATGCGGCCTGCAGGCCGTAATTTGGGGACCCCTGCTGGAGCCAGATGTGTTTAAGGGTAGATACTCTTTATTTTTTTGACCCAGAACAGTCTAGTTGGGTCTATAACGTAGTCGTTTACACATGAGATGTTTTGGGGATTCAGCAACAAAACAATTAATCAGTATCTGTCTATGTTTGACACTATACGTTTCCTTAAGAGTATCACATGATCTGCTCCAAGGCTGGGAACAAATATCTGGATGTCTTTCAGAGTCAAAGGTCACCCAAAGCAATGCTTGTGTGTTGAACAGCAGCTCCCTTGAGGGACGTATGATAAGGACTCCAAGCTAAAGATCCCGTGTGCCTGGTGCTGCCTACAGCAGTGACAGACCCCCCACTGGGAGCCAGTGACCTCACAGCCAGTGGAGATGGGGACTGGTGGTGGGTAGCCAGCTCAGGTGGGTTAGCAGCACTGGGGAGAGTGGCTCCGGGAGGAAGAGACCTCATCTAGACTCCCTGGACCACAGGCTTCACGGGCCAGGGACCCTGACATCGTGTGTAATATTGTGCATGTGGTTCACGTGAGACGTGGCCTTGGCCTAGTCCAGCTGTGTCCATCATGAAATTAAAACAACACACCCTAGCCTGACCAGGTGGTGGCGCAGTGGATAGAGCATCGGTCTGAGATGCGGAGGACCCAGGTTTGAAACCTCAAGGTTGCCAGCTTGAGCGCGGGCTCATCTGGCTTGAGCCTGGGATCATAGACATAATCCCTTGGTCTCTGGCTTGAGCCCAAAGGTTGCTGGCTTGAGCAAGGGGTCACTTGCTCTGCTGTAGCCCCACGGTCAAGGCACATATGAGAAAGCAATCAATGAATAACTAAGGAGCTACAATGAAGGATTGATGCTTCTCATCTCTCTCCCTTCCTTCCTGTCTGTCCCTATCTGTCCCTCTCTCTGTCCCTCTCACTAAAAAAAATAAAATAAAATAAAACAACACGCCCCAGCAAAGACTCTGTACAAATCCTTTATTCCACAGTGTTGAATGCACAGTCCACAGAAATGCCCCTGGCAGGATCCCTTCTAGGTCGCCCTGATGTAGATATCGTATAACACTGACCTCCTCACGATGAAGGACCCTGGAGTTACCTCCCAGAATCTGAACAAATTCCTTTGACGGGGTAGGCGTCACCGGTCGAACCCGGATTTATGCAGCTAACTCGACGTGACCTATCATAACATGTTCAGGGCAGATCCAAGTCCAGGGCCATGCTTTGCCAACGGTCGCAGCACCGCAGACTGCATTCCGCAGGGTAAGGGTTAAAAGGGCTTCGAGGATTTATGTGCCATCACCCCCAGGTTCAATTTCTAAAAAATTCAGGTTTCTGTCTGATAGACACTATTTCTTTACAGGCTTTAAACATCTTAAAAATGTGTGAATAGCAAAAGGTTTAAATGTGTCTGTTTATCTAAAAAAAAGAAAATCTGCTTAGTGCAGACATCATCATTCTGTTAATGTCTTTTACTGTTTCGTCCCAGACTCATTTGCAAATACCATTGAATGTATTACATGAATCAAATTGAATTTTATTTTATCTGTAATACAGTGAATATATATTTGACTTAAAAAATATTTAGCAAGGCGTTTTTAGTCTAACTCATAATCTCACAATGCTAGGTTTTTCTAAATAACACGGGATAATATAAGACTCTTTGAAGCTAATAACTTTAGACATGAATTTCACTCCCAGAAACGCCAGACCCGTTTTAAACTTTTGTAAATTCAGGGTGTTTCCCTTGATTTTTTTTTTCTTTTTGCTTCTTGCGATGTAAAGTGTGACTTAAGCTTATTTTATTGTTAAGAAATAATCAGCTAAACTGATCTTCTCTGAGGAAAAATACACTAAGAGCTGTCATCTCTGACATATTAAATTCTTTTTTAAAAAGTGATAGAGTCATTCATGGGAGGCATATGACTCACTACTAATACTGTAAAGATAAGAATTAAAATGTGTTGAAGTCAATGTGTCGGCTAACTTGTCACCTGGTTTAGGGGGGTGAGATACCGTTCACTCCAACTGGCGCACCCTCCAGACCTCTATAGTCTCAGAGCCGACCTTGTGTTGGTCAGCCGTGTGCTCACCCACTGGGGACAGATGTGGAGAGCAGCACGGGCACTCTGAGGTCACCTGAGGAACCAGGACTTGAGAACGGTTCTTTATTTACTGCGTCTGTTTTCCCGTCAAACCTCAGAGGTGTTACAAGGATCGTGTGCGAGGCTGTGGACAGGCGGCTGTCCTGAGCGGACGACTGTTATTGCTTGTGGAACACTGTGTCCCAGTCCAGGGTACAGTCTGCCTGCTTTCATGCTCAGAGGACTCACCCAGGGCACAGCCAGGGTGCACGAGGGGCCCAGGGAAGGACGGCCCCACAGGGTCTGGCCGTCGTCCATTACCTTGGTCCACTACCTGCGGGTGTGGTCACCATTGCAGGTAATGTCACGTTTAGACACGGGAGGGATGATCTTACCGTGTGTCACCCCAGAATTCGAAAGGCCTGGCCCCAACTTTTCCCTGGACATCTGTCCCACCATGGAGGGGAAGAACCCTATCCTTGGGAGATGAGAAAGAAGCCGGCCCTGTGGTCTGGCGGCCATGGTGACCAGGGCAGGCCGAGACAGACGTGGGTCTGTGAAGTCCCCGTGGCCCACGGGCAGGCAGCAGGTCTTGAGCCTGCACGCTTCCCTGGCCCCTGCTGGCACCGTCCACGCTTGCTGACAGTCAGGGATGCACCTCCCGCTCCTCGCTTTTCCAGCTCTCCTGATGCTTTGTTATGCGTATAACTCATTGCACTAAATCTGTTTTCTTTACAAAACCCAGGCTGACATGGCTTCTCATGTTGCTTAGATATGCTTGAAGTGTTTTTTATTATTATTATCAGTTACCTAATTGCTGCAGAGGACACCACCCAGACCTCAGTGGCTCGCAGCAACAGCAACGGAATTAAACTATGCATCAGTGAGACAGAGAGGTATCTAGAAATTCTCCAAACAACTGAGACGAAGTCACTCTCTTTTAAACAACCCATGGGTTGTAGAAGACATTGAAACAGAAACCAGAAAGTAGTCTTATCTTTCTGGATGACACAAAAATGAGAGCACAGCACATACAGATCTGTGAGCCACGGAGAAACACGGCTTCGCGCGCCTGCGGGAGGAGTGAAGGGACGTGTGACATCAGTGACATCAGCTTCTGTCTCAGCCTGTTAGAAAGAGAGGGGCCAGTCAAATCCAAAGGGCACCAGCGCACGAACAAAAAGTGAACAGAAATCAATAAACTAGAATGCAGGGAGACGGTCAAGAAAATCAAGGACACCATACCTTTGACAAGACCAACAACACTGATACCGATGGAGCCAGACGGGTTAGAACAAAAGGAAAGAATGTTAGCAGAGACCTAACCGCGGATGTGTAAAGAATAGAGAAATGTCACGTACCACACCGTGACCGTACATCTGACAAACTACAGGAAATCACCGACATGAACAACCAGGGAGAAACAGTTCAACAGGTGGCCCGATGTTGACTAACGATACCAGATTGTTAGTTAAAAAGTTTCCCGCAACAGGACACGTGAGGCTCAAACTGTTTCCCTGATGAGTCCTACCCCATCTTAGGGAAAGAAATAACAACAAGTTTATACAAATTCTTCCAGAAGATTTAAAAAGAGAGAAGACATCACACTCACTCTACGATTTCTGTCTTTCTCTGACCTCCCAGACGACGCAGGACGGGAGAACCGTGGACTCACGCGCCTCACAAAACGGAGTCTACTCCCACAGTTCCTAACAGCGATTTTCAACCCCTGTGCCCCAAGGACATTTAAAAACATGCCATACCTGACTGCGTTGTCAGGGGATCTGACCTCTTCTCCTTAGAGTGTCACCTAGAAAAATGAGCACCGTCCACACAACAATAGCCACCCGGTGTGAGTGAATCAAAATCATACTTATCTTTTTATCCAGATCAGCAAAAATAGATTTTTTGACATGCCACAGAATTTTAGTCACTAGCATGTGTGTGTGCCATGAGACTAGAAAGGTTGAAAACAGCTGGTTTATCAGAAAAATAAAGCATGATGGTCCCGTGGACGTTATCACAGAAATCCAGGTTTTGTTTAATATTAATGTTATGCTCTTGGATGGGTTCATATTATAAAAATAATAATTTGAGCCATCAATCAATTTATTATATATTGAATGTTTTTTAAGTCTAACATCCCAGTAGACATGTTTGAGGGAAAACAGCGAACTTTTCTCAATATCCTCTATCCTGAGGGAAGTCTCACCATGAGCTGTAGGTGACATCCCAGGATGCGCTGGGCAGCCCATTCCGGTCCACGCAGGTTCTGGCCCATCCCCGGGCACCAGACAACTGAGCCACATGGTGACCTCCACCGCACGGCACTGAGGGGGAAGCAGGATGTAGGGACGGAATGTCACATGTAGGACAGTGTCGCTCCCGTCCCTTCCGATACAAACACACGAGACGACACCTGATTCCTGCAGCTTTGGGGGCGACAAAGGCAACGTCCTTCCTGAGTTCTGTTCCACCCGCACTGGCCACCCGCCTGCCCCTGGCTGCTGCCCTCTCAGGGGCGTCCCTGAGCCAGACAGCTGGCCCACATTTCTGCAGTCTGATGTCACTGATTAAGTTCCCTCACACTACATAATGGGAGAGACATTTCCGCTGCCCTCCGTCATGGTGGCCTTCTGGAGACATTACCCGTGAGAAGCCAGGTCTTCGTAATCCATTCTCTTCCTCCTTAAACGTCCACAGCAGGACCTTGCGTGAACAATGGAAATCGTTCGTTGATTAAAGCTCCCCTGAGGATGAGGGGAACAGTCGTGTGCTGACAGTGAGGAGGAGCTGTCTGTGCATAGCAGGGTATGCCGGGGAACATGCTGAACCCCGTGTGACCCCTGGCAGAAACGTCCCCCCTCTTCATGGTCTAGGGTTGGGCTTGTGACCTTGGATGGACTCAGGGGCCCTCCATGCACAGCCCATCTCCACGTTGCAGCCGGATGCTCTGGATGTGTCAGCAGGGACAGGCAAGTGTCCAGACGTCCGTCCACTCCTTCAGCGGATCATGAGCACAGTGAGGCGGGAAACAGCTGAGGTTCAGGAAGGCAGCATCTCGCACCATCATCCAGATTTGTGGAAATAGAAGCAGAAACAGAAGAGGAATGTGATCAACAGATGACCTCTCAGCAAAGCCAGGATGTATCCTGAGGGTTTCCCTTGAGCCAGTCCGTTCTTGGACTTCTGGCCAACCCGCAGATGCTAGATGCAAACTCTCCCTTCAGGCTACTTAAAACTAAACCCTGTTGTTGTTTTTTCTTTTGAGAATTTAGTGCTCTTATCAGAGGAAAAGCACAACAGAGTGAAATAAAACATCACGGCACACAGAGAGATGTGAATGGTTGTGGACGGAGCACAGACCTTCTCGGAACTGGAGGGTTCACTGTTTTCTAATAAGAATTGAGATGTTTCTGCACCTGACGAAGGTGTGAGCCCGGCAGCTCACCACAAATCAGACCATCGTGTGCCCACCACCTGTGCAGAGAAATCATCTACAACTGGAGACACACGGTTGCACGCAGAAACGATGACTGAGAGCCAGCAACCTTCCCACCCGAGCAGCTGGACGGATGGTGGTCCAGGGCAGACGGTGGTCCAGGGCAGCTGTGGCCGCCCTATGTCTGAAACGATGGCAAGGGCTGTCTCACACACGTGAATTATTTTTTTAGCTGGAAACACCGAAATCCCAGAGGAATGTTTTAAAAAATGAACCCAGGGGAAGAACAGGATATGCTGGTGTACTAAGCAGATGGGAGCAACGGCGAATGTGACCGCAGTTCAGATCTGTTCGCCTGAAGCCACCGTGATGGAGAAGATCTTACCCATCAGTCTTCAGTAACAAAGAGAATGGTCCATGATGCAGTTCCGCCAAATACAGGGAAATGTTATCTTCTTCATTCTTCTTAAACTTAGCTAAAGAGTTAAAACACTGAACTAAAGGTACACTCTAGAACACTTTCCAAAGATCCTTCTGATAAATGGAATTTTGAAGGAAAAATATAAATAAATAAAACAAAAGAACATGATTCTTCAGCAACGTAAAGACTTCAATCTATGTTGATTGCTGGGCCTGTCTGCAGCTCCTGCAGAAAGCAGAGGGCCCAGCCCGGCAATCTGTCTGTGGTGAGGCTGATCTCACCATGGAAGTCTCCCCAGCTTTCTCGTGCGTCGATGGAAAAGTTTAGAGGTTTAAGAAACAAACGAGAAGGAAGAATTCCACTGAGATCTCGGAATAGCGATGTACCTCTGGCTGAGCCCGCAGTCCTCAACCAGAGAGAGAACACTACATTTCGCGGGAGTCCTCTCCTATGCCCATCCCTTCCAGAGACACCGGTTTGAGACCCAATCACAGGAGCAGAAAAGGATGACCATGGAGGGTGGTTCGTGTGGAGCCAGAGGGAGTCCGTCCACCGAAGGAAAGGGCTGCTGCAAACGTGATTCAGGTCATGTCCTGGCTGCTCCTTTCGCACCATGAAGTGAAACCTGGATTTCCCATCGTCCCCTGGTGAGGGAAGAAGTCAGTCATCCTCTGACACGCAGCCCAAGTTCCCATGGATGACACTCTCTGGGTACCCAGGGAACCCTGTGCCGGTCCCCTTCAATCCACTTCCCTTAAGTCGCTCACTGCGGACTTTCCTGGGACAAAAGACGGGCAGCCTCACGCTCACCCCCGAAACGTGTCTGCATGGACGAGACTTCAGTTACGAAGGGGTTTCCACATATTGCCAGATTGAAACACCGCTCCCTAATCCATTAGGACTGGTCGGGTATGCCTGGTCATGTAATCAACACTCACTGCGTGCGTGTGTGTGTGTGTGTGTGTGTGTCTGGGTGCGTGTACACACGCATGTGTGTGTATTTGTATGTGTCTGTGTGTTTGTGTGTGCACGCACACACATGTGTATGTGTGTTTGTCTGTGTGTGTTTGTGTGTACACACACATGTGTGTGTCTGTGTCTGTGTTTGTGTGCACGCGCACATGCATGAATGTGTATGTGTCTGTGTGTTTGTGTGTGCACGCACACATGTGTGTGTGTTTGTGTACGTCTGTGTCTGCGTGTGTTTGTGTGTGTGTTTGTGTGTGCGTGCACATGTGTGTGTGTGTGTGTGTGTCTCGGTAGGGGTTTCAATTAATACCATGTGGTGACTTAGCTCAAAGGCAGTGCCAGTCAAATGAAAACGCCAGGAGTTAGAACACTTTTTCCCTTATGAAAGTTTTACAGAAACGTTCAAGTTAATTCTTCACTCAGATGACAATAAAAAAAAATTAAAACCTGAAATCTAAAATCCCACCCCCGCATTTCTCTCACACCCGGCAAATGGATATGAACGGGACCTCCAGCTCAGTCTGCAGCCCGGCCCCCGGCATTCTTCTCCGGTTGTCAACCGGCACCGGCCACACCTCCAGTCGGGAGAACTCAATCTCCACGCGCCCACGCTGACCCAGTTCTTAAGATCTGAAACAGTTCACAGAAGTGGAAAGACTATTGCAAAGATTAGTCCTTTACCCAAAACCTCAAACATGCACGTTCTTATAATAAGAAACTACATATCAGACAAGATGATGGTATCGGCAAGGAATTCAACTTCTCCTGACTTGCCAAAACCTAAGATGTGCTGTCCACGCAGCAGAGCAGCCTGTCCACGCAACCGTGACAGCTGGCCTCTCCCCCTGCCCCTCTCAGCCTCCCCGGATTCTTCCCAGGCAGCCTTCTGCCCTGGGGTTCCCAAGTCTACGGCAGCCTTCAAAGTAGCCGTTCCAGCAGAAAGAGTTCTGATGTTCCAACGAGTTATAGAAGAATCGTAAGATGTAGCCTCATTTGTTGAGATATCACATGCCTGTCAAAGATCCAAGCAGAGATGTGATGTTTCCCAGGAAAATGGGGCGTGGGTGGGGGAGACGGAGCAAAGAGAAGGGCTTCCTCTTGGTTTCACATGATCGGGAGGCAGCTTGGCCGGGTACTTGTCCATTCATAGCAAGCTCAACGTGGGGGGGGTGGGGGGGGGTTCTGTTCTCACTGGGCTCTGCAGAATCTCACTTTTGCTATTGAACTTCCCAATCCCTGCCTCCAGGGGCTCGGTGACAATTCCTGTGTCCTCTGCCATGGGCTTTGCTCCCCAAATCTCATGGGAACCGAAGCCCTGGATTCAGCTGTCGGCATGTCTCCTCTTCCCGCCCCGTGAGGGGCCAGAGCTGAAGCAGGAACTTGTACCCTGTGGGTCACCCGTCCCCCACGGCCTCCCTTCCCTGCTCGGGGACCCGTTCCCAAGGCCTCAGAATGTCCCCGCTGTCCCCTGGTTCCTGTCCGCGATGGGACCCGACGTTCATCAGGGAACCAGATTGTTTTCTCAGCCTCAAGAAGCAAGCAGGAGGGGGAGAGACAGGAAGGGGGAGGCTGTGCCTGAACCCCTGGGATGAAATAAAAGCCACAGGCTGGGCCGTCCAATCCCACGCTGCAGGACAGTGCCAGAAATGAACAGTCCCAATGCCAGAAATCTTTTCACACTTAATCTCAATTAGAGATTTCTCTGGACCTGACAACCATGCTTAAGAGAGAGAGAGAAAAAGATTTTAAAGGAAGTGTTTAAAAGTGTTCAGCTTTCTGGCGAGCTGAACCAGTCGCCAGAAAGAACCTCTCTTCCTTCTCCTCCTCCTCTTCCTCCTCCTCCTCCTCTTCCTCCTCTTTCTCCTCTTCCTCCTCAACCTCCTCCTCTTCCTCCTCCACCTCCTCCTCGTCCTCCTCCTCTTCCTCCTCCTCTTCCTCCTCTTCCTCCTCAACCTCCTCCTTTTCCTCCTCCTCCTCTTCCTCCTCCCTCTCCTCCTCCTCCCCCTCTTCCTCCTTTTCCTCCTCAACCTCCTCCTCCTCCTCCTCCTCCTCCTCCTCGTCTTTCTCTTCCTCCTCCTCTTCCTCCTCCTCCTCCTCATCTTTCTTTTCCTCCTCCTCTTCCTTCTCCTCCTCCTCCTCCTCATCCTTCTCTTCCTCTTCCTCCATCTCCTCCTCTTCCTCCTCCTCTTCCTCCTCCTCCTCCTCTACGGGGCCCTGAAGTACAAGAACGGATGCTCATCTCTGGCCGACAACAATCTGCTCCCTCCCCGTAAGGTCCTGAACAAGCTGCCCCTCCCCCGCCCCAGGGATAACACTCTACCTGCAAACATTTCCCTGAAACCTCTGCCCTTCTTGGAGAGGATCTTCTTCCCAGACACTGGCCTCTGTGCTGCTTCCTACTCGACCTCAAGAGGGTCTGAACGGGGACATTAAACCACAGGGCTTCAGGCAAGCAGCAAGGGCTATGGTGTGACCAGGGCTCAGAGAGCGGAGCGGGAGGTGGACGTGAGTCTGGAAAGTATGTCAGCGTTTGGGATTAGAACATCACGCCTGAGTGTTAGCTTTTTGTATTTACTACCAAACCAGCCGACGTGGGCCACAGTGGTATGCCAGGGTCCACCTAACCTTTTGCAGACTGGGCACTGCAGCTCGGGAGAAGGCCAGCATGCCTGCTGTCACAGGGTCTCCCTCCCCAGCTGAACCAGGGGGCTCCCAGAGTCACTTACTGAATGAGACTTCCGATGATGGGCCAGTTCTAGTTGAGCTTTACCCTGCAGTTACATACTTTTTCTTCTTGTCTTTCTTTCATTACTTGGAGTAATTATTTTGTCAAATCACTAGAATTTGACATTTAGAAAAAAAAAAAAACGTTATGAGATAAATTTATAAAGAGGTCACAACAAAGAGCAAACCCCGGACATCACCATGGTAACGGGAAAGTGACACACGGGCTCCTGGTGCTTCCGCGACGGGGAACAAACAGGCATTTATTTCATGAACAGGGTGTTGACGTTTGAAAGGAGATGTAAGTCTAGTGACGGACGTGCTTCATGCCACAACAAACAGCAGTCGCCACCGCGGGTGTCTTCTCTCCCCACCCCCGCCCTTGCGTTCCTGTCCCACGTGGTGTTATTTAAAATAACCCCAGAGCTGAGGATGGGAACACACTGTCCGAACAGACAGGTGAGGCAGTCCAGCATGCTGAATGGCTGACCACTCTCCCCCATGCAAAGCTGAGTGCGGAAAACATATAGACGAGACATTTCTAACGGAACACCCTTGCTTTAGAAGGAAAAGCGCTCCAGGAACTGAGAGCAAACGTATTCAAGATGCTGATGCACTAGGCCAGGGGCCAGGCACCTTCGGCGGGCGGTTACGGCTCATTTTCACAAGAACCCCGCAGGGGACGGTCCCACATAGCCCCTCGCCTGGCACACGTGGGGGACACGGAGGCTCGCGGAGATGATGCTGCCAATGATAAACCGTAGAGCCTTCGGGAGAAAAGAAGGGAGGGAACCCCAGGTAGCCGAAGCTGGGAGCAGGGAGGGGCCAGTCAGTGGTCACAGGTAGACAGAGGTCCTGGGCCAGCGCAGACTTGGAATAAACCCATGCTAAGTCAGGAATCCCGGCCCAGCACGGACGTCCACGCTCAGGCTAGGGAAGCAGCTTACAGGAAATGCAGTGACCGGGGCACCGCTGGCCTCCTGGATGTTAAATACCCAGTGAGTGGACCATGTGACGTACCAGTGTTTATCTGGCAAACCGTTCAACCTCCAAGACAGCCCCGCGGCCTCCGATACTCCGCGATCTGGGGCAAATCACTTAAACCATTACGGCTATCTGTTTATTTATCAGAAAACGGCGTTGCTGAGGGAACATTCTGGGATTTTTATGGGGCTTTGTGCTTGATTTGTTTGCACGCCACCCCCCACCTAGCATTTATTTCCTGGGAAGATGTTTGCTCTTCGCCCATTCCTTCAGTCCAGCCTCTGGCTCCACCCCCGTCTTGAAGGAGTTCACTTCTTTAGCTCATGTTTAAAGAATGGAGCAGAGCCGGCAATCCTGATGAAACCAAAGCTCATAAAAATAAAAAACAGTTTATATTTTTCCTGCTTTGAAAAGTAAATAGGCCCGCCAGAACGTATCCTCCAGCAACGGGCTCGCAGGCGCAGCTGTGGGACACGGGAGAATGTCATCCGTTCCGCAGACCGTCCCGAGAGCCCAGAGGTCGCTTTGAACAAACAGTGGCACTCTGTGCTGGGTGGCCGTGATCTGAGTCATTGAACTCCACGGTGAACGTGAGGCACTTGAAACTGAAGAGGGTTGGGAAGTGAACCCAGCAGCAAAACCCGCAGAACGTAGAGGGAGCGCAGACCCTCGGCGGCGACACTTGATCAAAGAATGACGTCAGGAAATCGGGGTGCAGGGGGGCTTCTCCTGATCATAGGGTGGGTCCGTGAGGCACAGTCTGCAGGGTTGGGTGAGATTCAACAAGACCCGTGATGTGTGGTCCACGCCCCCTCGCCACGAGTCCACCGTCGCTGTGAGAAGTTGTCGTCCACCCTACAGACGAACGTCCTGGGGTCACCCTTTGGGAAACACTGGGCATGTGACAGTTAAAGGCGGAAGGGCCTCCTCCGTGCTGCGAAAGGTCCACACAGGACCAACCCGTCCGGCCCTTCCCGTGCTCCCATGATGCCCTGCACTATGATGATGCTTCACGGCTGTGAACTGTTGGTTCCAGGGACATCCTTTGTTTTCTGTCCTCCATTCTGGACACAGGAAGTCCAAGATCCAGGTGTCGATGGGCTGGTTCATCCAGAGGCCTCTGTCCTGGGCTTGCAAGTGGCCTTCTCCACCCTGTGCCCCTCACAGGGTCTCTCCTCAGGGTGCACGGCCCTGGCATGTCTCTCTCTCTCTCTGTCCACATGCCTACTTCTTATAAAGACACCAATCGGGCTGCATCAGGGTCCCCACGTGACCATGTGTAACTTCACTGACCTCTACAAAGTCCCTGGCTCCAGACATAGTCACAGCCCTGAGGACTGGGGTGTGGACTTCCACATACGACTTGATGGCAGGGACACATGTCAGCCCACAGCAATGTGAGATGTGTCCCTCCCCAACCCACCCCTGTCTGCTTTTCTGTTTTCTCCCTGTCTCCAGTTTTCACCAGCTGCCTGTCGGGCTCCCAAGTGGCTTTCTTTCTTTGCGTTTGTCCTGCGTGAGATTTTTTGTGCTTCTTGGATCTGGGTTTATCTTTTTGTTTTTTTTCCCCTTAGGTTCTGAAAATTTGGGACCATTTTTTTTCCTTTAAATATATTTTAGGTCCTTCCTTTACATCTGGGAATTCAATTGTATGGATTCTAGGGTTATGTATCTCTGTGAGTTCTGTATTTGATTCTTTGCTCACTTTTCTAGGACTTTTACTTAGCCTTTTTTAGCATTCATATTTAAAGGTTTATTGGTTAGCAATAATAGTCTCTTTTGTTTGTATTTATTTGAAGTGAGAAGCAGGGAGGCATTCAGACTCCCACATGCACCCAACCGGGATCCACCTGGCATGCCCACCAGAGGCGATGCCCTGCCCATCTGGGTCATTGCTCCATTGTGGCCAGAGCCATTCTAGCACCTGAGGCAGAGGCCATGGAGCCATCCTCAGTGCCTGGGCCAACTTTGCTCCAATGGAGCCTTGGCTACGGGAGGGGAAGAGAGAGACAGAGAGGAAGGAGAGGGGCAGGGGTGGAGAAGCAGATGGGTGCTTCTTCCACATGCTGGGCTGATGCTCTACCACTGAGCAAACTGGGCAATAATAATCCTTTTTAATGGCGTGATCTGGTGAGCAACAGGCCAACGACAGTCAGCCGGAGATGGGAACGCTCCCAGGATGGGCATTCACTGTGACCACCGTCAGGACGCAGGCACGTCTGGAGCACAGTGGATGCTGGTGGAGTGAGGTGTCTAAGGACAATGTGACTGTGCTGTTGGGGGCCCCTCCCCCCCAGGACCCCTCACCCACTCTGCCGGCTGGGTCACTGATGGCTGAGAGAAGACTGTCCCTGGGGGATTGCAATGTTCAGGTCGTGTGCAGGATGTGGTGAGGTTCCAGCCTCCCTGTCACTGAGCGGTGGTACGTTTCAGCCAGCACCATAGTACTTGCTCCCATCATCCCTCTGCCCTGCGGTCTTGCCAATAGAGTGGTATTGAATCACAGACGACATGCAGAACTCTGAATGGAGATTTGTTGGTGACTGCTGGCAGAAAATTAACTCTTGCTGTGAAAGACAAAAGAAAAATAGCAAAGGAAACAAATGAGACGGAAGCCGAAGTCGTGACTACTGCTCTGCCTTCTGTCCTCAAGCTCAGAGCGTCCCCTGCCACACAGCAGAAACGGAAGGTGAAGAGGAGAAAAAGAGAGAACGAGGGGGTGAGAAAAGGATCAGGCGAACCCCCGACAGACTGCCTACCCCACCCACCCAGTCTCCGTCCTTACAGAACAGGAGCAAATGCAGTGAAGTCACCGATCAGATCCGGGCACAGCTTGTAGCCCTAAAGCAAAGCCGTTGTGTGGTAGCCAGCCAAATGAGGCCTAAAAGGAATAGTCTCCTCTTCTTATATTTTTCTCAACTTATTCTCCTTCCTTCTGGAAACAGAAGTTTCTTTGAACCAAATGTTTCACTCTCAAGATGATTGTTTAAAGTAAATGTACCAGGGAATTGTCAAGCTGTACGTTCAAGCTCAGTATTCCTTACTCATCCATGCACACCCTCTTGAAAATAAGGCACAGCCCAAGAATTTCAGAAACATGATTCCTCGTGACTCTGCGTCGGGAAGTCCCTGTTGTGGGTGGTGTGTGTGGTTTTGATATATGTTCCTGTCTCTTTCCACATGTGACTTAAATCTTTCCTGATTATCTGGTGTTTAGCTGGGTTTTATGCTTGTTACACACACGTAGTTTAAAAGCCATACATGATAAAACTCCAAAGGCAGTTCTAACTCAGGATTTGGCCATGTGTGGTTTCACACAAGTCTCAGCCTATTTCCTGCCTACGTCCTGCTAACAAACGTCAGTGGGAAAGGGACGCCGTCCTCCGACACACACCTCGTACGGAACAATGTCTTCCAGCCACACGCAGGCGCTGCTCCAAGGGACTGCTTAGCCCAGCGTGGCAGAATGACCCAACAGAAACAGAGCTGGGGTCCTGCTTCCCGGGGGGGGGGGGGTCCTCCTTCCCAATGCAGCCTGGCCTCCCCTCAGCCTGACCCCGGTGCTCAGCAAGGTGCCAGAGGCTGTAAGGACAAGGCAGACACACACACACGGTCATCAAGGTAAACAATGTTGTCACGCAGGGGGTTTTTAAAAGTCATAATTATTTTTAAAATCACGAACAAAAACCTCAACCTTTCAAATAACGGCCAGATCTGAGCCTGCGCATGCAGGACCCCGTCTCCTGCAGCTTTCCCGAAGGAAACGTACCTGACGAAAGTGGCTGGGTAGGCACTACGTCTGGGGTCAGGCGGGCATGGGGGGCCTGTGGGAGGCGTGCTTGGTAATGTCCATGATTGTTCGACCACCATGCTGACCACCTGAAACCAATGCAACATGATCTTGAATGTGAACTGTCCCGAGGATTTTAAAAAATAAATAGGTTAGAAAAAAAGTGGGGGGGTAGCCTGTAGGTCACGGCTTCTACGTCTGATTTTTTTAATATTTTTTTTATTCATTTTAGAGAGGAGAGAGAGAGGAATAAAGAGAGAGAGAGAGAAGGGGGAGGAGCAAGAAGCATCAACTCCCATATGTGCCAGGATTTCAAACTGGCAAGCTCATTGTTTCTAGGTTGACTCTATCCGCTATGCCACTCCGGTCCAGGCTCCGTCTGATTTCTATAAGAGGCATTGACCTTGACCATTGTGGGTCGATGCCCCCTTAGGTCACGCCTCTGACAGGGGTGCCTCACTCCTCTCAGTCTCGCCCTGGCCCCATGTGTGTGCGCGCATGCGCGCGCGCACACACACACACATCAAACCTGGTTAAACTGTATGCTTTCAACACCTGCAACTGATTTTGTATCCCTGACATCTTCATGAAGCTGTTCAGAATAAGAACGGGAAAAGCCTGTCAGTTACAACGTGTTTACCTTCACCCTGTGGCTCACTGACCTACTAGCAGGACGTAAACATGCCGTCCCAGGTTTGCATTTAAGGACCACTGACCTCCTCTGCTTCCAGGTGTCTTTGGCAAGGACGCAGACTGTGGCACAAGCTCTGGGATTCCCGGTTACCCCCTGACAAGGCGGCCGTAAGATCTGGCCTCTCTAGGGGGGACAGGAACACACCCGGGGCCTGGGAAGGAGACGTGTGTCCCCTTCCTCTTCTCTTTGTGGCTTACAACCTTCCATCTTTGGCCTAAGTGGGTGACCATGGAGCTCCTGCCACAAAATTATAAAAAATAAACAAATAGAAAAGAAGAAGAGGGTGAAGAGAACAGTCCAGCTGTGGTTTGGGAAAGTTTCCAGAAGCTACCATAACGTACATCTGTTTTCATCCCTGCCACGGATTCCATCGCGTGGACACAACCTCCACCGCAGAAGACCGGGAGGTATTCTAGGCAGCCAGAGGCATGAGTGAGCATTTCCCCATGGGGGAGGGGTGGCAATACACCTTCCTCGGCTCTAAAATTAGGGGACTTTATAGGAGGCATTTTAACTAAATCAGAAACAGCAGTGGGTCTACCCTGGGGCCAAGGGGAAGGACGAGGGGACCCCGGGATAAAATCCCACTGGACTGCAAACAGGCTCTGCTCTGCGGGCAGTGGTGCATTTCAAACAAGTGAGTCCCGCAAAAACTGGTCAAGGGTCTGTTTCAAGGTACGTGTTTCTGCACCCCGATCTTTGCTACTCTCGTATCCATCGGCGAAAGCCATGGAAGGTCAGCACACTCAGAGCAAGCTCAGACATTCTCACCCAGACACAGTCCCCATGACATCCTGTCTCTAAGTGGCCGAGGGGTTTAACTGCGGCCTAAATTTCAATGAAGAGCAAGTGGATTGACACTGTAATTTAAAGGGAATGGTTTTACAGGAAGAGCGAGTGAGTGAGTTAGAAATCAGGATCGCGAGAGCCTAACATTGACTTTTACTAATGTTTTTTTGATCCTCCTTCCCCCTGAAACCACAAGGTGACCCACGCCATGTAACAGAAGGATGAATGCCCTCAGGTGAGGTGGTTCCAGTAGGGACCAGACTGAGAGGCGATACTCCCTGCGCTCTGGGCTAGGGGGACGTCAGCCTCTGGAGAGGAGAGAGACTTTTTGAAGGAGTTGGGGCCTAAGGTGATCTGAAAACCACAGCTGTTCACTGGGTTTTAATCCTGCACCAGCTACTTCCCACCAGCCACTTTACCGCTTGCTACACCGAGAAGATGTGATTTCGGCAGCACCGGAACATCCGTGCACCTTCCCGCATCAGGGATGTATGACTCGTTAAGGCTGTCTATACAACTTCTTTCTCTGAATCCGTGTTACCTGGAGAAACACATGCTGCCCAGGGGATCACAGGTGACCATTCAATGACACATCGGCCGGCCACCTGTCTGTCCTTCTGCTCCCAGCACTGGTCGCCTCCCCTCTCCTGCCTGCCCTGCGTACTGAACCCTGCTCTCTGCACCCCTCCCTACGTTACGCCCCCCATGCTGACACGGCGGAGTCTGGAATATGGGGGACTGTGCTGGAGGGCAGACGGCCTCCGTTTTGTGCACTGCCCAGAATGGGAAAGACACCAGCCATCTGACCAGGTGAGTGCCCAGCGAAGTGTGTGTCCTCCCACCGGGCTGTCGGTTCAACAGGGCACAAGAGCATGACCGTGGCACACTACACTCTCTATGGGAAGGAGCACCCATGTCTACGTCCAAACGCAGGCACGTCTGGCCTCACCCAGTCACTGCTCTCAGCGGGAGACCCTGGCCCACCCCTTGGCTCACGCCACACTGCTGCGTTGAATTCTCCAGTGGTCCTCTCCCCAGACCTGGCCAGTCTTCTAAGATCTAGCTCACATTGGGCTCTGGGGAGATAGCTCTTGAATCAAACTGCAATCCGTCTAACATTTAATTTTCCTAGCAGAGTAGCTAGAAATTCACTCTGGAAAATTACATAACATTTACAACGTCACAGATTTCGCCCTTGGAGGCTGCAGCATAGCTATGTGTCTTCTGCGGGCTTTTGAACACTTCAGAACTGCTTACTCAATTTACCTCACGTGATTCCACAATGACGGTAATATTATTCCATTCACTGCATCACATGAACAATGACATTTTTAAAACTTATTTATTGATTTTTGTAAAGATTTTATTTATTCATTTTAGAGAGAAGAGAGAGAGAGAGAAGGGGGAGGAGCAGAAAGTATCATCTCTCATAGGTGCCTTGACCAGGCAAGCCCGGAGTTTTGAAACTGCGACCTCAGCATTCCAGGTTGACACATTATCCACTGCACCATCACAGGTCAGGCTTTTTAATTTATTTACTTTAATTGAACATATATTTAATTTATTTAAACATATATTTGGATACTTTTGAAGATTTTCACAGAGATCCAAATTAACCTTGGGTCTCGGTTAAAAATTATTTTCTAAGAATTAACAAAAGTTTTTACTTCATACCAGACTCATCACATGATCCCTTTCACGCACGCCTACATGATCAAAATGACTTCTTTCACGCCATGATAATTTTATTGACACTCAATGCATAATAATAATACCATTATGAATCATGACACAGAAAAATTACATTAGTGGGAATTCAGGATGTTTTAGAAAGACTTGATGTTACTTTGAACTAATACTTATATTTGAGTGTGTAAAGAGATAAATACAGGTATAGAATTATACACATTCAATACAGCCTATAAATCCTATAATAATATTTCTGTATTTCAGGATATGTTATATAATCTGCAACATATATTATAGAGTTTAAAGTTTTAGAAAATAAAGGTGAAATGAACTATAAGAAATACAGGGGAGATGACATCAGAGTAATGGTGGGGTAGGAAGTGATACCGATAAATCTCCCCCAAAACTCAACAAGATCTTCAACCAGAAACAGAAAAACCTATCCTTGGAGCCTCCAGATGTTTCACAATACACCCAAAGGTATGATTGAGTGAAAAATTGGCTAAATATATAACCAAACCCCAAAGGAAATAGGGAGTAAGAAATGCTCCGCCTTCCTCACTAACCTAAACAGGGCAGCTTTCACTGGAAACTGAGAATATAGAAACTAAGGCGGGCAAAGGGGGTGAATAGATCCAGGCCGCGGCACAAACGGTCTACCCAGGATGTGGCACAGAGATCCAAGCTGAGGAAAAACTGTTCCTGTGACAACCCGGGCAATACAGCTAACACTCGCGCCAAACCCAGAAAAAGAAAGACAAGCGAGGCAACCATTTTACCCGATCTCCTGGTCGGCGCTTGCAGATAGTGGGCGAGAGATTCCTTCCAAAGCCCCGGGAGTGTGCGCTCGTGTTATACCACAGAGAGGCAGAGTCAGAGGCCTTTGTGTGGGCCGAAAGTGGAATCTCCAGGCTGCCCCAGCGCGCTGGGGGAGCTGCGCACAGGGAGGGAGCAAGAACTAATTCCAACACTGGAACTTTTCCATGCGGAAGGGGGTTTCACTCAGAGGGTGAGGCCGCTGGTCTGATATCCTGGTCTCCGCGTACAGATAGTGAGCGAAAGATTCCTCCGAGTGCCTCGGCAGGGCCTGCCCATGTTATCCCACAGAGGGGCAGAGTCAGGGGCCTTTGTGTGGGCCAAAAAGCGGAATCCCGGGCCGCCCCAGCGCCCTGAGGGAGCCGCGCACGGGAAGGGAGCGAGAGCCAATTCCAACGCTGGAACTTTTCAGTGCGGGCCGGGGGTTTCACTCAGAGGGCAAGACTTCCTGTCTGACATCCTGGTCTGCGTGCAGATAGTGAACAAGAGTTTCCTCCAAGCGCCCTGGGAGTGGGTGCCCGCGCATGTTACCAGAGAGTGGCAGAGCCAGAGGTCTTTGAGTGGGCAGAAGCCCCGGCTGATTATGCTAGCAGCTCTGACTGACTGAGCCTTACCCAGTAACTCTCTACCAGTCTTACGCTCTCCTCTCCTTGAACTACACTACCCATAAGTGTTACATCTCCCATTATCTTTTCTTTCCTCTTCCTTTCTCTCTATGAGGGTTGCACTCCAAAACCCTTAACTCTCTCTCTCTCTCTTCTTTTTTCTTTTTTCTTCTTTTAGTGGTTCCTTCTTTTTTTCTCTCTCTCTCTCTTTCTTTTCTCCCTCTATATTAGTTTCTTCCTTTCTCCTTTACATCTCTTCTCATTCAAACCTCAATAACGAACAAATTATCTTATTTGGGACTCAAACTTATGTTTGTGGCATTTTGGGGGGTTTTTACTTCACCTTTTTAACTCACTAGCATTGCTCCCATCCCTGGCTCTCCATTTTATCAAGCTCTTGTTCCACTAAATACAATAGTAATTTTTTAATTTGTCCCCCCATTTTCCTGTTTCACTCTTATTCCTCTCATCATAACTCTTAGTCAACCAACACAAAATGCAAATCATTTTATTCTTGATCCAAATTTTTTCATTATTTGCTTTTCGTGGGTCCATACCCCCCCTTTTTTATTTATTTATTTTTTGCCCCTTTATTACTTTTCCCCAATTCAGACCCTCCATTACAGGCATTGTTTGTTCTATTAAATACAATATAATTCACAGTTCACCACAAGATTTTCTCAAGAAAGAGGGGAGAGGAGAGGAGAGGAAAAAAGGAAGGGGGGAATAATTTCTTTTTTTAAAAAATTTTTTTAAAATTTTTATATTATTTTATTTTTCTTTATTTCATTATTAATTTAAAAAAACAACTTTTTTCGATTTTTTATTTTTTTAACTTTTTATTCTTTATTAAATCTCATTAATACTATCAACAAAACCACCCTCAGATGCCATTAAGGAAGAGAAAATCGAATATCATGGATACAAAAGAAAGAGAGGTAACACAGATAGATGAGGAAAAATCTATGGGGAAAAAATTTAATATATTGGAAACCTTGGAGCTAAATGACAGAGAATTCAAGATATAAATCCTAAAAAATACTCAGAGATATACAAGAAAACACAGAAAGGCAATTTAGGGAGCTCAGAAAACAACTCAATGAACACAAAGAATATATGTCCAAGGAAATTGAAACTATAAAAACAAATCAAACAGAGATGAAAAACTCAATTCATGAGCTGAAAAACGAGGTAACAAGCTTAGCTAATAGAACAGGCCAGATAGAAGAGAGGATTAGTGAAATAGAAGACAAGCAACATGAGGCACAACAGAGAGAAGAAGAAAGAGACTCAAAAATTTTAAAAAAATGAGATAGCCCTACAAGAATTATCTGACTCCATCAGAAAGAATAACATAAGAATAATAGGTATATCAGAGGGAGAAGAGAGAGAAAATGGAATGGAGAACATACTCAAACAAATAATAGATGAGAACTTCCCAAGCCTGTGGAAAGAACTAAACCTCAAATTCATGAAGCAAACAGAACTCCGAGTTTTCTTAACCCCAACAAACCTACTCCAAGGCACATCATAATGAAATTGGCACAAACCAATGGCAAAGAAAAAATTCTCAAGGCAGCCAGGGAAAAGAAGAATACAACATATAAAGGAAGGCCCATTAGATTATTATCAGATTTCTCAGCAGAAACTCTACAAGCTAGAAGAGAGTGGACCCCAATATTTAAAGTCCTCAAAGAGAGGAACTTTCAGCCATGAATACTATACCCATCAAAGCTATCCTTCAAATATGAAGGAGAAATAAAACATTCACAGATACAGAAAAGATGAGGGAATTTATCATCAGAAAAACCGCACTCCAGGAATTACTAAAGGGGGTTATCCAATCAGATACAAAGAACAAAAAATAAATAAAGCCACAAGTAAAAGCTCCAAGAAGAACACACTAAAATCAAATTTAAACTGTGACAACAACAAAAAGAAAGGGGGAGAGGATGGAGATTAACAGTAGCAAAGGACGATGGAATGCAAACGTACTCACAAAATAGTGCGCTACAATGAACAGGGTAGGAACCCTTTTCATTACTTAAAGGTAACCACCATTGAAAAAACCACCACAGAAGCACATGAGATAAAAAATGATAGCAACAGAGGAAAGATGTATGGAATACAACCAAATAAAAACAAAAGATAGCAAAACGAAAGAGAAGGATCAAACAAGACACAAAACTAACAGAAAGCAAGATATAAAATGGCAATAGGGAACTCACAAGTGTCAATAATCACACTAAATGTAAACGGATTAAACTCACCAATAAAAAGACACAGAGTAGCAGAATGGATTAAAAAAGAAAATCCAACTGTATGCTGCCTACAGGAAACTCATCTAAGTAACAAGGATAAAAATAAATTCAAAGTGAAAGGCTGGAAAACAATACTCCAAGCAAATAACATCCAAAAAAAGCAGGCGTAGCAATACTCATATCTGATAATGCTGACTACAAGACAACAAAAGTACTCAGAGACAAAAATGGCCATTTCATAATGGCTAAGGGGACACTGAATCAAGAAGACATAACAATTCTTAATATATATGCACCAAACCAAGGAGCACCAAAATATATAAGACAGCTACTTATTGACCTTAAAACAAAAACTGACAAAAATACAATCATACTTGGAGACCTCAATACACCGCTGACGGCTCTAGATCGGTCATCCAAACAGAGAATCAACAAAGATATAGTGGCCTTAAACAAAACACTAGAGCACCTGGATATGATAGACATCTACAGGACATTTCATCCCAAAGTGACAGAGTATACATTTTTCTCCAGTGTACATGGATCATTCTCAAGAATTGACCATATGTTGGGCCACAAAAACAACATCAGCAAATTCAGAAAAATCGAAGTTCTACCAAGCATATTTTCTGATCATAATGCCTTGAAACTAGAATTCAACTGCAAAAAAGAAGAAGAAAATCCCACAAAAATGTGGAAACTAAACAACATACTTTTAAAAAATGAATGGGTCAAAGAAGAAATAAGTGCAGAGATCAAAAGATATATACAGACTAATGAAAATGACAATACGACATATCAGAATCTATGGGATGCAGCAAAAGCAGTGATAAGAGGGAAGTTCATATCATTTCAGGCATATATGAACAAACAAGAGAGAGCCCAAGTGAACCACTTAACTTCCCACCTTAAGGAACTAGAAAAAGAAGAACAAAGACAACCCAAAACCAGCCGAAGAAAGGAGATAATAAAAATCAGAGCAGAAATAAATGAAATAGAGAACAGTAAAACTATAGAAAAAATTAATAGAACAAAGAGCTGGTTCTTTGAAAAGATCAACAAAATTGACAAACCCTTGGCAAGACTTACCAAGGAAAAAAGAGAAAGAACTCATATAAACAAAATCCAAAATGAAAGAGGAGAAATCACCACGGACACCGTAGATATACAAAGAATTATTATACAATACTATGAAAAACGTTATGCTACTAAATTCAACAATCTAGAAGAAATGGATAAATTCCTAGAACAATACAACCTTCCTAGACTGAGTCAAGAAGAAGCAGAAAGCCTAAACAGACCTATTAGTAGAGAAGAAATAGAAAAAACCATTAAAAACCTCCCCAAAAATAAAAGTCCAGGCCCTGACGGCTATACCAGCGAATTTTATCAAACATTCAAAGAAGACTTGGTTCCTATTCTACTCAAAGTCTTCCAAAAAATTGAAGAAGAAGCAATACTTCCAAACACATTTTATGAGGCCAACATAACCCTCATACCAAAACCAGGCAAGGATGGCACAAAAAAAGAAAACTACAGACCAATATCTCTAATGAATACAGATGCTAAAATACTAAACAAAATACTAGCAAATCAAATACAACAACATATTAAAAAAATAATACATCATGATCAAGTGGGTTTCATCCCAGAATCTCAAGGATGGTTCAACATACGTAAAACAGTTAACATAATACACCATATCAACACAACAAAGAACAAAAACCAAATGATCTTATCAATAGACGCAGAAAAGGCTTTCGATAAAATACAACACAATTTTATGTTTAAGACGTTCAACAAAATGGGTATAGAAGGAAAATATCTCAACATGATAAAGGCCATATATGATAAACCATCAGCTAACATCATATTAAATGGCACTAAACTGAAGGCTTTCCCCCTTAAATCAGGAACAAGACAGGGTTGTCCACTCTCTCCACTCTTATTTAATGTGGTTCTAGCTTACTACTAGAAGTTCTAGCCAGAGCAATCAGACAAGACAAAGAAATAAAAGGCATCCATATCGGAAAAGAAGAAGTAAAGGTATCACTTTTTGCAGATGATATGATCCTATACATCGAAAACCCCAAAGAATCCACAAAAAGACTACTAGAAACAATAAGCCAATACAGTAAGGTTGCAGGAAACAAAATTAACATACAGAAGTCAATAGCCTTTCTATATGCCAACAATAAAACAACTGAGAACGAACTCAAAAGAATAATCCCCTTCACAATTGCAACAAAAAAAAATAAAATACTTAGAATTTTAGTATTCTAAAATTCTAAAAGAATGTGAATTTTTAAAAGAATGTGAAGGACTTATATAATGAAAACTGTAAACCATTGTTAAGAGAAATCGAAAAAGATATAATGAGATGGAAGAATATTCCTTGTTCTTGGTTAGGAAGAATAAATATAATCAAGATGGCCATATTACCCAAAGCAATATACAAATTTAATGCAATTCCCATCAAAATTCCAATGACATTTTTTAAAGAAATAGAGCAAAAAATCATCAGATTTATATGGAACTATAAAAAACCCCGAATAGCCAAAGCAATCCTAAAGAAAAAGAATGAAGCTGGGGGCATTACAATACCTGACTTCAAACTATATTATAGGGCCACGACAATCAAAACAGCATGGTATTGGCAGAAAAGTAGACACTCAGACCAATGGAACAGAATAGAAAGTCCAGAAATAAAACCACATATATATAGTCAAATAATTTTTGATAAAGGGGCCAAGAACATACAATGGAGAAAAGAAAGCCTCTTCAATAAATGGTGCTGGGAAAACTGGAAAGCCACATGCAAAAGAATGAAACTGGACTACAGTTTGTCCCCCTGTACTAAAATTAACTCAAAATGGATCAAAGATCTAAACATAAGACGTGAAACAATAAAGTGCATAGAAGAAGACATAGGTACTAAACTCATGGACCTGGGTTTTAAAGAGCATTTTATGAATTTGACTCCAATGGCAAGAGAAGTGAAGGCAAAAATTAATGAATGGGACTACATCAGACTAAGAAGTTTTTGCTCAGCAAGAGAAACTGATAACAAAATAAACAGAAAGCCAACTAAATGGGAAATGATATTTTCAAACAACAGCTCAGATAAGGGCCTAATATCCAAAATATACAAAGAACTCATAAAACTCAACAACAAACAAACAAACAATCCAATAAAAAAATGGGAAGAGGACATGAACAGACACTTCTCCCAGGAGGAAGTACAAATGGCCAACAGATATATGAAAAGATGCTCATCTTCTTTAGTTATTAGAGAAATGCAAATCAAAACTGCAATGAGATACCACCTCACACCTGTTCGATTAGCTATTATTAACAAGACAGGTAATAGCAAATGTTGGAGAGGCTGTGGAGAAAAAGGAACCCTCATACACTGTTGGTGGGAATGTAAAGTAGTACAACCATTATGGAGGAAAGTATGGTGGTTCCTCAAAAAACTGAAAATAGAACTACCTTATGACCCAGCAATCCCTCTACTGGGTATATGTCCCAAAAACTCAGAAACATTGATACGTAAAGACACGTGCAGCCCCATGTTCATTGCAGCATTGTTCACAGTGGCCAGGACATGGAAACAACCAAAAAGTCCATCAATAGATGACTGGATAAAGAAGATGTGGCACATATACACTACGGAATACTACTCAGCCATAAAAAATGATGATATCAGATCATTTACAGCAAAATGGTGGGATCTTGATAACATTATACGAAGTGAAATAAGTAAATCAGAAAAAACCAGGAACTGCATTATTCCATACGTAGGTGGTACATAAAAGTGAAACTAAGAGACATTGATAAGAGTGTGGTGGTTACGGGGGGAGGGGGGAAGGGTGAGGGAAAGGGGAAGGGGAGGGGCACAAAGAAAACTAGATAGAAGGTGACAGAGGACAATCTGACTTTGGGTGATGGGTATGCAACATAATTGAATGACAAGATAACCTGGACTTGTTATCTTTGAATATATGTATCCTGATTTATTGATAGTGCCCCATTAAAAAAATAAAATTTAAAAAAATAAATAAATAAAAATAATAAAAATAATAAAAAAAGAAATACAGACATACATATCAAACATGAGTAATTCACGGCAATGGGTTATTTTTATTATTATTATTATTATTATTTTATACTTATTTTTTTCTTCAGGTTGTTTTTCTGCATTCTCAACCTAATTTATATCAGTCTACACACATCCACATAGTTGTGTGTCCTGCTTCTTACTTGAGACTTACACCACGTGTTAGGTCACATTTTTTATGATTTCCTTAACCAGGACTCCCGGGAGCAGGGTCAGAATTGCACACCTATAAAAATTCACGAGTGGCGCACCAAGGGATGCCGGCTAATGAGGCTGACAGGCTGGCAAACCTTTTGCCCTCTCCAGGGTTATTCTTCGATCTTAATTGGGTTTCCTCTGGGCCTTCGGGGAGACTTTGCCTTCCAGACATGTTAGTCCTGCACAGAGATCACGGCGTTCAGCGTAAACCTACTGGAAGACCCACAGACAACATCACCCTGCTGTGTGGGGTCACGTTTGCACAACTGGAGGCATTCTTGACACCTGACACTTGTGTCTGAGTGGTAATGACACAGCTACACGACACTGTGATCAGCGCCCACAATTCCAGAAGTCTGCTGGACATGCACGGCCCAGCACACGAGGAGGTGTGTGGTTTGAACAGAAGGACGAGGTTAGGGATGTGGAGGCCAGGAAGACGCGTTCCTGCCGCGAACGAACCTGTTTACATCACGTCTCATTCCCGGGCCCCCAGTCTCAAACATTCCTCGGGGAACCGTATCCTGAATCGTGCTTAGTTTTGTCTAAGAGGCCCTTCTCACCTTATCTGGGAAGAGGGCAGCATTAGCTAGCACTCATGAAGTTACCAGGTCTCAGAGAGTCCGGCGTGATGCCAGCCGTGATACATGCCTCAGCCTGTTCACACCTGAATCACACAGGCCCTTCCGCTGTTCACTCCTGAGAGTTTTATTTACAGCAGATGCCCTTCAGCGCCTTGTCCCTGCAGTTTCAAAGAGGCCCAGCGAAGCAGTTAGGAAGGTAAATAATACGCAAGAGTTTGGATAAAAACGTCTTTGCCAAGCCACATTCCTTAGTAAAAAACTACAACCCAACCTTAAAATTTTGCTAGGGACTAGAGAGGTTCCTGCTACTATACGGAAGCGGGGAAGTTCGTGTTGGTCGAACTGAAGCCATACCAAATGTTTCTTTCGAAAACCAATTAAACCTGATGTCATAACCCACTTTCTTTTTCAGCTGCCACGTCCCAGGAAACAGCCGCGTTAGAAGATAAAAAACTGTCATGTAACAACACATGCCCAAGACCTGGGGGCAGTGTTCTACCCACCGCAGTGGACAGTAGAGGCACATTCAGCCCAAAGCCGGGGAAGGGTCTAAAACTCCCTCCTACAGAAGGAACACGAGGCATCGGCAGCATTAGGCAAGAAACAGAGATGTTTTTGTTTTGGCTTTAGTTTTTGTAGGTGCGAGTGAAGCGTGTTTTCATAAGAAGAATGTGACTTCCTACATTTTCAGCATGTGTGGGGGAGTGTAGGAAAAGACGCACAGACAGAAATTATCCAGGGGAAGAAACACAGTCCAGGTAAGTTTCTAAATAGATAGGTTGCCTGACCGGGCGGTGGCGCAGTGGATAGAGCGTTGGACTGGGATGTGGAGGACCCAGGTTCGAGACTCTGAGGTCGCCAGCTTGAGCGCAGGCTCATCTGGTTTGAGCAAAGCTCACCAGCTTGGACCCAAGGTCGCTGGCTTGAGCAAGGGGTTACTGGGTCTGCTGAAGGCCCACGGTCAAGGTACATATGAGAAAGCAATCAATGAACAACTAAGGTGCCAAAATGAAGAATTAATGCTTCTCGTCTCTCTCCCTTACTGTCTGTCTGTCCCTATCTGTCTCTCTCTCTCTCTCTCTCTCTCTCTCTCTCTCTGTCACACACACACAAAAAGAATGAATGGTTAAGTATAGACAAACTTCACCCATTTTAACATGTTGATTATCTGGAGATTAAGCCACTGGAAAAGGGTGAGGCCAGCATAAGAGCAGAAATGATTAAATCCCAAGTCACACGTGTTTGAGATGAGTGGTTTAGAAATGAACCGAGGAAAGACACGCAATCCAGGACCACGTGTGGCAGGACCGCGTGTACCAGCCTCAGTGGTATCTGTGGGACAGCTGACAGTGACTCTGAGTCACTCTCTGGAGTCTAGAGCTGAGTGGCAGGGTTGGGGGGAGGACAGAAAGCAGAGAGCCCCCTGGAGGATCTCAGGTCCCCGTCCCCTGCCTCACGCTCCCCCTCTAACCAAAAGCTCAGCCACCGGGCCGGGAACACGCCCTGCATGTTTCTCCCGAGCAGTGATGCTGCTGCTGAGAGATCATATCATCTTCTTCAGCCACAGACATGCCTGACGTCGTCCACAGCTCTCGCCCAGGGCAGTGAGTGACACAGGAACTATGGCACATTCACCCCAGACTCACAGATGTGGAGACAGAGACGTGGGAGCCATGACTTATAGGCATGGACCCCTATGGACTTGGCCGGCTGCCCACAGCCCTCTGCTCAACTGTGTGTGTGTGGGGGGGGGGGGGAGTGGCATTGGACCAACATCTGACAGCAGGGCCACAGCCTCTGTTCAACACGAAGTCACGAGCCACGGTGCACCACAGGAAGTGAGTCAGGGACGGAGGTTACGTATAATAGAACCCGCCAGTGAACGGCTGCTCATGTGCACCAGGGTGTGGAGAACAATCGTGTGGATGCTCTCTGTGCCTTAGAGTGGTCAATGACAACACGAGCAACCCAGCAGCTGGACTGGAACAACGGTGTGAGCTGGAGACACCGTTCATTTGAAGGCCTGTGACGCCAACCCCATCACTCTGCCATCAGAAAGGAAATGAGGGAAAGAGACATGCTGTTTTAGAATTGTCTGTCCGCCTGTTCGTCTGTCTATTTATCCATCCATCCATCCATCCTCCACCTCTCTCTCTGTCCACCCATCCAGCTACCCATCCATCTATCAAGCTACCACTTACCATTTTATTATTATTATTATTTGTACGTGTATTTTTCTGAAGTGAGAAGCAGGGAAGCAGTCAGACAGACTCCTACATGTACCCAAATGGGATCTACTCAGCATGCCCACCAGGAGGCAATGCTCTGCCCATCTGTGGAGTTGTTCTGCTGCTCAGCAACTGAGCTCTTTTTAGCACCTTAGGCAGAGGCCATGAAACCATCCTCAGCGCCCGGGCCAACTTTGCTCCAATGGAGCCTTGGCTGCGGGAAGGGAAGAGACAGATAGAGAAAAAGGAGAGGGGGAAGGGTAGAGAAGCAGATGATGTTTCTCCTATGTGCCCTGACCAGGAATCAAACCCAGGACTTCCACATTCCAGACTGACGCTCTACCACTGAGACAATCGGCCAGGGCCCATTTATCATTTTGACTTTATTGCTTTCTGATGTTGCTTTACTTCTGAAAAACACTGGCCTTTATAGATCCTAGAGGAAAACCACGAATTGTGATGTTAAAAATGGCCTATTAGTCCTCTGTATGTTATAGTCACTCTAAATCTTAGTAAAGAAGAAATAAATGTACAGATTATGTGATGGTACTTAAAACCAGTATAGCTACACTCTTTCACCTTTCGTGGAAGAACAACTCACTTATAGAAACGAGCGTGCTTTGTGAGGACCCATTTCCAGGCGAGGGATCTGAACAGGAATCATGAAATGATCCAGACCATACTCGACAAATGCCTCTTAATCAAACGATCAGAGCACCGGCCTTCTCTGTAGTCTGTGCTGGTAACCACGGCATATAGACTCACAAAGCAGTTGAAATCGCATCGAGTCCTGGAACAGTTGACCCCAGAACGCCTCCTGGAACTTTATTTTTCTTTCAAATTGATGCAACAAAATCAGGGTGCTCCCCCCTTGTGACTGAGTTAGGAAAACACCCCGTGACTAAACCTCCCATCGTCAGCTATGCATGTCTGCACAGTGGGGTCACCATGAACTTCACACGTGGGCAGACGCAGCATTTCTTACCTGTCATGTCTGCGGGAAGGAGCCCCAGGGTGGCTGGCCGGGTCCCCTGCAAGGCTGCCATCAGTCAGACAGGACCGGGCTCTCCTCGGGATCCCCAGGCAGAGGGTCTGCCTTGCAGCCCGGGAAGCTGTTGGCAGCCTTTGGTCTGCAGGCTACCAGACGGAGGGCCTCCGTCCTCTGCAGGCTGCCGGCCCCGGGTGGCCCTGAGCTCCTTGCTATGAGGGTCTGGTCGTGTGGCACCTGGAACCTGGCAACGCGCTCCTCCAAAGCCCACAAAGCAGAAGGGCTCTTAGCACGGTGGACGCTGCGGTCTTACACACACCCTCTCACTGTGATGTGCTCCATGTGAGAAGCAAGTCCTAGTGTTTTTGATTCAGGGAAATTACAAACCAGAACAGTAGGGCCCACAATCAAATCCCCCCAGGATTTGTCCATCAACGTGGTTGGGACAGACTAAGCTGCACTGTGGTCACAAACGGCCCCAAACAAAGTGGCTGTTTTTCATTTACACGAACATCCCTCCTTCCTTCCCAGGGCCGTGAGGAATCTGATCCAGGAGTTAGAATCTGCTGACCGCCACAGAAACAGAAAACAACTCGTCTGCCCAAACTCAGAGACGCACCTACTCATAAGGTCAGCAGATGTTTGAATCATGTCACTGAAAACTAAATATCATGTAAGGATCAAACCTCCCTTTATGTTGGTCCAATGAAGCCATTTATGAGGGATTCTGAGGAACTTGACTCCTGCATACAGTCAGTCAAGTACGTCATCAACAGGAGCAGCCATTCCATTACCAAACTGACATCATGAAGGTTTCCCGAAAAGTCTGTTAGAAATCTAGACCTGGAACACACGAGCTGATTCACTGAGGGCAGAATGGATGTCTCAGGCAGTTCGCACTCCGTCCCACCTGTGTGTCTGGTGTCTGGTGTCCAACGACCCAGCCAGGTCCCCTTCGATGTGGATAGTGTGACCATATAACTATCAAGGGCAGCGCAGCAAGGATGAACTTCTAGAAATAAATACGGCTCCTCCTACACAGGGAGAGGAGTGTTCTGGCCCCACAGGCAAAAGGACACTGTCAGACAGCCCTTTGTTTGAGCGGCTGCCTCTTCATTATAGGAAAGGTCTATGTGGCCTTGGGCGTCCTGCCAAGAAAATCACGCCGCTCAGTGAAACCACGCCATAAATAATCGTAAAACTTGACAGAACGTCAGCCGTGCGGGCATCAATCCATCCAGAGCAATGGCTGAAAATAGCACCTCATACAATTTATCTAGATGGATTCATTGCATTAAAAAGTTTAACATAAGAATGATTCTACAAATGTGAAACAAGAAATGCCAAGATCACCAAAGCCACGGCATGATAATGCATCAGAATGACCTATATAAAATTTAATGCCTCTGAAAATAGGTCAAGTTCTGGCTTTAAAGACCTGCGTTGAAAGAATGTGTTGTACATGATGAATGACCAGGTGTTGCTGTTCCTGGTTTATGGAGTAGCATGGCCCCCGTTCTGTCTTGGCCAAAGTCATTAAAGGCTATAGCTTAATCCTCAGAACACCACCATGGGATGGCTGAGGCTGACAGAACAGGCAGCTTTACACAAAATGGGTATAAAAGAGTTAAAAATGGGTAAAGCCACAGGACTGGTTGGTCCCTGCAGACAGAAGGGAGAGAGTTGTGACTGTGAGGAGAATGCAGAGGTCTCTTGGAGGAGGCAGGCGTGGCAAAAAGCGTGATAAGACATGTCCGTGAGACACCGGATACTCACCTGTACAAGAATGAAACTGGACCCTCACTCATCATGTCGCTCACAGACATCAACTGGACATGGACCAAAGACGTATGTGTGAGTCCCAAAACCCATGGCCTCCTAGAAGAAAACACAAGAGCAAAGCTTCCCTGCATGCATGGGTCTTGGCGAGGACTGATTTTGGAAACGACACCTAACGCACAAGCAACAAACATAAAAAGTAAACAAGAGGACCTCAAACATCAAGGCATCTACAGCACAAAGGAACTGTCAACAAAATGAAAAGACAACCTGGATGCCATCATGCTGAGTGGTAAAACCCCATCATAGGAAAGACGAGAACCATACGATTTGGCTCCTATGTGGAATCTAATGAACACAATGAACTAATAAGCAAAATACAAACAGACTCGGAGATACAGAGAGCAGGCTGACAGCTGTGGGGCAGGGGGTTGGGTGAGAGGAGGTGGAAGGATGAAGCAAAAAAGGACAAAAAAACCCAGACACGGTCAACAGTGCACTGATGGCTGGGGGTGGGGAGGTGGGGGAGGGTATGGGGTGATACTTGGTGATGACAAAGACTGGACTCGGGAGATGGCGTTGAGCACACAAGGAAGTGTGCAGAGACATGCTGTAGACTTGAGCACCTGAAACCTGTATGATTATGTTAACCAGTGTCAGCCCCAATAAATTCAATTAAAAAGGACAACCTAAAAAATGAAAAGCAAACCCTATTTCTAATGAGGGGTTAACATCCAAAATACTGTATACAAAGAACTCGTAAAACTCAACACCAAAAAACAAACGAACAAATAATCCAATTTGAAAATGGGCAAAAGACTGGAATAGACATTTTTCTAAGAGGACAGGAAAGGCCAAGGTGATCAGCGTCGCAGTCTTTAGGGAAATGCAAAGCCAGACCACACCGGGAGGTCACCTTGTGCCTGCTGAGAATGGCTGTCGCCAACCAGACAAGGGGCAGCACGTGCTGGCTGACGGGGACTCCTGCTCAGCATTGGAGGAATACACCGTGGAAAATGGTCAAAGGATTCTCAAAACAATGAAAAACAGAACTATTCTAGGACCCAGCCATCCCACTCTGGGAAGCTATCCAGAGGAGATAAAACACACCACGAACGTGAAAAAACAGCCCTCATTTTCTCTGTCACTTGGATTCTGTTTGAAAAGGAACCACGAGGCAGCACAGAAAGGCCTCGTGTCCTCAGCAGCCAGACAGAAGCGCCTGTGTCATCGCTGAACCGGACACAGCCTCGGGGTCGGGGGTTCTGCAGAGACGGCTGCAGGGCCGGAACGAGCGGGACATGTGGCTTGTCGCATATCGTGCTGTGTGCGTTCTGTCTTCCAGTGTCCACATCCTACTTATTATGTCTGTGATGAAGAGAGCCAGTGCTTGTCTTCTCCTGGAAGCTTCTTTCCTCACGCCATCTCCCGACGTGACACGGTTTCCACACGGAGGGCGGTGACGTCTGTCATGAGCATGCCAGGGTCTGGGGCTTCTCCTGGAGCTGGAGGGCGGGACACTGAATGCACAGACAGTGACCCTGCTCCCGGGGGCCCACCTGTCAGGATGCATTTGAACAAGACATGGTTACAGAGTTCAGCCCCTTCTCTCTCAAAGTGGCGTATAATCAATAACAACACCGTTAAGGTCTCTCTGTCTAGATCTTGGTCACACTAAATTAATATTTTCTCACTCATCCATAAAGGTGTAGGAAAAAATGAAAGCTCTGTAGGTTTCTATGTGGTTTTGGGGTTTGTTTGGGGGTTTTTTTTTTTGTATTTTTCTGAAGTGAGAAGCTGGGAGACAGAGAAACAGACTCCCGCATGTGCCCAACCGGGATCCACCCAGCATGCCCGCCAGGGGGCGATGCTCTGCTCATCTGGGGCATCACTCTGTTGCAACCAGAGCCATTCTAGTGCCTGAGGCAGAGGCCATAGAGCCATCCTCAGCGCCTGGGCCAACTTTGCTCCAATGGAGCCTCAGCTGCGGGAGGGCAAGAGAGAGACAGAAAGAAAGGAGAGGGGGAGGGGTGGAGAAGCAGATGGGCGCTTCTCCTATATGCTCTGACCAGGAATCAAACCTGGTACTTCCACACGCCAGGCTGATGTTCTAACACTGAGCTAACCGGCCAGGGCCGGTTTCTATGTCTTTTAAATACTAGGTTCAGTCACACGTTTTTAGCCAAATATTATTGTTTAAATTAAAAGTACGTAATCTAACATTTATTGTCCCGATTCTTTCTGCTGTCTCGATGTCTTGAGTGGGATGGACTCATAGTATTTTCAGAGCTAGGAGAGAATTGAACCATTCATTTGAGCAGTTAAGCATTCTTATGATTTTTTTTGTTTTTAGGAAATCCTTTGAGAGTAGGTATGTTATGAATACAGACCCTAGGAAAATGCATGTGTGCTTTTCTAGAATCTCCTCCAATTCCATGATTGGAGGGAGACTTTTCAGAAACATGCAAAGTTAAGTGCTAGCGACCCTCCCGTCAGAGAGGAAAGACTGTTTTGAAGAAATAATTCTAAGTAGATCAAAGATTTAAACATAAGAAGAAAAAAAAAAAAAAACCTACAAAAGTACTAAACAATGAGAATTTTAATCCAATTTAGATTTAAGGAACCCTGCTTTCTGGTAAGAAACAATAAAGAAAAAAATCCTAAAGAAAATGATCAATAATTTCAACTAAATAAAATTTTTTTATGCTAACAATATGACAAAGTGAGTACAAAGTTAAATAGCAAAATGGAATATATATATATGTGTGTGTTCATATATAATACTTAGAACACATTAGTGAGAGTACTCGTTTACCTTTTTATAGCAGTTTTATTAAGGTGTGATTCACATACCATACTATTCATCACTTAAAGTACAGAATTTAATGGCTTTTAGTATATTCACAGCTGTGCAACAATAAACTGTAGAATGTTTTCAACACCGTCAAAGAAATCCTGTATCCGTTTTGTCCAACCCAGCTCCCTCTGTCCTCAGTGACCTTCCCCCTGTGTCTGCCGACCAGCCCATTCTGAGTGCCACGTAGAAATGGTGTCATCTGCTTGTCTTTGGTGACTGGCTTCTGCCACATAGCCTGTGTTCAAGGTTCCCGTTGTAGCCCGGCACGTATGAAAACCTCATTGCTTTTACTGAAGACGCTGTTTCATTGTATTAATAACAACCCACCATTTATTCATCCAGTCATTGGTTGACGGGCACGGCTTTGTCTCTTGGATGTGATGAATCACCCTGCTAAGGACAATTTCTGCCCGAGGTTTTGAGTGGACATCTGTTTTCACTTACCTGGGCATGTCATCTAACAATGGAGTTGCTGGGTCTTGTGGTAACTCTGTTCCAGACCTTGGAGAAACCGCCAGACTGCTCACCAAAGTGGCCGCGCAGAACAACATCCCGACCGGAGGTGTGAGCCGATTCCAATTTCTCCACATCCTGGAAAACAGCTGCCATCACTGCCTGTGTGGATCATCCTGGGGTTTGGGCTTTTGTTTCTCTGGTGGCTAAATAATACTAAGAATCTTCTACTGTGTCCATTGGCCATTTCTGTATCTTCTTCGGAGACATCGACAAGTTGTGCCAGTCTGAAGCTGGACCACCGCTTTGTATCGAGTTGGGAGTGTTCCTCCTGTATCTGCTGACCGGTTGTGGTTTGTAAGTATCTTCTCCCCTTTCCTGCTGGCGTCCTTTGGGTCTGGTCTTCTCACTGGGAGTCTTCCCCTGCAGAGAACCTGGCTGGCCGAGGGCCTCAGAGTCCCAGCATCCTCACTCTGCCACACACACGTGGAAGTGGGCCCTCCCTCAACGCTGCGCATGGGACGGAATGCAGGAAAGGAGCCTGACCTCCCAGACACGTTTCCCTCAGAATCTCGCCTCTTCCCCTCGGAGCCAGAGCGATTCCCAATCCTCGCCTGGCACGCTCCATGTGGTCAGTCGCTGCCTTGCTGATCCCATCGAGACCTCTGGGCTGAACACAGGCACATGAGGGCAGATGACCAGCCACAAAACCTCCCCTCTGTCCCCTCCACCTGGCAAAGTGCCCAGCTGGCTGACTCAAGGGTCAGGTTGCCAGACATATTTATGTGCATATCTGCAGGGGGCAGCCAGCTTTAATATGACATTTTTCAGCATTGAATTGCTGCTGAGTTTTGTTTTATCACATCCTTAATGCCGATTTGGAAAAGATGTAATCACAGAGCCACAGAAAGAAATGTAATAGAAGAGAGGTAGAAGTAAGAAGATTAGATAATGGAAGGAGATGCATTATTTGAACGAAATAATAGAGGCCCTGGCCAGTTGGTTAAGTGGTAGAATGTCAGCCCGGTATGTGGAAGTCCTAGGTTTGATTCCCAGTCAGGGCACACAGGAGAAGTGACCAGCTGCTTCTCCACCCCTCCTCCTCCCTTTCTGTCACTCTCTTCTCCTGCAGCCATGGCTCGATCAGTGAGCAAGTTGGCCTTGGGACACTAAGGATGGCTCTGTGGCCTCCACCTCAGGCACTAAAAATAGCTCGATTGTGGAGCAACGGAGCAATGCCCCAGATAGGCAGAGCATCTCGGCCTGGATCTTGGTGGGGCTGCATATGGGAGTCTGTCTCTCTGCCTCCCCTCTTCTCATTTAATGAAAAAAAAACAAACAAAAAAACAAAGAAAGAAATATGAGAGACCATCAGAATTAAGAAGAAGAAAGTACAAGGAGGGAGAAACAAGCAGGACTTGGGCCAAAGAGGACAAGGAAGGCCCCGACCTGTCCCTGTACCATTTAACCACTGAGCTTCCCGCCCCGAGCTGACACATGCGGTCCTGCTCATTGTCACTGCCATGCTGGCTGTGTCTGCTCCTTCTGGCTGGATCAGGAAGCATGCCCTTTGGGTAACCCAGTGTTACCATTCCAAACCTCATCACACACGTTTTGCAGGCTCGGTATGAGTCACGCGGAACCCGTGCAGGTGAATAAACAAGGTAATAAACGTAGTATGCACCCTGCGGTGGAACACATTAGAAGAGGAGATACTCAGGCTGGAGAAACTGCCTCTCTGTCCCGTTACCAGCTCTGAATGACGTCAGGGCCCCCCCGTGTATTACTGAATCCAAGAGGCACCCTTGCAAGGTCAGGTATAACCGGTGACAACATTCAGACGGAAGCCCGAGACCCACCTGGAAACAAAACACGGGGTTGGGGACGTGACCTCCCGGCCACGTCTCTTCGCATCTAAGAGGATTTCCCTGCAGAGCTGTGATGTCATTGCTACGTCTTCCGGACAAGAGGCCCTGGGGCGTGAGGAGCCACCGTGCGTTTCCCAGAGGATCAACTGTGGACCAGTCAGCAGGGCTGCGGCGTCCGGCGTCCGGCATCCCACCGGTGAAAGAGCAGGAGACACGAATTAGAGAAAGGGGGCAGACAGCTCAAAAGAGATGCCTCTGCTAAGACGAAAGACGTGACAGGGGGCAACGAGAGAAGGCCTTACCAGGACCCGGGTGTCAGTCTCCAGAGCTCCAGCGGGTAGCGCATCCGTCCACGTGAACCACATTGTCGAGAATGGAGCATCACGTGCTGCGTGCCCAGCTCAGAGACGAGCGGCCACTGTTAGTGTCACGAGCGAGGCGGTTCTCACACCAGGCGCATTGTTTAAAATTAGGGGATTGTGAATCTAAGGCCCTTCATGCTTTCCTTTTTCCGCAGAGAGAGGGAAAGAGGAGTTTTACAGAACAGATAATGAAACAGCAAATACAATGAGCTTCTTAATCGGGGGTGCAGGATTATTACAGTATCCGGATCCCTAGCTGGCTCTCGACGTGGCGGGTATGCTCAGCAGGAGGAGCACAAGCAACATGCCTTTATGTTCCTCATCACCCCCCCCCCACTGACATCAGCCACAAGGAAACGGTGGGTCAGTCCCACACCTGTCGTGGTGGGAGGCGCCCTGAGGACACACCACCTGCCTCGTTGAACACGCTTGGGGAAGACGGGCACACGGCCTCCCGGCGGCTTGCACAAAGGTATGTCTGTGTCTCCGCCTCTGGGACTGCAGCTCTAATCAGCTTCTCCAGCGGTTTCACAACATTGCCTGTGATGGAGGAAAACGCACCAGCATCTTCCTCTTCTATTTCTCAAGGGCTCGCATGTTACACATGTTCTATGGGAAACACAGCCTCCTCCTACGATGCCGCTGGCCGAGGCCAGGCGGGTCCACACTGGATCCGGGCAGATGAGAGAGGGACTGTGGAACCAGAAAGCCTGGGGCCATTCCTGTCTAACAGGGTCTGCAGTGGTGAGCGGGCACACAGGCAGGGAAACCGCTTCTCAGGCAAAGAAACAGCAAAAATGACCCCTCACAGTGGTGGGTGAGTGGGCGGGCAATCAGCCCTGAGCGCGAGCACTCGTAACCTTACATGCACTGTACACATGTGGTGCTGCCCCATGCTCATGCACCAGTCAGGCCAGCTGCTTGCAGTAAACCAGCCAGCAAGCTTGACACAGCTGTTTTCCCCACACCTTGGCTGTCAAGATTTTTGCACCGAAAAGTCCATTTTTGTTTTGAACCTGAAGCAAGCCATTGTCCTCACTGACACTAGACCTCAAGACAACATCTTCATAACTGACTTCCTGTAAGGGTCCCCTGAGACCTCCCGGTCTTGTCCTAGGTCTGGACTATATGCTCCCCGGAGATGAATGCCCCATTGCGCTGATCATCCTCAAGGGGCTGGAAGATGCAATTAAATCAGAAGCAGAGAAAAACTAACCAGGTGAAATAAAACATTCGCTCTAATTGCTCCTGTTTCCGGGGCTCACCGATGACCCAGAGGGGGAGGTGCTATTTTTCAATATGCTCAAATACCTTGTAAGGGGCCGTAATAGATTAGACTCAAATCGGTCTCTACAAGCACAAAGGCAGTGACAGCGGAGACAGCTTCGTAGCCCAGGAGCAGTAAGGCTCTGCACAGCCTGGAGTGGTCCCCCTCCCGTGATGAAGCCCTCAGCTAAAACCACGTTTCCTGCTGCCCAGAGAGTACAGGAAGGACAGGGACATCGCGGGGAGACTGGCCAGGCATAGTGTGCATGATAAGGATGACCCAGCAGCCACCAGCCGACTGGGACCACAGAGATGGGGGGGACTTAGGCCCAACAGGAATGAGGATGTCCAGCTACTGTCACCTGGAGAAAGGGGCACTGAGGACGACAGGTCCCCTCCGTCCCGGGATCTGGCACTCCAGTGCCCCAGGAGCCTAAGGATGAGAGCTCAGGCCACGCAACGGCTGAACCCTGAGCTAAGATTAGATTTCAGTCTGCTGGCAAGATAGCAGAGGTGGGAGGAAGCCAGTCCTGCCCTCTGACGCCAGGCAGGTCGGAAGCGAGGACATTGTGCAGTCCTTGGAAAATGTGAGAAGCCTAAGGCAGGGGGCGGGTTCCTTCCTGGGGTTCCAGGTGGTGCTGCCTGTTCACTCTGCTCTCTGTCCAACTCCCCTTCCAGCTGAGAGACCATCCTTACTGCATCTCATCACAGGCGGCCTGTGCTCTGAGCTCCAGTGACCGGCCTCCACCCTCCGTCCTTCCCTCCCATCTGGGGACCAGCCTCGCCAACCGGATGCCTCCTCAACCCTTTCGTCACCTGCATCACCGACAACCGGCACCAAGTTCCTCCCAGTTCACGTGCTTAGTGTCTCCGGTAACCACCCGGTACCTGACCAGTCGCGTGAACGTGTGCTCCTGGCTCGGAGGTAAATCCATTGTAAACTGGTCCTCCCCGGCCTGTGTTCTCAGTGGGCCTGTATTCTGATCCATGTGCTGATTAAAATATGAAAGTCAGTGCCTATTTTACCTTTCTCAGATTCCACCTCAATGCCAGATTAAAAAAAATCGTTTTACCTACAAATTCAAAGTTTGAATTTGAAAGAGCTTTATAACAGCAGAACAAGGCCAAGTAAACACTGTTTCTGTCCCCCTCCCCCCCCCCCCCACCTGTGTAGCATTCACAGAAAGGACCCCTGTCTCCTATGGCCTGGTGTAGTCAACTGCGGATCAAACCTGAGGCATCAACCGCCCACGCCCGGTTTAGTGACACTATCTTCGATGTTAATGATACACCAACTAACTAACAGTTGGACTCTAATATGTGAAATTGTTTTAAAAATATATTAACTGGTTTGGCATTTCTTATTTGCTGAGCAACAAAGTATTTTCAGATAAATTCCATTTTATTTCCCATAACACTGACAGGTTCTCAGCAGAGAAAGTGCCAAAGAGGCAGCAGCATGTCCTTGCCAGGCAGGCGCCCGACGCCCGACTTGCAGCAGGGTTCTAGTGACACACCTGGAGCGTTGTGTTTTACACAAACCACAGACTCTGGCTAAACAGAAACAGCCATTCACAGTCAATAAAACCGAGAAAGTTCCTTTACAGCCACTTTCACATGGAACCCAAGCCGCAGGCCCTGCCTGGTGGGGATGAGGAGCCGTCCACATGGCTCCTGCTACACGGCTCCTGCCACACGCAGGGCATAAGGTTGCCACCCGCTGGCGTCCTCTGAGCTTTTGCCAACAGACTCAAAAATGTCCTGTCATGACTCCATTCGGGTATTTTCCTGGAACAGTGTCTAGGAAAAGGATTAGAGAAGTCGCATCCTCCATAATTCTTTTCTTGTTCTTTTGTGGGAATAATCCTAGAACGGTAGCTCCAGACTTGATCGTAGGCTGCTTCCCACTGCTTTTGCATCCCAGCACTTCTGATCTTCACTCACATCAGCTATGTAACAGCCGCACTGTTTTGTAATAAACATCAACAACCTTTCTATAATAACCTGCACTGTTTAGTAATAAACATCAACAACCTTTCTGCAGTCACCGCGAGTGTCACCAACCTCTCTGTCCACTTCCTCTGATGGTCCTACCCTCTTCCCACTTTGGGCTGTTTGTCATCTATCATTTTTCATGGCTTCCCTTTCGTTTTTCTTTATTCCAGGGAGAGTAGGGGTGTGGTGTCCTCGTTTCATACATTGGTGAGAACATCCTTCAATGCCCCTCCCACCCCCCGTACATAAGAACAGATCGTCTTCTTCAAATATCTTCCCCTCAAGACTTCAGACAGATTTTTCCCAATAAACTGCATGAGCACCTGATGCTAACTGATCTTTGTCTTGGACAGGCAGTCTTCTTTACTGTCGGAGTGATACAGAGATTCCAGTACCCTCTGCATCTCCAGTGCGAGGTCGGCCAAAGGAGGACACCAGAAGTTCAGGGTAAGAAAAGTTTATTAAGGGGGTCATCTGCCCGGCTGAGGCCTAAGGCAGAGGTCAGCCACCAGTTAGTTCTCTAGCAGGTCGGGTTAAATAGGGGATTCAAGGGTGGGGGCTGGTCGTCCTTAAGAAAAAATCGAGCTTTCAGTGATTTACATAAGATGATCCATAAGTAAGTGAGGGGACCTTCCCTACCGAGGTCAGTCACCCGGATGCCCAGGGGGTAGTGACCTGGGATATCCAGTTTGTCAGTGTCCCTTTGTCTACTTAATGGGGTAGGGGGTCACGGCCCCCACCTGCAACCCTGTCATCCGGGTTCCCCACCCATCGGCTCCAGGTCCTTCTTGGGCTCCATGTAGCTCCACACACCAGGGTGCGTTCTCCCATCCAATCAGGTTTGGTTTCCAACACACCGCCTCCAACACCCCTTCTCCGGTGGCTCTCTCCCCAAGTCTGCACCCCACTCTGCGCGCTGTCAGGGGTGTGACGTTGGGTACGTCATTTCGCCTCTCTGTGCCGCCATGCTCTGAAACGTGAAACAGAAGAACAGGTGCGTCCTGGGGACTGTCTGAGAGAGTAAGTGAGACCATGGAAACAAGGTGCATTAATTAATACAATAAAACAAACACTGACCTCTCCATTGGAAGGGGCCATCGTAGGACAATTGTCATTGCTAATGCTATCCATTATAATAACAACATCCGGCTAGTAAACAGAGAAGAAAGCAACGGTAATCAAGTCTTGTTTTTGTGGAGTTTTTAAAATAACATTGAACCTATAACAGTTAAGGTTGAAGTAATAGCGGAAACAGTTCATGCCCTGTGGTATAATGGTGTTCCGTTTATTTCTGTTTATTTCCAAGAGGAGTCCAACCAATGTGCCTACTAACATACAAGGACAACACATTGGACAGTGTGGACATGTGCAGTGATGTCATCGACACGACCTTCCAGCTCGAGGGGGGCGGGGTGGAGAGATAGCTGCAGGGCAGCCTCCGCTCTCTGTCCGTGAGTCACCGCAGAGCAACCGCTTCCTGATTCCACGATGGAGCAGGATGTGTCTACGTGACTCCGTTCCTGGCAAAAGTCCCCCAGACAAATCTGTTTGCTATTCCATGATGATATGGAAATCTTCCCAGAATTAATAGCCGAGGAGAAAACTGAGCATCTTCTCAGGTTCTAAAGGATCATTTTCTCCAGTTTGGCACAGCCAGATTTTTTAAGGACACTGTTAGAAGAGTCTCCAGGGGAAAAAAAATAAATAATTCTCTGAGACGTCGCAGTTTAAAATGACTTCATCTGAAAGAAATCTCACTGCCATATGTTCGCTCTCGGCCTAGATTTTGTTCAATAGAGCTTTCTTCTTCTCCGCTCGTCAGTGAGAAACAAAATCAGGCATGGGGCTGTGGCCAGCTACCAGATGCTGATGTCCTGGGTCAATTTCTAATCACATCTTGCCGGTAACATTTAATGGACTCTTGCTCTCTAACTGTCCCTCTGCAGGGAGGACAAGGTGACCAGGATGTGTAAGTGCAGGGGACAGCTTTTCTGTCTGCATAAACATTGCCTTCTTCCTTCCTTGCTGAAATTCCACGTCCCTTCATACTGACAGTCCGCGTTTGCTGCCTTAAATGCACACAGTATCTGCTTCTTGCTCATTTTAATGTTACCCTTGATGATTCTTTGTTTTGTTTTGTATTTTCTAAAGTTGGAAACGAGGAGGCAGTCAGACAGACTCCCGCATGCACCCGACCGGGATCCACCCGGCATGCCCACCAGGGGGCAATACTCTGCCCATCTGGGGCGCCGCTCTGTTGCAACCAGAGCCATTCTAGCACCTGAGGCAGAGGCCATGGAGCCATCCTCAGTGTTCAGGCCAACTTTGCTCCAATGGTGCCTTGGTTGTGGGAGGGGAAAAGAGAGACAGAGAGGAAGGAGAGGGGGAGGGGTAGAGAAGCAGATGGGTGCTTCTCCTGTGTGCCCTGGCCGGGAATCGAACCTGGGACTTCCACACACCAGGCCAACACTCTACCACTGAGCCAACCAGACAGAGAGATTGGTTTGTTTGTTTTTTGATGTCCCATACCGTGGTGAGGATTAGGCATTGTTGTGGAAAACTGGAACTCTTCATAAGATAATATGTGTTCATATTCTTGACCACACAGATGTTGAATGAACTTGGAAGGGAGGGGCAAGTGGAAGATCTAAAAACTGAAGACTTGGGTGAGTGGATTGATGCAAACTTGTCACGTCTGCATGGAATAGTGGTGACGAATGGATTTTAAGGGTTAAGATTTCATAGCAGAGGGGCCACAGACACATGCGTGCAATATAACTGCTTAAAACATAATTACTGGAAACTAATTTTTTCAAAGAACGTTGAAGACCAAAATAGCACCATCGTTGAACATAATAACAGCAGATTACCATTACCTCTGGGCTAACGTTTACAAGTAAAGCATGTGTTTGAAAAAAAAAAAGTCTTGGCATGAGAAGCTGTCTAGCTTGTCACGGCCATAGTGATCACACCATAGAAGTAAATGCTGTTATCTATCCCAGGCCACATGGTCACCGACAGCATCAGAAACAGAATTCAGGTCACAGCTCCCGAAACCAGTGCCTTCCCTCCAGATCCAATGGACAAGCTGCCCCGTCGGGGTGCCTGTGGGGAGGAGACCTTGTGTGAATTCTATGGCATGTTCTAGCTCAGCCCTCGATGTTGAAGTTCAAGTCTTGGAGGCATCCAGTCTGTGACGACACTGACCAATGGTCCCGAGTCAGCCTGCAAGCTGCAACCAAACAGCAGGGACATCCCTCTCTAAGCTCCACATCTTCCAGTGGGATCTCCACAGCGAGAAATTACGTGCCTTCCACGTACCAGACTGTTTCAAGTGCTTTGCATCCATGATGTGTGGGCAAGCCACCGCCAGCTGAAAATTGCTGTTTAGATTCTTAAAATAGTAGTGGTCATTGTCACCAAGCGCAGTTGCCGTAGAAACAGCACTCTTGACTTAGTAGGTCAAGAAGGCTCAGAACCAATTCTGCTACACTGCACAGTCGTCTCCACCTGACGCCACTGATTCATGAATGTGTTAAAGTACTCTTCGGGGCTCTGGCAGGTTGGCCCAGCAGTAGAGCGTCAGCCTTGCATGTGGAAGTCCCAGGTTCAATTCCGGCCAGGGCACACAGGAGAAGCGCCCATCTGCTTCTCCACCCCTCCCCCTCTCCTCCTCTCTGTCTCTCTCTTCCCCTCCCATAGCCAAGGCTTCATTGGAGCAAAGTTGGCCCAGGCGCTGAGGATGGCTCTGTGGCCTCTGCCTCAGGTGCTAGAATGGCTCTGGTCGCAACAGAGCAACGCCCCAGATGGGCAGAGCATTGCCCCCTGGTGGGCATACTGGGTGGATCCCGGTCGGGCGCATGCAGGAGTCTGTCTCTGCCTCCCTCCTCTCACCAAAAAATTTAAAAAATTTAAAAAATTAAAAAACAATGCTCTTTGGATGCTTAACAGTTTGGTTTCCAGGTCATAACATAGCCTTCCTATATTCTTGACAATATATTTAGAGTATTGGCAGTACCTTTTAGCATATAGTCTGTAGATCTGTTTATGCAAACGCCCACAGAATAAGCAGACCAGATAAATAACAGAGATGACAATGACATCCTTTCATGTGTATCAGTTACTAAGTGACACACTGAGAACCTGAGAACCGCATCGATGTGAAAAGATAGTCGTTTTGTTCTGCGTAGTTGAAGAACCCAGTTTTTAAGTCATCAAGATATATGTGCAGGGCGTGCAACCTGGCACAGTCGTAATTCTGTGCCCCAGTTCTTCACCATGGCCTCAGATTCATTCATCCATGCCGAAGTCCGTGCTGACTGTCGAAGTGACTGACAAATGCTTGCAACCCGATAACCAAACCAAACGTAGATGGGAGCTGACCCGTGGGCGGGCACAGGAGGTGGGAGCGGACCCGTGGGCGGGCACAGGAGGTGGAAGTGGACCCATGGGCGGGCTCTGGCTGAGGTTCATTCATGGCACTCGGGTCCTGCCGTCTCTACTGCTCTAACACAGCACAGAGCTACTCCGTCACCTCAGAAAGGTGGCATCAGCAGGGAACCGCTTGTCCAGGTCTGCACTCTGTCGCACCCACAAGGACGCAGATATACTCTATTTACCTCCCTTTCCTCATCGGCCCTGAACAGAGGGGCCCTGCTGACCGACTCTCTCCTTCCTGGCATGCTGCCCTGGGTGGACTCAGGTAACACGCTGGAAACACAGAAGCAGCGCCGTGGCCATCTGCGCTCCTGACCCACACCGCTTAGGAAACGGCTCCGCTGGGCGGCCCGCAGAAACCCTCCTTCCACGCCCCTTCCCCCTGGTGTGAGGCGGAGTGAGGACAGTGGGCTTGTTTGGTCAGCAGAATACACACCTACACACCTGAGCATTTGATGGTGACAACGTGTAGCGTGTCAGGTGCCCTGGGGCGAGAACAAAGGACAAAGTTTGTCATCTTCCTGAGAGCCAGACACACCAAGTGCTGGAACAGAGGTCTGGACTGAGAAGGGCAGCGGAGAGCGGGATGGGGTGGAGGATGGAGGAGGAACAGCACATCACAGGCGTTCCCGTTCCATGGACACCTGTAGACACAGGTGTGAACTCAGCACCGGTGCAGCTCACCTGTGCACCACATGTGCACACTTCCTGTCCCCAGGCCATGCGTTTCTCCGTGGCGTCCCCATCAGATGCCACCTGCAGCAGAACACCTGACAGAACCATGCCCCCCCCACTGTGACACCTCTCCCACCAAACCTAATCCCGGAGAAACTTTCCTGAGCCACCTGCACCCTAGGAAGGGGCAACTCCAGCCCCGAGGACAGGACCAGGAGGTCCTGCTGACACTGCTGGTGGCTCCACAGGGTTCCTGAACCCTTAACCATGGAAGGAAGGAAGGAAGGAAGGAAGGAAGGAAGGAAGGAAGGAAGGAAGGAGAGAAGGAAGGAAGGAGAGAAGGAAGGAAGGAAGGAAGGAAGGAAGGAAGGAAGGGGAGAAGGAAGGAAGGAAGGAAGGAAGGAAGGAAGGAAGGAAGGAAGGAAGGGAGGGAGGGGAGAAGGAAGGAAGGAAGGAAGGAAGGAAGGAAGGAAGGAAGGAAGGAAGGAAGGGAGGGAGGGAGGGAGGGAAGGAAGGAAGGAAGGAAGGAAGGAAGGAAGGAAGGAAGGAAGGAAGGATGGAAGGGAGGGGAGAAGGAAGGAAAGGAAGGAGGGAGGAAGGGAAGGAGGAAGGGAGGGAGGGAGGGAGGGAGGAAGGGAGGAAGGAAGGAAGGAAGAAAGGAAGGAAGGAAGGAAGGAAGGAAGGAAGGAAGGAAGGAAGGAAGGAAGGAAGGAAGAGAAAGTAGGAAGGAAGGAAGGCCGGTTCCTTCCCTGGGCTCAGTGTTCAGGTCTCACCTCAGACACCTGGACTGTCACAGACACCCTTCCATCTGATCTAAGTTCATCCTCGACTGCCGGACTCCGCTCATGTGCTGGGCTGGATCCCTGAGGACAAACACATTTGCTGACAGTGAGATGTCTTCTACCAAGAGACACAACCCACCAGGACTACAATGCCAATGCCATTTTAGATTTGATAAAAACACACCTGTGTTCACACAGGAAGAGAAACTAGCCAAGTATCTGACCAGAGTTGAAGTCATCTTGCTTGACTGGATGATACTATGAAGGAAAGAGATGGGCCTCCATCTGTGGAATGTGACAATGGCCGAAAGGGTCTGGTTTTCCTAACATCAGAAGAATGTGAACACACTGATCAGGCAAAGTTGCTACCGAATAAACACTTTTGTAGGAAAAATAGAGAGAGAAGGAACAAGAAAGGTGGTGAGGAGGGGCGGGTTCTTCAGTAGAAATGTGAACTTGAATTGATTGTGTCATTTCCTCCTTAAAGGAAGCAGGTGGATACAAGACTCTGGACTCGGGTGGAAGGGGCTTGTCACACGCGTGTCAGAGCTGCAGGCACGCACTTCATCGGAATCTTGGTCCCTGGTCCAAGACAAACATCACCGATGTTTGGCTTCCAGGTGTTTCCAGATGACCAGGAGCTGCACCAGCACCGGCATCTGCATAGAGAATTCGTGTGGATGCCAAGGGGCAGTAGTCCAAGTCCAGAGCATACTGCGTGGGGGGCAGGGCTGAGCTTCAGGGCTGGCCTCTGGTCCTGACCTCAGCCTCTGCTTCCTCCTCTCCCTCCATGTCTGCCCTGTATCCCGTCCTCGTTGTCACCGAGGATGTGGCACTGAGACCAACCGGACAGTGATGCAGCGCTAGGGTCAGCCAGCCGGGTGTCCAGCTGACATCAGGTGGATTTCGGGATCTGGTGGCACACTGTCCACTCTGACCAGCTCTCTGAGATGCTGGTGGTCCCAGGGCACATGTCTCGACCTCCTTTTCTGGGCTGGGACACCTGTGCTGCTCGCAGGTCCCCTGAGCTCTCATTTCCACACAGGGTCTTTGCCGAGGCCAGGGTTCCTGTCCCCTGGTGGCCTCCAGGCTGACTGGAATGAATGCTTCTTCTTCCTGTGAGTGGCCAAGGAGGCCAGAGTCTGAGAGGTAGAGGTAGGCTGCGCTCTGAGAGACCTACTGCCTTCCAAGAGTGGAGCAACGCTCTGCCCAAAGCCCAGGGAAGACTCTGCATGGCGCCCCTCAAAGCAGCATGGTGAGTTACGACTCTTCCTGCCGCCCAGTTTCAGAAATGGAGACTGAACTGAACAACTTTGCTCAGACTGTCCAGACACGAGGTCTGGGTTTAGCCCTGGCACCGGGAGTGACTGTCAGCTGGCTTACTTGACCCTCAACAACTGCTCCTGTCAACGACCCTCATCGTTGCGGACAGATGTCTCAGGCTCCTCGTAGCACCCCCATTTCTAAAACCCAGACAGAAAAACAATTGAATCTGGTTCCGTATCACTCAAGCTTGGTGATGGTTGATTGGGTTCCATCATCACGTCCTCTCTACTTTTTTACACAATTGAAATTGCTGTCATTAAGTGAAAAACACAACGCTCTGTTCTCTAAGGAATAATACACCAGCTGATCCTCACTAAAACACAGAAACTACTGGCCATTTGGGGAAAGATACGTAAGAACTACTCCTGGTGGCGGCTGGGTCTTCCCTTCTTCCACGTCGCCTGGAAGCCAGAGCCTGTGGAACAAGCATTATCCTTCTCGTCGGCAACCACAGCCTCACACCGTGTCTGTCTTTAACGGCGGTGGGTTTTGCCTGCAGGAACAGGAGATGTGCCCCCTGCCCCCCCATGAGGGCGCCCATCCTGGCGTGCCGGCACTCTGCATATTTTACCCACAATTCTGCCGGGTCTTGCCCAAATCCAGTCTCCCAGGGGCTGTGTTCCCACAAACGCTCTCAGCGGGGGACGGAGAAGTGGATCCATGAGGGTGGGGGGGCACCACTCCCAAAACATCTCCGCAAGTGAGCTCAAAGGCAGACAGCCGTTTCCCAGGGGTCATCAGGGTTCCGTGAAACGACGTAATGCTCTCCTTGGAAAGATCAGCCTCACTGACGGGAACCAGGGTCCCTCTCTCAACGCCATTGACTGAAATCATGATGCTGGAAGGCTCACAATAGGAAGAACCAGCAAAACACAACCAGATGTTTTATCATGGGTGACCTCACTCTTCATTTATTCATTTATTTATTTATTTTTGTAGTCCAGAGTCCCTGGAGGACCAACGTGGCAGGAAATGAATGATCTAAGTTTGAAAATGTCTCCTTTCCCTTGTCACTTAGCTGTCCAGCTCTTGAAGGCTGTCCTGTATAAAATCCAGAGAACGGGAGGTTCTGGCCGGCGCTGGCACTGTCCTCCTCAGAGGCGTCCACTCTCCTGCTCTGCCCAGAGTCCAGGGGAGGCAAAAGCATCAGACGGGGGAGGGGTCACCCTGGAAATTACAAACCGAAGAAGAACTGCTGCACTGTGTCTCCAGGTATCTGGAATCTCAACTCTATTCACTATTTACCGCCCATGGCTGAGGCAGAAGTCATTGCACATCAGAGTCCAGATCCATGAACTGAGTATTTTGAAATCTCTTCGTTGAACACCCTACCCAGAAACACAAGATGAACAACAGAATGTAGCAGCGTCTCCATCCCACCCCACCCCCATGGCACCGTCCCCCACCCCGCCCCCTGCCACATATAAACACAACGCATACCCCCCTGGACATGAAAACCCGGTTGGAAGTGTTCTGTCATAAGAACAGCTGTGGCTTCTGCGGGCGGTGAGTGTCTGCTGATATGACACAGACAATCATGCCAAGCAGACACAGTTCCGTTGAGAGATGGCTGGATGGGCACAGGACTCCAAGGGCAGAACAGAAATGACCCCCCCAAACCCTCCTCCAGTCGATAAGGGAAAAGACGCAGATGGGAGCAGCTTTCTAATGGACAGGACCTCCTATGGAAGGTGTTGGCCAGCCAACAGGATCTTGAGAATCAGAGCATTTTTACTTTACTTATTGATTTATGTTTGCATCATCAGACGTGGGTTCTGGAAGAAGTGGCCACTCTGCGGAAGGGGTTCAGAGGGCCAGCATGTGCCTGTACAAGGACTAAGGAGGGGGATGGTAATCCCGATACGGGGTTCAGGCCTGGGGGCAGGGGTGCTGCTAAACTTCCCGGGATCAGTGAGAACCGTCAGTAATGCGCCAGCCTGTGTCTGGGTCTGGAGGAAATCTGAGACACTGTCAGCTTCTGATGTCACAGCTGTTGTTCAGTTCCTCTTGCAACGAGCAGTGATGCGCGTGACTCATGAAAGGCCTGCATTTGGCTCCTTTCGGGGGTCCCCTCCCACAGTCTCCATCCTCATTTGTTACCTGGCTCTGCGGGGGGCCAGTCCCCAAGGCACACCCCACGGTGGCTGCCCCTCCGCTTTCTTCTGGTTGGTCCGGCCAGTGGGGGGCACCAGGCTGTTAGAGAGAGGGGAGAGGGTGTCTTTCAGGGCCCTGTCCCCTCCTGCCAGATGCTGGGGACAGCACCCCCTCCCCTGAAGGTGGCGGCCACTGTGGGGTGATCCTCTGCACAAGCTGTTCCCTCTGCTTTCCCTGCGGCCTCCCTCCCTCGGTGTCTCCTCCTCTCCCAGAAAACACAGCAACCCAGAAGCAATGCCCCATGTCTGGGTGAACTGAAGAAATTAATTCCATAACAAAGTTTTTTTAAATGCAGGGGAAATTGATTCAGTCCCCATGGCCACTTACAGGGCTGGCTTGGTGGGCACACAGCGGTGGCAGGGCCCGGCGGGTGAGTGAGCGCTGTCACCGAGCGGCCACATGACAGAGGAGGAAAGCCAGCTGACCCCTCACAGGCACTTTGCTGAGCTTTGCTTGTGTCTCAGGGTCTGCCTTCGTCTTCCCAGCGACGTTCCCTCAGAAATCCTCACCGAGGGCTCTTCTTGTCCATGAACTCATTTGATCATTTCTTCCAGAAATATGTCCCGGGGATGACTGCGCAGGATGAGCGTGCGCAGGCGCTGTCCTGGGCACTGATGTTTCTGAGGTACATGAGCCCCGGTAGACCCTTCCGGCCTTAGGGTCCTGCAGGAGGTTCAGATCGTCGCCAGACACACAGACAAGGAGCAGAGGGACCACGGCTGCTGACACGGTGGTGAGGGGAACTGACGCGGCGTGGGGCGCCCTGAGACGGTACGGAGCATGGTGTGGCGTTCATCGGGCAGGAGCCGCCTCAGGAACAGGACAGAGGGGAGGCCTGTGTGAGGAGGGGGGACTCCGTGAAGACCTCCGGGATGACAGGTGCTCATGCATGGAAGTGGCCACCGCAGATTGAGCACCGACTGTGTGACAGAGGCCACTCTGGGTGCTGGGAGACCCCCACCCATACACACAGAGTCCACTCATCATGGGACACTGGGTCTCAGGGACCCTCGGGCCAGGCCTGTCCTTGGCACCTGCAGCAGGTGCCAGCCACCAGCAATAGACGCAGGTAGGAGGCGGAAGCCGGTGAAGACCCGGCTCATGTCCTGGAAGGCTTTGCTGCCGGGTGATGTGAGGATGCAGGACTTCCTGTAAACAGGGGTGCTGGGCATCTGTCTGTGACAACAGGGACCTACCACATGGTGACTGTGCTGCTGGAGAGGACAGGAGGAAGGGAGTGGGGACTCCAAAGACAGGCCTCCACTCTCAAGGGTACTCTCCGTCCACATGGCCGCACCACCGCCCATCGTGAGCCGATGGTCAGACGCACGGGCGACTCAAGCAGAGCCGGGCCAGGGTCCTGCACTGTGCGGGCCAAGGTCCTTGGGAACAGTGGAGGCAGCGTGTGTGCCCACGGAATGCGACATGTGTTTTAACAAACATAAAAGAAAACTTAGACCATGTGGGGGAAGTAAAAAAATAAAAAAAACTAGAAGTCACAAGAAACAAACAGCAACCAACACAAGGGGGCGCCAAATCACCTTCTTCATTGCGGGCTCAGGGGAGCAGGGGGACACCCAGTGGGACTGACACTGTCCTCGGGCATTCACAGCTGGTGCCACTGAGCCTTCCAAGGCGGGTTCTGCCAGCAGCTCTAGCCTGTGGTCAGCATGCCTTTGACTGAGACTTCTGTCACCCTCCCTTCTCTCTCAGGTGTGTGAGCCCAAATATTAGCCAAGCAATTGCCCAAGAATGATTTACAGATGGACGTCAGCCTTGGTCTTCACAGGGGGAGAGGGGGGGACCAACCCTGAAAGCAGCGTGAAGGCCGGCTCCCCCAACATGGAAACGTGCAGCCTTATTGAAAGAGTTCTCATTTCAGTGACGTTTCCAGGGGCGAGTCACCACCTACTCTGCACTTACAGCCCGAGTTAAAACATGGATACAACAGCCTGACTAGGTGGTGGTGCAGTGGATAGAGCACAGGACTGCGACATGGAGGACCCAGGTTCGAAACCTCAAGGTCGTTGGCTTGAGTGTGGGCTCACCAGCTTGAGCCCAAAGCTCACTGGCTTGAACAAGGGCTCTGCTGTAGCCCCCCCCCCCCACCAGTCAAGGCACATATGAGAGAAAGCAATCAATGAATTGATGCTTCTCATTCTCTCTCCCTTCCTGCCTGTCTGTCCCTATCAGTCTCTCTCTGTCTCTCTCTATCACCAAAAAAAAAAAAAAAAGAAAGAAACCACAACATGAAATATCCTTTGTCGTAAAAGAGTCCTCTTGCTATTTCCAGAAAATAAGACTGACGTAGAAACTCAGCTAACAGACATGAGACAGGTTAAAATTAGAGCATCGGCAAATGATACATTTTTCTTTTAAAATGGTTTCAATGAAATGTACTGTAAAATGTGTAAGACAACACTCCCATTTTTATCTTTCCTTCTTTATCTATATTTGTATGTGTACTGTCTCTACATTCCAGTATGCTTCCGTTATTCTTCCGCAAAGAGACACTCCATGGTTAAGCATATATTTACATGTTAACTTTGTTTTGCTAAAACCTCAAGCGTATCGTTGTTACAATGAATCAGTTTCCTTAAGTTAATTGAAAGCAAAAAACAAACAAACAAACAAAAAAACATTTATGCATGTCACAAAACTAGATGCCCTACAACCTGAAACTAGAGGAAACAGAATTAAGTGCACTCGGCTTATTTCCAAGGGTTCTGAGCTGGGCATGTTACACACATACACACTGGGGTCAGACTGGACGACTCAGTGTTCTCAGTGTGCTCATGGCAACATCTTCAGAATGTCTTTCTAACTGACTGTAGCAATTAAACACAAGAGAGCACGAGGAGAAACGTCTCCCATAAAATCTTGTTTTCACGATCCAACCCTTTGATGTCACAGGGAAATGACTATCTCAATTACAGCAATGTTTAAATGAACGAAGACTTCTCTCCTGGGATGAACACAAAAATCTGACAAACCACCTTTTTTTAAATATGAAATGCTACCTTAAAAGGCATTGAAAACAAATCTCACCAACAAAACTCGTGTCCCCCGTTCTGAACAAGACACACAGCAGGGTTTCGGTGTCTGTGATAGCTCTGCTTCCGCTCAGTCAGACGCTTCCTAGAGAGGCGGGGGTGAGGGGTGTTGCAGGAAAGAGTGGTAGCCAATGGGCTCTCAAGACTTCCGTGTTGACATGAGAGCATATTCATTGAAGAGTTGACTCATTTTCTCAAAATGAAATTCCTTCTGAATACCTCAGTGTAGGAACTGACCTTGTTAAGAATATGCTGGTCGAGTGCTATGAATTTTCATTTTTTTTCTACATTAAAATCTTCTGGCATTGAACTTATAAATCAAGAAGGAAGACATGGTTCTGGCCGGATAGCTCAGGTTGGAGCCTTGTCCTGAAGCACAGAGGTTGACAGTTCGATCCCCAGTCAGGGCACATAGAGGAACAAATGTTCCTGTCTCTCTCCTGCTCTCTCCCTTTCTCTCTCTAAAATCAATAAAATACACATTTAAAGAAGGAGGAGGAGGAGGAGGAGGAGGAGGAGGAGGAGGAGGACTTGTACTTTAAAGAAGAATAGTAGCCTGACTAGTTGGTGGCACAGTAGATAGAGTGTTGGACTGGAATGTGGAGGACCAAGGTTTGAAACCCCGAGATCACCAGCTTGAGCACAGGCTCATCTGGCTTGAGCGTGGGGTCGCTGGCTTGAGTGTGGGATCATAGACATGACCCATGGTCGCTGGCTTGAGCTCAAAGGTTACTGGCTTGAGCAAAGGGTCACTCTATTTGCTGTATCCCCCCCACCCCTGGTCAAGGCACATATGAGAAAGTAATCAATGAACAACTAAGGAGCCACAATGAAGAATTGATGCTTCTCATCTTTCTTTCTTCCTGTGTGTCTATCCCTATCTGTCCCTCTCTCTGTCTCTGTCTCTATCACAATTAAAAATAAAATAAAGTAAAAATGAGGAGTGTATTACCTGGGGGGATCCACGTCAGGATGATAAGGTCAGACATCTGCTTTAAACTGTGTGTGAACTTAAACTAGGTGACATGCCTCCTTTTTTAAGTATTTAAGGTACTTATAAACGGAAACAATTGCGTTTTAAATCATTTTTAATAGTCTGTAAATCCCTGGGTTGACCGTTTTCACAATTTTTTAAAACTATATTTAAAAATTATTGTAGCTGCGTCGTTCGAGCGCCTGAGGACGCCTGAGCTGAGTGGGAAGGCAAAAGGGAACAGGGTAGGGGGCACGCTGTCTATGGGGGGGGGGGGAGTCTCGCTCAGGAACGCACCTGTAAGGTGGGGCGATCCTGTCCCTGCCTCCTGGGGGGGAGGGTCCGCAGGAAATGTCACTTTCATGGGGAGGACTCACAAGGATATTTCACAGAAACATTGTACAAGTACCCACGTTCCTCTTCTCTGGGATCCTCTTAGCTTGTCCGTTTCCTGATAGGTCCTTCCCACCCACTCCTGAATTCTACCTGCCTCCACTCCGGAAATCTGACCCTGAAAACAAACTAGCAGAGATTTCTTTTCCTTTGTTTTCATCAAGTCTTGCTTTAACCAAAAACCTTCAGTAGACTCAGCATCCTTGGTTAAATCAGAACTTCAAAATTTAACAGACAGAAGCCACTCGTCTGTTGCCCCCTGAACAACCTTTGTAGGATTTTACTGACACTTCATCATTATGTCCTGCCCAAGGGACCTCATTCCTCCTACTGCCCTTCCTGCAACTGCTGGTCTCCTCCCCGCTGTCCGTCACCCTGTGAGGCTGGCTTCTGCCCCACCTCCTGGTTCAGCCTCACCTGAATGATCAGCCCACACTCATTGCATCGCTAAGCAGTTCTCTCTGCCATTTTAGCAGAATCCAGTATTACCTTTAATGTATATACAATCACATCATAACTGGAGGCGTGTGTTTGTCATGTGACCGCATCGGAGCCAGAACAAACCAAAGATTCCAGTGAGGGAGGCTGATGTCTAAACACCAGAGCGCTGGCTCCGCTTATGAGGGTCTTTAACTTGGGGGTTCTGTGAGAATGCTAACATGGCTCAAGAGGGCGTGAATCCCAATCCAATGGTAAGAAATGCGAAGGTGACGTATTTATGACACCGGCACAGGTTCGGTAAAGCCCAGGGTCCTCCTACCTGACTTCATTCTCAGGCCCCATGTCCCACAGGGGTCGGACACCCGGGTGGCACATCTGCTACGGAACCTCATGTCTCTCGTGGACCCTGCGTGACCGCTTGTGCCTTGGTTCTCAGGACTAATTGTGAACAGTGCTTCAGTCTACCATGTGTCAGCCCTGCCTCCTGCAGAAGCAGCTAAGGGCCAGGTGTGGCCCTTCCATCCTGAGGGAAGGGCACACCTGTGGGAGGGGCCTCCAGGCTCCAGAAACCTCGGGAGGCCCACCAAGCTGCCCCCTGGGCCTCCCAGCATGCTCACTCTCCCAACGCTCAGTCCACTTGGCGGAACATGTCCGGTGACTAAACTCAAAAGAGTCAGACAGGCGCCAGATCCCATTCCCCAGCAGGCAGGTCTTCTACAGCTTCGGGCTGGCTGCAGACTGCCAGCCCCTTTGACCTCTGGCATCTGCATAGGCATAGGCATAGGCATAGGCATCCGGTGCCAGGACACACCAACCAGCTGCAGCTGCTGCCAGGGTTACCTGTGGGAAGGGAGCTGCCCGAGCATGCTGCAAGTACCAGAGGGGGAGTGCCCAGTTTACAGATGTTTTGCCTGGAGAACAAACAGGAACTTGAGCAATTGTAAAGAATTAAAAAGAAAGGGCTCAGAGAGAGCTACAGTAATGCTTAGGCAACTGGGAGGAGGTGGCATTTCGGTGCCGCGCGTGTAGTAGGTGTTCAGTAGCCGGTGAGGACACTCGTGGGGAAGAAAAGTGTCCCGGCTGCTGGGGGGCAGTCCCGTCCTGCACGCACGTACCAGACGCCCTTTCCCGTGGGCAGGTACAGCCCCAGGTTCCAGGGGAGCTGGTGACAATCTCGAAGGAGGTCACCACCCGGTTACCAGGCGACCGGGGTTTGACGCACAGGGTGGTGACTGTGGGGGGAGGGGACAGGGCATCTCAGCACCTGGGGAGCCACCAGCCTGAAGCAGTCTGGCTGCCCACGGCCCAGAACAGGGAATCCCACCCAAAACTGTTGCAGAGGGGGGTGGGGCGGGGCGGAGGAAGAAACCAGGGAGGAAGGAGGAGCCCCGGGTTTTCCGGCTCTTCCTGGCTCGGTCCGCAGGAGCTGGAGAAGTTCTCGGAGCTGGACAGCAGGGCCTGCGCTCCAGGACACCCGGCAGAACAGCGCCCGAGCGCCCGTCGTGAGGCCCCTCTGCTGCCCCGGGAGGAAGTAGCAGGAGCGCCCCGGGCTCCCCACCCCGAGCTGGAGCGGCGCCGTTAGTGATTCATTCGCCAAGTGGGGGTGGGGGGCCGGAGCACACGGACCGCGCGCAGCTGCCGCCCGCTCGGGCGCAGGGGCTCCGCGAAGACAGGGACGCTGCGCGGTCCCGCCGCACTTTGGCGGAGGCTGGTGTCACCGTGCGCAACGTCAGGAAACTGGCTTCTCACTGCGCCCAGCGCCGAGCCAGACCAGGGACTGGCCAGCGTCTCGGAGGGACCAGGAGGGAAGCGCGCTGGACCTTGGAGTGACTCTGGCAGGACCGCCCGGCAGGTCAGCGCCTCACTTTCCCTGGGGAGGAGAAGAGGCCAGGTCACTCTTCTGAAGGTGCGCGCTCTCCAGGTGAGGGATCTTGGTCGTCCACGCGCCCCGAGAGCCTCGCCGCACGTCCAGGGCTCGGCCCGCCAGAGCTGCCCAGGGTGATGTTCTATCCCTTCCTGGACGTTTTTCCTGAGAACTTCTGGGTGGCGGCGTGGACCGCGTGGACGCTGCCCGCTCAGGGAGGAGGACATCCAGAGACGTGATGGAGAAGATAGCTCGCCCGCTCCCCTGCCCGCAGAGCCATCACTGGTAGGAGGTCAGGCCGCCCCCTCCCGCATGCATGTGCGCCTGGAGGTGGGGGGACCCAGCGGGAACGCATGGCCGCCGGGGGTCAGAAGGGTACAGGCCATGCACGCGCTGGCAGGCCTCTGGGTCCTCAGCCTCCTCACCTGCGGCTACTTGTCCTGGGCCCGCGGCCGCGAGGACGACCAGGAGTCTGGACACAGGCCGGAGCCCAGCACCCCCGCCAGCTCCCAACCTCATCTCATCTTCATCCTCGCGGATGACCAGGGATTTAGGGACGTGGGCTACCACGGCTCGGAGATACGGACCCCCACCCTGGACAGACTCGCCGCTGAAGGCGTTAAACTGGAGAACTACTACGTCCAGCCCATCTGCACACCGTCCAGGAGTCAGCTTATTACTGGAAAGTAAGTGGAACTACTTCATGTGTTTATTCTTTGGAGAAACCTTAAGCATTTAAATAAGATCCCTCTCCTGATTTAGGGGGGTGACAGAAACTGGGGGGGGGGGGGGGTGAACGACTGCATGAATGAATGCCTGGATGTGGCAATGAGTTGAGTTAGGGTCAGTGTTAATGACCCTGAGCGCACGCACCAGTCTGTTCCAGTTTCACGCACCCTGGGAGACTGCTGTCGAGATTTGGCAACTCTCCCACCAACCAGACAGCCCCAGAAACTGTTTCCTCTCCCCAATCTAGTTGGGTTTGGGGCACGCTCACATTGAGCGCCTGGTGTCACACTGGAATTCACAGTCACCATGACTGACAAGAGGGGCAGACCGGTATTTCTCTGCACATCCTGATTGATTTCTAGAACTGAATACTCAAAGCTGCAGGTCATCACAGAGGGAAAGGGGATGGAGGGCAAGGAATGGAAGGCAGTATAAACTGACCGGTGTCCCCTGTGGGACTCCGTTTGGGTCTTTGATTGGACTTCTCCTCAGCAATCTAGGGAGGCCACAGGCAATAACCAAGGCACAGTTCTCAACACACAAGTACATTCGCTGTAAATTCAGTGAATTGATGGGTCAAATGTCCCCAAGTTCTCTGCTGCCCCTCATATGCCTGGGAATTTTCTGATTAACGCTAAGAAAACACTGATTATTTGGATGCTTAAGTAAAAAAAATAATAATAATAATTTTTTTTTTTGTATTTTTCTGAAGCTGGAAACAGGGAGGCAGTCAGACAGACTCCCGCATGCGCCCAGCCGGGGTCCACCCGGCACGCCCACCAGGGGGTGATGTTCTGCCCATTTGGGGCGTCACTCTGTTGTGACCAGAGCCAGTCTAGCGCCTGAGGCAGAGGCCACAGAGCCATTCCCAGCGCCTGGGCCATCTTTGCTCCAATGGAGCCTTGGCTGCGGGAGGGGAAGAGAGAGACAGAGAGGAAGGAGAGGGGGAGGGGTGGAGAAGCAGATGGGCGCTTCTCCTGTGTGCCCTGGCCGGGAATCGAACCCAGGACTTCCACTCGCCAGGCCGACGCTCTACCACTGAGCCAACCGGCCAGGGCCAATAATAATTAATATTATTGTTACTGATTTGGAAGTTCAGCCACAGACAGAGATAAACCGAGACCCACAGTCGGACCACCACAGGACCACGCGTGGAAGCGTGGATGGAGGCTTTGGCATGTGTGTCTCGTGATTTCAGTTTCAAGAAACCCTCACGTCAGTGAAGTTGTTCTTGGACTTGGACCCCACAAAGGTAGCGACAAGTGTTGCTTCCGTGAGGTAACCGGAACTTCTGTCTGAATTGGACAGCTTAGGGACAGTTAGGGACTCGTAGTTCCCCTCTTGACCAACTACTGGAACTTTCCTTTACAGGAGGTAACCCAACCTAAAAAATAAAATGTTTCTGGCCCTGGCTGGATGGCTCTGTTGGTTGGAGCATCGCCCCAATACACAAAGGTTGTGGGTTGAATCCCTGGTCAGGGTGCACCTAGGAACAGATCCATGTTTCTGTCTCTCTGTCTCTCTCCTTCCTCTGTCTCTCTTAAATTAATTTTTAAAAAATTTAAAAAAGAAAAAGTGGTTCTGGAACCTGGATCTGGGCTCAGCACAGTATTAATAATGCAGAGCCCAGAGAATATGGTCGCTTGTCATCTTCACGGGAACACGCCTATGTTCCAGATCCCCTGACCTAAAGAAAGAGAAGTGATGGAAACTTAAATGGGCCAAGTTATTTCAAAGGAAAAACAAGGTTATATAAAATATGAGAGGATTCCAATACCTTCACACTCATAAAGAAAGAGTTTAGGTCCTGGTCAGGTAGCTCAGTCCATTAGAGCATCCTCCCAACACACCAAGGTTGCAGGTTCGATCCCCAGTCAGGGCACCTACGAGAATCAACCAATGAACACATGAATAAGTGGAATGACAAATCAATGTTCCTGTCTCTCCTCTCTTCCTCTCTCTCACCTCCCCTTTTCCTATCTCTTTATAAAGAAATGAATAAATAAAAATCTTAGAATTGAAACGGTTGACGCCGAAGCTATGTTTGATACTATTAACAAAACAACCCCCCCCCCGCCCTTGTGTTATGTTTTTCTAGAGTCAGAAATGTAAAACTCTATTCCCTCCCACTGCACAGATCTTTACAATAAGTTCCAGACCCGTGAGTCACGACATCACGCTCATCTGGCAAGGCTGAACCCTAGTCGGCCGGTCCGGGAGCATTTGTCGCATGCAGGATCCCTGAGCAGAATTCGGGGAACAGCTAGGTGGGCCCTCGTCTCTGGACTAGGCTTTCCACTTCATGTGTGCGAAACGGGTCAGCCAGAACACCAGTGAAAGTACACGGATTTCCAGGCCCAACCAGGGTTTCCATCAAGGGCTGAGTCCAGGAATCAGTAGTGATGTAACACGCCTGCCACTAATCACTATGATATCGCTGTTAACAGAACGGATATCGTCAGGGTGTTTGTGTGTTAAATGCGAGCGTCTCCTAAGAGGTCCCTGTGTTCCCGGGTGGTGCGTTTTACTTTGTTTATCCTTCACAGCCACTCTCTGAGGTGCTGCTGGTGTCACCCCCATTTTCTGTGGACGTGGCCACAGATTCTGGGAAAGGCAGCGTGGCGGGGTTCCCGCACACCAGGCTTTTTGAGACGCGGCGCTCTAGGTGCGGAGTCAGCTGGGTAGCATGGAGGCTAATTGAGAAACCAGCTGCCTGTGTTGGATTTCATTCAAATTTTCTCACTTTTTTTTTTTTTTACAGTGTTTCAAATGAAGACATGGAGAAATGACACCCTGTCTTCCTTTGAAGCACTGTAAAAAAAAAAAAAAACCAAAACAATGAAAGCTTCAGAAAGAGACGTACGTGTTTTTGCAAAATTTAGACACAACTTGATGCAGACTTGAACATAGGAAAGATTGGCAGTCTGAACTGAATGTATATCTTGGGCCATAATTTTGTGTTTTCACTGTTTTGTGATGAATTTTTCCCACTTGAAATGCCACAATGATAATTTTGACCCACAGGGAAGGTAACTCAAATCATGTGTGTTTGTCATAAGATAAGGGATATCAATTCATTTCATCTTAAAACAACCCCTGCCTCTCCCAGCTTCTAAACACCTTAGGTTAATTTTGCTGGTGGTTGAACTTGAAACCAATGGAATTACAGGGAGGGAAGGGAATCTCTCCTGTCTGGCTTTCCTTCTCTCAACATTATAGTTGTAAGATGTATCCATTTTGTTGCCTGTAGCTCTGGTTCATTTATTCTCATTACTGAACAGTGTTGTTTGGTGTTGATGTACTACAATTTATTCACCCTGTCTCCTCCTGATGGACTCCTGGGTTGTCCCAAGTGCTGGAGAACGGCACTGCCATAAACATACTTATTGTTCCTGAACATACGTGTGCATTTCCTTGCCTGTCCATCAGGGAGTGGGTGGCAGGGTTGTAGGGCTGTGCATGGGCAGTTTTCGTAGACATTGCCCAACAGTTACTGAAAGGGGTCCACGCTGTCATCAGCAATGGTCCAGTCACGTTCATTCACGCGTCAGTTGCTCTGGTTGTGTGCTGGTGAGCATTTATGGCTCGGACGTGCACTTCCTTGGTGACTGATGAATTTGAGCATCTTTTCATATTTTTATGGGACTCTCCGGATGCCCTTGAAGAGGTGTCCGCTCACCCATTAGGTGACTATCTCTCCCTACTGACCTGTGGTGGTCATTTACATATTCCATTCCTCTGCTGGACATTTGCAACACAGTGCCTTTGCCCGCTCTGCAGCCTGCTTTTTCGCTTGAAATACTGTTTTCCTGATGACCAGAAGGTTTTCATTTCCTCATAGTCACGTATCATCATTTCCTTATGACGTTTGTGACAGTGGTCTCCTCTTCTAAACATTGCATTGTTTTGTTTTTAAATTTAATCTGTAATTCTTCTGAAATGGATTTCTAGCATGGCGTTGGTCAGAGTTCAAGATGACATCCCATGTGGACGTGCATTCTGACCATGCTGTTCACTGAGGAGACAGTACTCTGCCCACCTGACTGACGTTAGTGGATGGGGCGGGGTGGGTTCCCAACTCTGCATTGCTCTGTCTGTTCTTGTGCCCAAGCGGCGTCTCTTCACTGCGAGCAGGTGGGTGTGCCCCGCCCTGTCTTCCCCAAAGCCGCCCAGAACGGAAAGAGGGGAAAGTGTGGATGCAGGGGGTGGATCGAGGGAAGGACACAGTCTGGGGAACATGAGGTGTTTGTTCTCTCCTGAAATGTCCTGTTTTCTAAGTGAAATCACAAACGAGGGCCCGGAGGTCGGGAGATAGAGGTAGGAAGCACTTCCCCCAGGGAGTGAGGCATGGGTGCAGCAGAAACGGCTGTGGCCCCGGGCCGCAGTGACACTCACCAGGATGGGGCTCACAGTCCAAGCAGAGCCTGTTGTCGTATCTGTTCTCCTCACACCAGGTGCAGGCGCCCGCGTGCAGAGAACGCCCCCAAAGAGGTGGGTTTCACTGGATTTGGGGCTTTGCCGAGCGCATGAGTGGGATCACAGACTCCCCATGTGGCAAGGAAAGGGGTCATCGGGCTCTGTGTTCTCTAGAAAGTGCCAGGGCCTATGGGTCAACTGTCTGGACGGGGCCAACGTGAGGACAGAACGGTGACCTGGGAATGCAGGAGAGATGGGCCACGGTCGTGAAGAGATAGATGCCGGGGGGTCAGAATGGCGCAGGGAGCACAGTGTTTGGAAATGGCAGGAACAGGTGCTCAGGCAAGATGGGTAAGTCGTCTCTGGCAGCGAGGAGGGTCTGGGAGCCGGCGCAGGTACTGGTGGGTCACGTCCCTCAGGACCGTCAGACAGGTGCTGCAGCTGCAGCAAGGCCAGGGAGCCAGCCGGCCACCATCGGTGACGGGGTGGGGACAGGGCCCAGAGTGGGTCAAGGACTCAACAGAAAGGAACGTGAGACAGTTGAGCTGTTGGAAGGAGACAGGAGCCCCACTTGTCTGGAAGAGTCAGTGAGGAGCCAAGAGGACAGCGCCCTGCTTCAGGCCCTGTGACCGCGGGGACCGACCAGCCCCCAGTGGAGGGCATCCAGGTGACCAGCGGTCAGCTGGAGCCGGAAGGTGGAACGCCAGGAAAGACGTAGGGGTCACAGGATTTTGCTAACAATAGACTCACAGCAGAAGGATACATGGGAAGAGTTGGGGAAGCGGAGAGGGAGAGGGGTTGAGTCAGAGAGGAGGATGCACAGGGATGGATAGACTAGAATATCTGAGTGACCGCAGGTATCGGGAAGATGGGACTCACAGTGAGGACTCCAATAAATAGGGCTGAAGGGCATGGCGGATGATGTTTCCCCAGATGGTCTCAAGAGCTGGCCCTTAGGGCATCTTTCTGGAGATATTGCTTGAGCTGGGCCTCCTGACTGCCCACTACATACTCTTACAGCCACACCGTGTGTGGTCAGGCAGAGTCAGGACCCTGGGATCCAGCATATCCACCTGTGCCTGCTCCGTGCACGGCGGGGCCTGCAGAGGTGGGGGGGGGGTGCGTGCATGCCCCCTCCCTCGGAATTTACAAAGCATTGCTTTTAGATATGGAGTTTATCAAGTAACAAAGTAACAATCATCCTAATGTTGCAAACCCTGACAAAGCGGTTCTTTCCCCACCGCCCTCACAGGGGGCGAGGGCTGACCAACCCACTGCGCAGGCAGGCGTGCAGCATACACTCCCCTCTGCGGTGTTGTGAGGACCAGGTCATACCTGTGTCCTCGGCCATCCACTCCTCCCATCCAAGGCCCGGTTTTCGTGCTATTTCTCCACCCAGGGAGGGCTCAATGAGTATCAGTTACTCACAGTTCACATATTATGTTCATAAATATTTACTGAATACATAAATAGTTAGGGAGATGTACATGTCCTGCTTAGGTGTTTAAAAGAGAGAGTTCTCCTGGGACATTGGAAAAGGAGCAGAAGCAGAAGTGGAGGGAGACCCCGGCTTTCAGACCTCCCAGGTCCGTTTCAGGAAGGATGGCTCAGCAGACGGGACCGTTTGGCAAACTGCTTCCGCCTCCTGTCTGACCACGTGGGTTTCTTTTTTCTGAAAATAGAATCGTGGTCACATGAGCTACAGGTACCTCTCCCCCCCTCCACCCAGGATCCAAGTCCCTAATTTTTAATGAGTCCATTTTTTTCTCTCTCTCTCTTTTTTTTTTTTTTTTTTTTTTTTTTTTTTTTTTGTTGTTGCTGTTGTTGTATTTTTCTGAAGTTGGAAACGGGGAGGCAGTCAGACAGACTCCTGCATGCGCCCAACAGGGATCCACCCAGCACGCCCACCAGGGGGCAATGCTCTGCCCATCTGGGGCGTCGCTCTGTTGCAACCAGAGCCATTCTAGCGCCTGAGACAGAGGCCACAGAGCCAACCTCAGCGCCCAGGCCAACTTTGCTCCAATGAAGCCTTGGCTGCGGGAGGGGAAGAGAGAGACAGAGAGGAAGGAGAGGGGGAGGGGTGGAGAAGCAGATGGGCACTTCTCCTATGTGCCCTGGCCGGGAATCGAACCCGGGACTCCTGCACGCCAGGCCGACGCTCTACCACTGAGCCAACCGGCCAGGGCCAATGAGTCCATTTTTAAAGAAAGATACCCTTGGAAGTGAATCCCTCTTCAGGGGATTCTGTTGGGCTTCCTGAGCGGCTGTTGTGAAGGTGGAAAATGAACTCAGGTGCAGAGGGCTGACGACCCCTCTCCTCCCTCTCCTCCGGGAGATCACACACACGGGACCCACTGAGACTGGAGTCCCTGCTCCCCCAGGGGCGCCTCTGAAAGCTGTTTTTGTCTCTGAGGTTGGCTTCCTGCAGCTTTGTCCAACAGCAAACTCATTGTCACATTGTTACCTGGCCATTGTCTGTAGTCGCCTTTGATGTCGTCTGGGTTTGTCCCCTTGTTCTCGCACCATTCTAGACGTGAAATTTTCAGAGACAGGCATTGGCCCCTGTGCCGACAGCAAAGAAGACTTTTGTCTCTGATGTTGTACATAGCCCGTCTCCCTCTGACACCCCTAGCCCCTTAGCTCCACTCAGACAGGACCTCCGTAACATCAGCAGCCTCCACAGACGTCCCTCCCTGGTTCCCACTGATGAACCCAGAAGAGGGAGAAATGAATTTCAACTGTGCCAGTCTCTTGTCAAACACCCTATTGTTTCACCTTCAGAGGTTTGTATTTTTTGGAAAAGTACGAAATAATTTAGAAAAGGTCACAGAGGACACATGGAAGTTTCAGGAAGTGACTGGAGCTAGTCGCAGTCACAGGGTACTAAACGGCAGAGCCCGGATCTGAGCCTGTGCCCTGTGCGGCTCCCACGCCCTGCTGGCTGCATCCCGTTCTGCCCCCTGTGAAAACTCTCAGTCCAGTCTTCAGGCCGGTCAGCCTCGCCTCCCTCTCTCGGCCCCAGGGGAACAGGTGACCCCACACCTGACCTTCTCCCTTCTTTGGATTTCAGTTTAAGAGTACTTGAGTTATTCATCACCTGAACAATCTGTTACACGTCCATTCCTCTGGGACCTTCCTCAGAAACTCTGTCCCAGAAGGTCTAGGGTGGACCTGTGGTTCCACACCGCTGGCCAGCTGCCCGGAGAGGGAGAGGTGTGGCCTGGGGAGCCACACTGAGCGGCCCTGCAGCAGTCCACCCTGTATGCACCCTCTTCATCACCCCTCACCATCCCGGGAGCCCCATTGTATGTCCATCGCTGGCTTATGACCTGCTCCATACCACAAACCTGGGGATGAGGGACTGGACATTGAATGTGGCGTGTGGAGGTCGTGGAAAATAGTCACACAACACACCCACATCTCAACAGTGGAGAAGATCATTCGGCCAACATCAAACTCTCCAGTTTCTCTTTTGTCTCAAACACCCCGTTCCGATAGCCCCCCAGGGAGGAACGCTGGAGACCTGTCCTTCCACATGTGTCCGGTAATGCACTCACGCCACGCTGCAGCCTGCCCCTTCTCTCAGTCTTCGCAGGGCCAGCGGTGGGACACTGTCCAGCCTGTGGACAGAGAGTTGCTTCCACGTCTCCCGCGTAGCCTGGAGGGACAGAGGCAGAGGCAGGAGCTGGAGGGCACCCCCAATCAGCGTCCTGGCGGACTTGGCGCATTTATGACTTTTTGGTATGCCACTCACTGTTTCTCTGAAAGAAGTTCCCCGGACAACGTGCAAGTTCAAGAAGATCTGTGGCACGTATGCAAGTCACACCATATGCAGCTGCTTTTCTTGCACACCTTATCCTGGAGCAGAGAGCGGTCACCACGGAGTCCGAGCTCAGACGGCTTCCAGAGTGGCAGTCTCAGAAGGTCTCTGTGAGATTATGAAACGGCATGACGTATTTAATCCTTATGGATGAAATTCTATCTGACTTTACAGTTTTTTTTCCTCATATGTGCAATTTAGAGTCCTTTTTGCAAGTTATTGTTACCGGGTGTTTTGTTTGTTTGTTTCTGTTTTTATAAGAAGCACAGAGGAAGCAAACCATTGTGTTCAGCACACACAAACTGGGCCGCGATCCATGAGCACACACTCTGTGCGTGCATGATACACGCATGTGTCGGTGCCCAGCAGGAGGGAGGGGCTCGGAGCTGCTGGCTTCTGTTTTCGATGTTCTGTCCTGGAAAGACGGATTGAAAATCTTCCTCCTCCGTGGGACTAACATTCACCTCTGTTGCCATAGACCTTTAAGGACCCATTGCCATTTTCAAATGAACAGTTCGCCGGCTTAATTTTACCACTTAAATGTGCAATGTATCACTTATTTGCTTTGCAATCATAATGGACTGGTTTTTGTCACGAGTCCATGCAGATTAGGTCCTAAAAGAAGTCATTAAATTGGTTAAGTTTTGCCTGACCTGTGGTGGTGCAGTGGATAAAACTTCGACCTGGAACGCTGAGGTCGCTGGTTCAAAACCCTGGGCTTGCCTAGTCAAGGCACATATGGGAGTTGATGCTTTCTGCTCCTCCCTTCTCTCTCTCTCTCTCTGTCTCTCTCTCTCTCCTCTCTAAAATGAATAAATAAAGTTTAAAAAAAAAACAATTTCATAAATTGGTTAAGTTTTAATGTGCAAGTAATAATCAGTCTGCCCTTTTATTTATAGCATTGGGGAAGAGTGGGGTGTCTCTCCCAACCCTGTAGCTGCCCCAGCGCCCCCTCACACGTGGTGTTGCAGGGCTGAGCCGGCGAAACCGGAACTCCAAGGCCCCTGAGGCTGAAGGTCCCTGCTTCTCCACCCCCCCCACGCTGCCCCCCCCCCCCCCCGGCTTCCTGCCCTGAGAAAGCTCCTTGATCTCCCTTTCCTCAGATTTCTGCAGGAATTAACTTCAGCCTCCTCCCGGCACAGACCCAGAAACAGATGTGGTGTTCTCACATGTGCTGAAGAACACAGTCAAGACGTGGAGGAGGTGGGGGTGGAGGTCAGGGAGGAGCACAAAGCTCTGTGCGCAGGGGACAGGGACCAGAGATCACAAGACAGATCAGTGCAGGCAGAACTGCCCGGGGAAGCATTAGCATGGACAGAACCCTTGATCGGGCAGCCTCTGGCTCTGGGCTATGGATATGGGATGCTCACAGGCATTGTAGAGGCAGCACACACGTAAAAGGCCCCTGTCTCCAGCAATCGGCCATTGGCGGATCACCGCCCAGCACGCAAGCTCTGTGAGATCTGTCCCCACCTCCCAGCCAAACCCGTCCATCAGATATGCCGGTGACACGGAACCCTCTGTCCTCGGGACAGTGTGGGCGTGAACATTAGGGGAGACAGGTGTACACATCCAAACCACAGGCTGTCTTCCCCTTTCAATGAGACAAAGGAACACATTTTAGTTTCGTGGGGTTTTTTTTTGAAACACAGGGCTCCCTAGGTATTTCGTTTGAGGCAGAATTTGAAATAAGCATTTCACTTATTTTCTTTTTGTGAGTATGTAAATTCCATATTCTCATAGTGGGTGAAAATAGGAGCAAATAAGATGAGTGGTGGGTTTTGTCCCATAAATCCGAAATTTTGTCCTAGTTCATACTTCTTGCAAATTATGTTTTATGATTAAAAAAAAAAAAAAGCTTCCTAGGGGAACATTATATATTCATTTCCAGAAAAAGTCTGTATTGATTACAAGGGAAGGTTTTCCTATGCTCTGGGCAGGAGAGAGACTGTGTTCCTCGGCAGCAGTGTGATGGATATATTTGGAATTCTAACAAGATGTCGGTCTCTCGGGGACCAGAGGACGGACTGCCTCTGGAAAAACTGGGGCAGATTTAGGGGGCACTGCATTATTTCAGCAACGTCCTCGCTGAGAAGGCCTGGGAAGCCCAGGACAGGCAGCCTCGGAGGGGCCCCGCCACCTCCATCACCGTGCAGGCGCTTTCTGCGTGCTCAGACCTGCGGCAGCGCCGAGCCCCCCATGTCTTGGGGCTCCGTTCTTCCAGCATCTCTGACAGCAGTGGCCTATTTACCTCCACTGTCTTCTGCGCCTTCATTCCCCAGATCACTTCCATGTCATCTTTGAGCAGGGCAGGGCTGCTGTCCTGCGGTGATCAGCAGGCAGACCGATGGCGCCTGTCCCCGCTCTCCGGGTCCTAGGAGAAGAGGCAGGCGGTCGAGGCCGAGGGTCTACCGCTCTGGCTGTACCCTCTTCCCAGAGCCCCCAGTGACCACGTGGGGACAGCGTGCCCACAAGGTCTGCACCCCATTCCTGCACTCACATGTCTCAGGCCGGTTCCTCTTTAGGAAGCGGGACCTGTTACTTGCCGAGGGACAGAGGCCAGGACGGAGAGACAGTGTTGGTGTATTCTGGAAATACCATCAACACTCAATACACTGCAGCTACTATGGCTCAGTCTGTGCTTTCTTTTTTAATATTTTTCCTTTTTTTTAATTGATTGTTACAGAGAGGAAGGGAGAGGGGGAGAGAGAGGGAGAGAGGGAGAGAGAGAGAGAGAGAGAGAGAGAGAGATTCTTTGTTCCACTTATTTATGCATTTGTTTGTTGATTCTCATATGTGTCCCAACCGGGGATCGAACCCACAACCTCAGCAGATTCTGTCGACGCTCCAACCGCGTCAGCCAGCCAGGGCCTATGTTGTCCTGACCTTAGCTTTGAATACAGACGTCAGTATGGCACTGAGACTCCCAGTGTCCAGGCTGCTTTTGACCCTGATGCCAGACTTCCTAACCGTGTGGTCCCCCACCTGAGTGCTGATTGCAGACCTTGGAGGTCACGTCCAGTTCTCACCTAGGCTGCCGGCATCTAAGTCTCAGGGACCTGCCTCTCCCACAGGGGCCGGCTTGTCAGCACCTGTTTTTATCGGCCCTCTGTTGCCCTCTAGTGGCCGCTCTCAGCAGCGCCTCGCCCCAGGTCCACCTGGGCTGAAGGGACAGGTGGTCCTGGTGACCAGGCTGTTGGAACAGAGGACAGGATGGGAAGCCACCGTGGGGGACATCTCAGGCTGTATTTTGAAGATTAGTGCATGTGGGGGGAAAATGGACAAGCGGCCCCTGAAGAGTCCTGAAAACCCAAGGACAGTGTAAGTGTGTGGTCTTGAGGTCAGAAGAGAAAAGTCTGCAGAATAGAAGCCAGGCCAGTGAACCGCTGATGGTGCCCTGATTAAAAAAACAAAACCAACAAACAAAAAAACTCCTACTTGCCTAGGCAACAGATTGTTCCTGAGCAGGCTGTTGACGGAATCAGTGATTGTGATCACCTACCTGGGCTCCGTCGAGAAGAACTGTGCCCGAAACATGCCAATCCAGTGTCTTTAGGGAGGCCCACAGCGGGGGAAGTTATGAGGACACTGTATTTCAGTTCCAACAAAGATTATAGAGAAGATATCCCTTTAAATAATAAATAAATAAATAACTTGGGGTCCTGAGGGCGGGTCTCTGGCCACATCTCGTGAGGCTCTGCCCTGAGTTACTGCTCTCTCCCCTCAACATCTCTGACTCAGTTTGGGGGTGGGGACACCTGTCCTCCAGAATTCTCAGAGAAGAAGGAGGAGTTAGTGTAATGGCTAGCAAAATCGTGACTTTTCTACGCCTTCCGATGGGGCAGAAAGACGAAGAGAAAACCATCAGGAAATGGAAAATTCTCTGCAGGTTCACAAGTGGAACTGTCCCTCTACAAGACGTAGGAAACCGGCTTCAGAAAAGAGTCCGTGAAAAAGAAATAATAACATGGGGTCCAGGCTGCCTGCGAACCCCACTGTGTAACAAGCTGCCAGGGACATGGCAGAGAATCCCGACAGAGGGCAGTGCTTGTGGCAGGGCGGGTGAGAGAGCCCCGTGACATCCGTCTGCACTGCGTCCACGTCCAAGGGCCAGATTCGAAGAGGGACACCAACCACGTGAGGAATGTGCCCAGGCGGTTCTCCGGCCACCGCTGCGCGTGAGCATGGGCTGACTCAGCTGAGCCGCCCACCGCGGATGCAGGAACTGTCCTCACGTGTGTGCGGGGCTGTGTGCAAGGTGCCTGCACATCAAGGTTGTGGACGAGCAGGGCCGGGCTGCGTCCACGTAGGAACCTGCTGCTTGCAAACTCTCCTGCATGAAACAGGCTGTCGGGTGGGAAACCAGCCCCGCACACGCCTTCGAGGGGCAGCTGTCTGGGCGTCCAGTGCCTGTCTCTCCAGCCTTCTCCTTCCATGAGACGTGTCTTCCCTTGTGGACACCAGTGTCCTTCGCACAAAAGCCTTCTCTGGTTTGCCTTGACCACCCCAGTCCCTGCTTCCAATCCTGCAGAGTGGTCCAAGGATGTCGCGGACGGCCTTGGGCCTCGGCTGTACACAGGTGTGTGTCTCTAACACATGTGGTCTGAGCAGCCTTCAAGGAGCCACCCACTCCTGTGCCGGGGAGGCTGCCGGATAGGTGGTGGTGGCGGGGGCTGCTGTGACCACGGGGACATGGTCACCTCAGCACGAGCCTCTCCAGCTGACGTGAGGTGTTTTCATATTTGGGTTATGGAGCCCGATACAGAGCAGACATATACAACCTGCTGGACTGGTGGACCTTCTGAAACAAGATCAATAGATGCCCCCCCTCCCCACTTGGGATTTCCATCCCAGCCGCTGCCTAATCTCACTCAGCAGAAAGATTCCAGGTCCTGGGCCTTTCTGTTTCCTTAGGACCAAACCAGCCTGCCCTCCGGCCTGGTGCTCTCTCCGCGGGCTCTGGGGGCGGGTCTGGGGCATGTTTGGGGGTGGCTCTGGGGGCACATAGCAGGCCTGGGGCAGCCGAGGGATCTGCTTCGTCCCAGTGATGGGTTCCCGCAGGGCGCCCTGGGCAGGTGAAAGTCCTTCCCAGAGAGGAAGTGGACAGCAGGTGTCCCTCTCCTTCCCGCCAACCCAGCCGGACGCGTCCTGAGCGACCACATGTCCATGGATTTCATCAGAGCTGCGTGTTCCCTGGTGAGCGGGTGACTTGCACCTGTGCAGCCCGTGCCCCTGTGCCCCCCAGAGCCTGACACTCACCACATCTGACCCCGTTCCCACACAAAGGCCCCCCTACCTCCTGCAAGCTGCCAGCCAAGCCCCGGGTGTGTATGGGGAGGGGCGGTGACCTCGGTGTACGCAGAGGAGCTGGTGGGTCCACGAAGCAGGGGGCAGCTTGTTCTGTCTTCACGCCTTGGGTTCCTCATTCTGAGCGGCATAATGAGCACACCCACCACGGGTAACCGTGAGGGGGCGACGGGGAGAAGGAGGCAGAACCTTAGCCCACGGGGACCGTGGGGTGCGCCCCCCGCAGCACTGGCCTGTGAACGACAGTCTCGTCTGTTTTCACGCTGGACACGGAGACGGCCGCGATCATCAGCCACTGGGCACTGCAGACCCAGCACAGGCTGCCTCAGCTTCTTCCGGGGCCTCCCCTCCTTGGTGAGAGCCCAGAGGGAAAGGGAGAGGTCTCTGGGAGAGTGTGGCTTCAGGTTCACCAGAGAGAAGGGCCATGGACGGCCGCAGGTTCCGATCCCCTGGAACCTCTGCTGCAGCCACAACACAAGAAATCCCTAGACAAGCCCAGGGCTGTCCCCAAAGCCTGGGGGAGGCAGGACAAGGCCACACCCAGCTTACCGGTGATGTGTGCCACGTTCCCGGTGGGACCAGGAGGGCTGTGACCAGAACCAGAGCTGCAGAGGCGCAGGTGCCAGAGCTGTGGGCTCACCGCGGGCCCGCAGGGTGCCTGGGCGACCAGCCTTCAGGGCAGGACTGCAGAAATACTCGCTCACGCTGCCCCCTGCCCTGGGGTCTGACACAGCCTTCGGGTGGGTGTCCCTCCAGGAACAACACCCCTGGCTAGGACTGAGTGAGTGTTCTCATGAGGTTGGCACTTAACCCTTAGAGTAGTGAGTTTTTTTCATGCTTGCTGACCCCCAGGAGTGAGTTTTGGTTTTTGGTTGTTTTTCTTTTTTTCAAAAAATGAAATTAGTTCCAGTTCCAGTTTTTATTAACTTAAAATCATGTTTGTTTGATAGCCAATTTGTGGAAACAAGAAGAACATACATTGCCTTTTTCTAATGTTGCCTCACACATGTGCGATCGTACTCTGGAGGGTCACGAGGCATGAGGAGGTACAGGAACGTTCGTACTACTCAAAGTTAATTTTTTTTTAATTTTTATTTTTTATTTATTCATTTTAGAGAGGAGAAGGAGAGACAGAGAGAGAGAAGGAGGGGAGGAGCTGGAAGCATCAACTCCCATATGTGCCTTGACCAGGCAAGCCCAGGGTTTCAAACTGGCAACCTCGGCATTTCCAGGTCGACGCTTTATCCACTGCGCTACCACAGGTCAGGCTCAAAGTTAATTTTTTAAAACTAGGTAAGGGCCTCTGTAAAAATAGCCCCATGTCCCTAATGAGCCTGAGTAGAATAGCTCACTTCCTGAGACTCCTTTGTCTAAATTTCATTTTTATGTAAATTTATGCAACAGACGATGAAAGCTTCCGCCCTTCCCGCCATTGTTCTTTCCATGGAAAGAATCAAGCTCACAGTCTTGGCGTTTGTCTTTTCTCTGTTTCTCTTCTTGAGCACACACACCTTCCTGTTCATTCATTCATTCATGTCATGTAAGGTGACGTGGACACAGCAGGTTCAGCCCTGTCCCCCTGAAACTCACGGTTTCTATTATAAAAATATAAGGAAACAACAGACACTCTACCGTGACCAGAAGTGCCTTCCCTGGGCGGCTAACCCTGAGTACTTGTCCACAAGCACGCAGGGTCCCACCAGGTGGGTCTGATTTTGTACCCTAACCATCGGGGATTCCTAGCGTGCACAGAACTCCTGGGACTCATGGTTTATCCTGGAAGTGTTCTGACCTTACAAGAGCGCATTAAACACGCCGTCGAATTAAAGCCGTAGTGTGGTATTAGCCAGGTGTGGACAAAAGAGAACTCAGAAGGGACTACTCCCAGCACCCGGTGACATAAATTAATATTCGATAAGGTCACACAGTTCTTCTCAGTGCCTGGTGCCCAGCTGTACGGCCCAGGCCTCTGTCCTTGCCAGCTGGCGGGAAAGGGAGAGGGGGTGGCTGTTGATTGTGACAGACTGACAGACGGCAGCTCTAGGTTTTACGATCGTCCCTGTGGACTTGGCTTTACATGCTAGCCAGACAGTGGCCAAAGAAAATCCACTAAATTTAAAAATCTTTTTTTTCTTTAGCCCACATGATTATAGCATTCAGAATATATTATGTGAAAACCCCATTTTTAAGCTAAGTTGACATGATTCAAAGAAAGGAGTTAGCTTCTATCAGAGCACCACAGATAAGCCTTCATCAAACACCCCCACGTCGTGATGTGAGCTTGGTTTTGTGGAGCGACTCAGGGGCGCCCTGTGTCCTCTGTGGACACAGGAAGCTGTTGAGTCCAGAACCCGGCATCCTAGATGCGGAAGGACCCTCATGACCTCTGCCAATTCAGACACGCATTTAGCGATTCCTGGGCGGTGAGCATCCAGCCGACTCTTTGTTTTCTTGTTTTTCTTTTATTTAGAATTTTTTGTCTTTGTTTTTGCGCTGACTTGACACCGGCCTCCTGCGATGCCATCCCTTAGTCCTGACTGGGTGTACTTTGCAGTGGAACAGATCAGCTTGTCCGTCCCCCGTCCACCACGTTAGGACAGCGGCAGGTCTGATGGTCATTCTGCATCCTCTCTGGTCCTCACTCACGAATCCAGTCCTCTCCGGTTCTGAGTCCAAAGTGCACACGTGATCTGCCCACTCAGTTCCTGTCACCCCCACTAGAGGGCAGTCAGCCCACCATCCTCTCTGACTTGGGCTCCGAGGGGAGCAGAGAAACACTGTGTCCATTCTCATCCCTGTGACCAGCCTTGGGCACCAACCATCCCCACCCTGGAGACCCACACCTGAGGGTGACACAGGATGATTCTCTGGATTGAAGAAGAAATTACCAGAAATTCTATTCCACCTTGGTCATCCTTCCCACCTTCTGTTTTGTGGAAGTGTTTCATCATATTCATAAACCAAGTACAGTAGTGCCTGTATGGAATTGATACAATGAATAAACGCACCTGCAGTGACCACTGTGTTCCAGACACATTCCTACAAGCACAGAGTAGCATCGTTACTCCTCAGGATTTGTTCTATAGAGGATATTCTCTCTATAGAGCACAGGTCATACTGACCTTTTTGCTCTCATTTTTCTTTGCATTTTCTTAAGTTCACGGTCTGAGACATACTGCTCACAAAGTCTGGCGGGTGACTGGTGTGCAGCGTGGAGGGGGCCCCTCTGAAGGCTGCCCTGAGCTGTGCCCAGACACCCTGCAGCTCCTGCGGAAGGACCGCGCATTCCCCGGCAGCGGTGGCGGCGAATCCTGGAAGGAACACACAGCTGGTTCAGGCCCCCAGCTGGACATTTAAATACACATTGAACTGCCCACCCAAGCCATCTGTGACCTACTGACCTCTCCGTAAATCCATTTGAAAAACAAACTACAACAATGAAAAGATGGTTTTGATCTGATATTACTGGGTGTAATTGGGTTCCCTGACACAGTCACCTTCATTTTCTCAGAATTTCTGTATTTTCGAGTTCAAAAGTCTCTGTGAACTTACAGAATAACTACAGAATCCATGGCTTTGAAAGATGTCACGGACTGAGAGGCACATTTGGACCCAAATGGAAAAGTCACAGACTTACATAATAATAACCATCCCCTGGAAAGAAGCCCACAACAGAACACCCGCGGGGCGAAGAAAAATGCCAGAAACTTATACTTACTTGATTTTAATGTCCCGAAAGAGTTACCACATTTCCAAAACCATTTTGTATGTACGTGTAATTTACTTTTTTTAAAGTACACACTCCAGGAGACAAGGATCACTTCCTGCTACTTGGGGTGGGGGGGGAGACCATTTAAGAACTTAACAACAAGATTTATTCTGAGATTGCTTTTCCACACCACGCACCTGAAACTAATAGAATATTGAATGTCAACAGCAATTAAAAAATGTTCAAGTTAATAAAATAAGATGGTTTTTCAACAATAACGTGAGTCAGAAAGCTTCTCTTTCTCTTGACAGATCGAACAGGTTGAGGACCAATTATAAAATATTTCTGACAGTCAGATAGGAGATTTTTTTGTATCATTTTTTTTTTCATTTTTCCGAAGCTGGAAATGGGGAGGCAGTCAGACAGACTCCCGCATGCGCCCGACCGGGATCCACCCGGCATGCCCACCAGGGGGCGATGCTCTGCCCCTCCGGGGCGTTGCTCTGCTGTGACTAGAGCCACTCTAGCGCCTGGGGCAGAGGCCAAGGAGTCATCCCCAGCACCCGGGCCATCTTTTGCTCCAATGGAGCCTCGCTGCGGGAGGGGAAGAGAGAAACAGAGAGGAAGGAGAGGGGGAGGGGTGGAGAAGCAGATGGGCGCTTCTCCTGTGTGCCCTGGCCGGGAATCGAACCCGGGACTTCCGCACGCCAGGCCAATGCTCTACCACTGAGCCAACCGGCCAGGGCCAGCATCAATTCTTTATTGTGGCACCTTAGCTGTTCAATGATTGCTTTCTCATATGTAGCTTGACCGTGGGCCTTCAGCAGACTGAGTAACTCCTTGCTCAAGCCAGCGACCTTGGGCTCAAGCAGGTGTGCTTTGTTCAAACCAGATGAGCCCGCGCTCAAGCCGGCGACCTTGGGGTCTCAAACCTGGGTCCTCCGCATCCCAGTCCAATGCTCTATCCACTGCACCACCGCCTGGTCAGGTTCATATGCTTTCTTATGCTAGATCTTGGTGTCACATAATTAAAAAAATTAAAGGTGACTCCAATACATTCTGTTACAAGAACTTTCAAAACATGTTGAGATAAGTGGTGAGATCTTTGTTTCCAAAGGACTGAGTCAAATACGTTTCCAGGTTAAATAGGATGCTCATGACAGGTCAGACTTGAGTTCACAGGACAAAGGCAGAACTGGTCATTGTTCGTTTGGGGTGAAGTTTCTCTTCCTCAAAGCATCCTGTAAGGATTCAGCATTCATGTAGAAGGTCTCCTTTTTTGCATTGACGAGCTCTGTTCTCTCCCGCCCAGGTATCAGATCCACACCGGACTCCAACACTCGATTATCAGGCCCACCCAGCCCAACTGCCTCCCTCTGGACAACACCACCCTCCCTCAGAAGCTGAAGGAGGTGGGCTACTCCACACACATGGTAGGCAAGTGGCACCTGGGCTTTTACAGGAGAGAATGCATGCCCACCGGGAGAGGCTTCGACACCTTTTTTGGCTCCCTCTTGGGAAGTGGTGACTACTACACGCACTATAAGTGTGATCGTCCAGGGGTGTGCGGCTACGACCTGTATGAAAACGACCGCGCAGCCTGGGACCACGACAGCGGTGTGTATTCCACGCAGATGTACACGCAGAGGGTGCAGCGGATCCTGGCATCCCGTGACCCCGGGAAGCCTCTCTTTCTGTACATCGCCTACCAGGCGGTCCACTCCCCGCTGCAAGCCCCCAGCCGGTACTTGGAGCCCTACAGGTCCATCGTCAACATCAACAGACGCAGGTACGCAGCCATGCTCTCCTGCCTGGACGAGGCTGTTCGCAATGTGACGCGGGCTTTGCAGGCGCACGGTTTCTATAACAACAGCATCATCATCTACTCCTCAGACAACGGCGGCCAGCCCGCGGCCGGAGGGAGCAACTGGCCCCTGAGGGGCAGCAAAGGGACCTACTGGGAAGGGGGCGTCCGGGCCATCGGCTTCGTGCATAGCCCCCTGCTGAGGAACCGGGGGACGGTGTGCAAGGAGCTGGTGCACATTACTGACTGGTACCCGACCCTGATCGCACTGGCCGGAGGGCAGATCGACGAGGACATCCAGCTGGATGGCTACGACGTCTGGGAGACCATCAGCGAAGGCCTGCGCTCGCCCCGGATGGACATTCTGCACAACATCGACCCCATCTACACCAAGGCCAGGAATGGCTCCTGGGCGGCAGGCTACGGCATCTGGAACACCGCCATCCAGTCGGCCATCCGGGTGCGGCACTGGAAGCTGCTCACGGGGAACCCCGGCTACAGCGACTGGGTCCCCCCTCAGGCCTTCAGCAACCTGGGCCCTGACCGGTGGCACAATGAACGGGTGACCCTGTCCACCGGCAAGAGCGTGTGGCTCTTCAACATCACGGCTGACCCCTACGAGAGGGTGGACTTGTCCGGCCGCTATCCCGGCATCGTCAGGCAGCTGCTGCGCAGGCTGTCCCAGTTCAACAGGACCGCGGTGCCCGTCAGGTACCCCCCCAGAGATCCCAGGAGCAACCCTCAGCTCCACGGGGGTGTCTGGGGGCCCTGGTACAAAGAGGAGAGCAAGAAAAAAAAGCCGCGCCAAAACAAGGCGGAGCGCAGGCAGATGGGAAGGAAGGCAAAGAAGAGACTGCAGGAAGCCAGCGCGGGTCCCTGGTGCGGCCTGGGTGTCCCTCGGGGGTGACCGCCTCCCTCTGCTGCTCCACACCATCCCGTCCTCCATCTGGCACCCGTCGGCTATGCAGACGGCGAGTGTGCACTCGATTCTGCCGCTGCCCCCACGTCAGGCCTGTCTTCCTGCTGGGCGGCCTGGAACCCTGCGTTAGGGCCAGAGGTCAGGGATGCCCTTGGGGGGGGTCTGCTTCCCTGCTCCTTCATGCACGGTGTTCATGGTGGAAACAAGTCTGGCCTCCGTGCCTCCGTCAGTGACCAGCACTGTGCTCTAGAGTCCGAGAGGGACACTAAGCTGACGTGGCGACGTGTCCCCGGACGGGAGTGCCAGGGCAGCCCAAGGAACACCACCGTCAGAAAGGACAGTCAGAGGTTGACTTGCCTGAAAGACCTCAGGAACCGTGTGTTCCTCAGAGAGCAGGGTGTGTCCGTGACGGGGCTCAGGGGGTCGTCAACCAGCTCCGGTTCATGTGTCCTTTTCTTTCCTGGGACAGCCAGTGGCCGTCTCTCCTCCCATGTGAGGGGTCGGCAGGCGGGAAGGTGAGCACGCTGCCAGAGTGCCGACGTCGCTGTTCACATAACATTTTCCTGGCAAGCATTTCAGCATGAAGCACATAATTTATTTTTACAGAAAGAAAAAACACTAATTATTTTGTGTTCTTGAAATGCTATACAAAGGACTTTTAATTATTTTTATTTTCGACATACTATAAGAATAATTTTATACATCTTTAAGATGACCAAGCACTGTAACACTATAAATTACTGTCACACTGTGTGAATTCATAGACGATAAAAAGAAACATGCAAAAAAAAAATGAGAATCGTCATTGTTCAACCATTACCTTGAATATGGTAAGATGAATGTATCCCTCACAAAGGACTGGAAAGGCAGTGTTTGTACCGAGCTGAGCGACACCATGATTGTTTCTATGATAAACACCTTATTTATGTACCTTAATTATTAAAATGATTTATTTTATGGCATCAGCAAATTTAGTGTGGCTTTTCTGCTCTGATGTCTAGATAACAAACACATCATTCATCTTAAAAGTCTTCACAACTAGGCAGCTGAAGGTAACAACACAGTAAGTAATAACAATCTTACAAACAGACGTGCTCCCTGGCTACTGATTATACATGTTCTCTCGTTAACAGATAGCACGTGTAGTGAGCCTGCTCTCTCTCACACACACACAGTGGACACGGGGTGGGGAGACAGAAATAAAGATGGATCCTACCTGGAGTGGCCACCGTCCAGTCTGGAACTCACAGCTGCAAACTCACACCATGAGGAGGGTCAGAGGCGCGCAGTCTGTGTGACCTGTGAGCAAGCTGGCATGGTGACTGCAGGCCCTGGCGTTTTCTCTAAGGGGCCCTCTCTTAATGCATAAGCCGCTATACAACCACAGAAGTAGGAGCGCGATGCGTGAGGAGACGGGTGTTGGTAAAATGGGTGATGGCCAGCGGCCAAGTCTGAACACGCTGAGACTGGCATTCCGGGGGCCGCCTTTCTTGGCTCATGGACACCAGTAAGAGAATCTGGAGACTATTGCTGAACAACTCATTAAAATGGACCAAATGATTAAAAATCTCGTTGGAAACATTTCCCTTTCAGGATACATACTTCCATTTCATTATGTAGGAGGATAAAGTATCATTTCCTGCGTTTGTCTTTTGCCCATGGTAGATTTAAGGGGGTCTTTAAAATGAAAGGCCTGTTGTCAGAGCCCTGGTTTCTTAGTGGCACGTAAGAATAACAATGTGACTTACAGTAGATGGTGTTTCCCAGTTCTCGCTGTTGTTCTGTTCAGAAAGGGCTCTGAGGGAATATATAAGTTCAGGAAATGCTGAGTCGAAACAGTTAAAAGGGTGGCTTGAATGCAGACTTTCTTAGGGTTTTAACATCTGAGTTTTCCCATTAGGTCTCTCACAGAAAGGAAATTTTTATGTAGTCTTTTCAACTTTATTTCACCATAAAACCCTTGTCTGCAGCACATGGCACAGGATGAGGCAAAGTGTGGGACAGACTCTGAAAGTTGCCAGCTAAAAATATAGAATCTTCTAGAAATCCTCAGCAAGACCAAAAAAAAAAAGCAGGAGCCAAGAGGCAAATTAGGATAATGAACATTAACTCCCACGTGAACCCAGGGGGGCATTAGAGAACACAATGTGATCATACATTCTCCATCGATGGCCAGACTTTGTCAGTGAAGGCCAAGCCACTGTCCCCTGCCTGGGGGCAGGCGGATCATGCTGTGTTCACGAGTCCTTGTCCTGGACTGGTGTGCCCCTAAATTGGTGAACCGTGTCGAGATTGGGCACCTAATCTCAGGGGCTGTTCTCCTGACCGAGATCTCAGCTGCGTGTCCAGCACCATCTGGGAGCACGCTTTCCTGTGTAAATGCCTCTGTCACCCCCCTGACCCTCCCCCGGTGGAAACAGAAGGAAGCCCTCAGTTGAAAAAGGATCACAGTGGCTTTGTCAGAAAATAATCTGTGGACACAGCTGGCTGTCTCAGAGGAGAACAGACACAAATATTTTATTCAAATAAGAAACAGACAGAACACTCCGTGCCCTTCCGTCATGGAAGCAGCTGCCCAGCCTGCCAGGTCTGTGCTGGGACTGACCCACCTGTTCTTATGGGCTCTTTCCTCACTGTCGAAACCCTGAGGGAGCATGACAGCTTTGCTGACCGGGCCCCTTTTAAAAAACGTTAAGTGCAGAGGACAGACCGTGCGGTTGACAGTTGAGTGAGGACAGAGTTAATACATGGCCACATTTGGTGCCCTGGAGTGCATGAATCTGGCATCAGGATTAGCGCCTGCGGCATCTTATTATTCACAGGATTCTTGAGCACACAGAGTGTGGGCTTGCTGGCAGCGGTCAGAATGTGCTGTTGGCAGGCAGGGGCCCTGGATCTCCAAACGGAGCAGACAGAACCCTGAGGTCCTAAAATGAATGACTTCATTGTTTCCTCTCACTGAATCCCTTGTTAAAATGCATTTACTCAACAAACATTAATTAAATGTGATACGTCAGGAAACAAAATGGGTAGAAATTCTTGCCCTGCGCAGGTTACGTTCCAGACAAGTCGCGCAGCATGAACGATAAACGTAACTAATGAGTCAACGATATATATATATACTCTGCAAAGCCGTGCAGAAAAGAGACTGTAGACCAGGCTGGGGGGAGGGCATGGTCAATGCCAAGTTTATCCGTTCACTCAACGTTTGTTATGCGCCACACGGAATGGCTGTGGGGACAGCAACGTGGACCAGAGTCCCCCCTTCAGGGGGTTGCATTCTTCTGGGAGAGACACAGCCATAAGCCACAGAACAAACAGCTCCTGACCCCACCGTCCTCCCTGCTGGGTCTCTCTCTCCGTAGTACTGACCACCCTTCAGTGTGTTTCATGTCCTCCTTCCACATGTGTTCTGTCCCTTCTCCCGGGAGCACACACTTCTCTAGGAAAGTGATGGAGTGGGCTCTGCTTCCATCTCTACTGACCCACCATCTATAAGCTCATGCCTGGCTTCTAGTCACTCGGAATGCAACGTTCTTTTTGGATAAATCAGTAAAAGAATCCTGTAGGTCCTCGTGGTCAGCTACATTTTCTTGGGTTTTCACTTTCCATTTCCCGTGCAGGGATGTCACTGCGGAAAACAGAACGAACCGCCCCTAATACCTTTCCTCATGAAAAATAGCAAAGCAGTGAAATACAGACATTTTAGTACATATAAACACCTACTCTAATGTATATGTGTAGGAACAAGAGAGTCACAGCAAAGCCAGGCAACGGCCACATGCAACACTGACAGCAAGTTTCTTCCTCTTACCTGTTGAGGTAAAAATGATTATTTTAATGCCGCTTTGAAAACGACAGAGTCCGTTACAGGAGGTGTTTTCAGAAAGGAGAGGGAGGCTCGGATGGTGAATAACTTTTTGTAGCAAGTTGTGGAAAGGAAAAACAAACACAGACCGTATACATCTACGTGGTCACGGTGTTACGAAGCCAGACAGACTTGGGCAGCCCGTCGTCCGTGGGAATTTTATTACCAAGCTCTCCAATCTGGCAGAGCAGGAATTCTTGGCACACGGCTCACTGTGCTTTCTCGCTCGCTCAGCTTTGATGGGGGGATTCTAAGCTGCCAACGCTGTACTGCCTGGCGGCGGGGGTCAGGAGGGGACGACCCACTCACTGGCACGGGCCTGGGGTGACATAGGGGAAGTCTATGCAGAATGTCCCACAGAATATCGTCCACCAGAGGGCGCAGAGACAGTCAAAAAGACTAAAGAATAGCTGAGGTTGACCATTAAACTAAATAGCTTTTCCCTAGGCTTCTGTGTTATAAAAAAAAAAAAAAAGAACATTTCCTCAATAACACCAGCCCTCTTTCACAGAAACAACATGTCGTTAAAAATATATATATATATATTATTCTTGAACAGCGGTTCCGTGGCTGAATTTGTATTCTGAATCAGGCCTTTCATCACAACAAACCATGAATAAAATATGAATCAAAACCTTCGTCTCACACATTAGGAGTCAAATGCATACATAATGCATGTTTAAATTATGTTTCCCTTTGCACGGTGACTGCAAACCAGATAAGGAGAAAGAGCACCTGTTTTCATAGTCTGTAGCCTCTTTCAGTCGAGGCAGGACTGTGACTGAGAAAGAAGAGGGTTGCTAAAAGAGATCGGGCCAAGTTCACCCAAACCTATGAAATGTGGAAACATCTCCTGTGAACAAGGCCAGAGACTCCATCGCGGATGCCGCCCATGCGCCCCCTGCACATTGGGTGGTCCCCCCAATGTAGGGCTGACTTGCACAGATGTGAAGGCTTGGAGAGGGACAGTGAGCCACTGGGTGTTGGCTGGGCCCCTGCTGAGGGTGTTTCTGAGCCTATCCCGACGTTGCCTCCTCCTTATACAGCATCTCAGAGATTCCCGTTCCCACAGCCGTCTCTATCACCCGGGGAAGGTTGGTGAGGCTTCAACAGTGATTGTTCTATTATTAAACAATTCTTTTGGTGTCACGACAGTCGCAACACCCTCAGTATTAACATCGCAAATGCTTTTCACACACACACACGTTTGTGGTATATAGAGATACAAAAGGAGTGCTAGCAATTGCCAGCTATATGCCTATATATACAATATTTATTTCTTGCATTTGAGCATACGAAACGCTAACCTATTTATGTGTGTAATCATCTGAAGTCACTCACGGGCACACAGGACCGCGTGCTAGGCCCCACTGTAGGCACTTGCTGTATGTCCACTAGCTCTCCCAACACCTCAGTCTGGTAACACATTTATTATCCCCATGTTAGTAGCGTGAAGACCGAGGGACTGCCCAAATCCCACACATTGTAGGTGGTGGGCAGGACGGAATGAGACCGTCCAATTCCAACCTCCTCACAGAGGACACAGAGAGACCACACTTTCACATGTTAAGAAGGAGTGGACTTAAAAAAAAAAAAAAAAAAGGAGTGGACTTGTGAATGGGCAGCACCAGTCAGCAGACACACGGGCTGAGCTAAGGCCCGCACAGCGGGAACATCGCCCGGGAACCGGCGCTATGTGCATGTCCTCCTCCTCCTCCTAGAAGCCAGGAAAGTTCCAGACACTTGAGGGGAGACGCACTGTTCTCTAAGAACCCGCATCCTATCTCTCCAGTTAGTCAGGGTGCTACCAACGTGTCTTTGCACACTCGTGGGAACTGTAGACCTGAGGTGTCCTTCGGAAGTCCCTCCGTGGGACAGTCTCCGTTGATTCAAGTGCCCACCTGTCCGGATTCGGTGCCCTCCCCCATTTTCCTGACAAAAGCCCCAGGCCCTTGAGAGTCTAAACTAAGTAAGCCTCAGCTCCAAGTACATCCTGGGGGCACCTTGTCGTGGCAGATCAGCATTGCCCATCACCCAGCCGCTACTTCTCCCTTGGTTTTAGGTCTCTAAGTCATCTCCTGAATATTCATCTGTAGCCATATTGAGAACTCTCTCATGAGCATCTCGTCCTGCCTTCTGTGACCTGCAGAAGACCGTCAAGTGGGGTTCACAGGAATAGCGGTTAAACAATCGTGGGTGATAATAACGTGCTAAGGCTGTCCATGGTCTGTCTCCCAGCATGTCTGGTTCAGCTCCGGCCTCTCTGCACCCAGAAACGATCTCGCTTCGTCCATCACAGGGTCTTCACCTTCTCTGTTATTGTAAATGGTTGTGCAGGGGTGCATTCTGTTCAAGACATTTGCTTGAATTGGTCAACTTTCCAGTGGAAATTTTTGTGATACAAAAAGCATCAACTTTAGAGTACAGTCCTACCTGATTCAGTTCATACTTTTAGCTATCCATAGTTTTATCCTGATAGATATTTAATAAATATTGGACAGATAAATGAATGAATGGATGAGGTTGAAGTGATGGTCTTAAAACTATGAGATGACTAATTACTGGGTTAATAACGAGCAAATTATTTAACATCAAAGATAGTTATATTACTTTTATGGAACATTACTGCAACATTGGTCAATTCTGACCAGGCGTGTTAAATATTTCTCAATTTATTTTATCAGCTCCAAAACATACAGGTAAATGTTCTGAAGGAAATATTTCAAAAACAACAATCAAGAGGAATCCAAAAAACCTGGAAATGCTGAGGTCGCCGGTTCTAAACCCTGGGCTTGCCTGGTCAAGGCACATATGGGAGTTGATGCTTCCAGCTCCTCCCCTCTTCTCTCTCTTTGTCTCTCTCTCTCCCTCTCTCTCTCCTCTCTAAAAATGAATAAATAAATAAATAATTTTAAAAAAGAGTAATCCAAACAGTTCATCACAAAAAAAGAAAATCACTGTAAAACAAAAAAGCAAGTAAAAATGGTTTCGCAAGTAGGTCTAAGTAATTGCCTTTTATCCATCTTGAAAATGCTCAGAAGCTTTGGAATACACTCAAAACAGAAGGTAATAAAAATATATAAGATGGTGGTTTACCTTCTAACGGGTATTGGAAAGTGATACTTTGTTCTTTACCATATGATAGTATTCCTTCTCATTGTTTTATACCCAACAGCCTGAGCCTTGATACCCAATGACCTTAAGGCAAGAAAAACAGACAGCAAAATAATTTGTGAAGTGGAGCCAATTTTTAGTGATTCTCCAAGGAGTTACTGCATCTTAACTCTTCATATTAACCTTGTCATGTCAACGTTACTCAGAATGAATTCAATTTGGGTACAAAGCTTCTGTGCAGAAATGTCTCCTTAAACTTTGACATGCCATTTCTGTCTCTCCAAAAAAAAAAAAAAAAAAAATGACATTAAAAAAAAATAAAACTGAAGTTAAACTGAGAAATTATCATCTTAAATTCTGTGTAAAGCAAGTAGATCTATCACATTCAACAGTAGTACTTTCTCATCTATCCATAATGTACATAGCTCATTTAATCAAAAAATACCGAGGACACAGCTCCCCCCACAGACCTGATACCCCCACAACAAGATGTGGACAGTCATTAAGGTAAGAGGCTTGTCAAAAATTTTACATCTGACACCCTCTATTTTTTTTAAATGTTAATTTTTTCTTCCTTTTGGAACTAAAGAAAAAAATGAGGGAAAGTAGGCAAAATGAGATAATAAAAGGAAGTGAGCGTAGCAATCAAGGATGATGTGATGAGAGGACTCACATACATTTCATCCAAACTGAATGCACACATGTTTTTAAAAGTGTTTAAAGCCCTAGCCAGTTTGCTCAGTGGTAGAGTGCCGGCCTGGCATGCAGGAGTCCCAGGTTTGATTCCCGGCCAGGGCACGCAGGAGAAGCGCCCATCTGCTTCTCCACCCCTCCCCCTCTCCTTCCTCTCTGTCTCTCTCTTCCCCTCCTGCAGCCAAGGCTCCATTGGAGCAAAGTTGGCCCGGGCGCTGAGGTTGGCTCTGTGGCCTCTGCCTCAGGTGCTAGAATGGCTCTGGTTGCAACAGAGTGACTCCCCAGATGGGCAGGGCATCGCTCCCTGGTGGGCATGCAGGGTGGATCCTGGTCGGGTGCATGCAGGAGTCTGTCTGACTGCCTCCCCATTTCCAACTTCAGAAAAATACCCCAAAAAAGTGTTTAAAACAAAACAAGGCCTCTTCAGAGACACGGCATCACAGAAACTTGACCTACGGTCCTTTTGTGATGCCTGATTCAATTGATCCTGATTCATCTCATATATAATTCATTTCATAGTCTACACTTGGGTTCAGAGAAACAATTTATTTTTGCAACATTCGTCCGGTGCCATAAACATCCTTGGATTTTGTGATCGTGTTCTTGTCCTCAGGCTGCTGACACTGTGAGCACAGCTGAGTGGTGGGTGCTATGCTATGTGTGGGGCTGCATGACCCGAGTGTGAGCTCAGATTTGCACTTGCTGGCCTGCCACTCTTGTACAGATCCTTTCAATACACTCAGGCTAACTCATCGCATCTCTAAATGGGAATATCATCTACCCTGCGGATGTCAACAGACGCAGGCCCCATGTACACACACATGGTTCTGAATAAGGGAAAACACTAAGCAAGTAAGTATCATCATATCTGCAGTACCACAGAATGCATCTTCATTATTGTTTTCAAGATCTTGGTGCCCTTGCTACAAAGTCTGTCGTGTAGACAGTGCTTAACAGATGATGGATACGTGACTACACTAGGGAGTAGTTTGTAGCCACTGAGGGCTACCCAGCCATAGAGGGCAGACTGAGCCACAGCTCAGCGGGGTCACCTCTGGGCTGGCACCGGGGACTACTGCCCCGATAGACCAGGGACCTGGTTTGGATATGGGACTGTGCTCCCCGAAGGTGGCAGAAGCGTGAACCCAGCTGGACAGAGAAGGACACTTAGCTCTTGTACGCAGACAACACTGGCATCGTGTTTCCAGGACTTCTCGGGTATAAAACACAAACCTTCCCTTCCCCGTTCACTCACTCCCTCACTCCCTCATTCATTCATTCTCTCATCCATCCATCCATTCATTGAATACAGTGTGTACCGTTATCAAGTTACTGTTACGGTGGCGTCTACTCTACCTGTGAGGAGACCCTGACATGGGAGCAGGAGCTGACCTTATTTTTTAGATGATCAATTCATTTACTGTTAGCAATTTAAATTCTACACAGCCCAGAGGCCAGAAAGCCTGAAGATGGGTGTGGAGGGTGAGAAAGGACAGGGCTCGATGCTGCCCAGGGCAGAGCTAGGGGGAGGGGATAGTGCTCTTACACCCCACACACACACCTCTGGGTCTCAGTTCCCTATCTGCTAGACTGAGGGGGGACACGGCCCAGTGACTTTGTTGATCCTACCATGGTGGTGGCACTTTTAAAATATGGGCACCAATTCTTAGAAATTCCTCTCTTCCAACAGTGGAGCCCAGCTCTCCTCCTCAGAGTGCAGACATAGTGTGAGTTGAGGACGTGGGACGTGACAGGCTAAGTCAGGGGTCGGGAACCTATGGCTTGCAAGTCAGATGTGGCTCTTTTGATGGCTGCATCTGGCTTGCAGACAAATCTTTAATAAAAAAAAAAACAATAACGTTAAAAATATAAAACAATTTCATGTATTACAATCCATTCATTTCCTACCGCTCATGTTCATGGTTGTGGATGGCTGGAGCCAATCACAGCTCTCCTCTGGGACAACACCAAATTTGTATTGGATAATGCGTAAAGTACATGGGTCGTTGCGTGGTTCTCACGGAATTAAATTTTAAAATATGTGGCATCAATGGCTCTCTCAGCCAAAAAGGTTCCCGATCCCTGGGCTAGGTCATGAGGGCACGTAGCTGCCCCAGCTCACTCTGAGACTGCTCGTGCTGGCAGAAGCGGTGCCACAGCCACCAGCCCTGTAGGGAGTGGGGAACTGAGGCCTCTCGCCAGCAGCCACAACTGAGCCCTGTGGAAGCAGAGCCTCCGGCCCGGCCGGCCGGCTCACACCGGATGCCCTGCCTGGTGTCTACGTACTGTGTTGGGGAGACCCGGAGCTAGAACCATCCAGAAAAGTCACTTCTGGTTTCCCAACTTTCAGAAACTCTGTGAGATCACACGCATGTGTTGCTTGGTGCTGCTTGAGTTTGGGGGGCGATTTGGTTACGAAGCAGTACCCTGCTGATACGATGATGCTGAGATGAATTAACAATGTTACCCATAATGGAAAATACCATAAATGAGTGATGAGTCGTGCCTTCACGTTGTGACCGAGGATTTGAGAAATCTGTGGAAGCTTTCCCTGTCAGGAACGCTGACATCTAAACAGCAGAATTCTGTCAGAAACGCTGAGAAACACAAGCGGGCCCTGTCACGTGGTCTTGGACTTGCTTTGGCCCCTCGTGCACATGGCAAAGTGCAGCCCCTTGGGTGAGCTCATCATTTCACTGCTGTTTCTGAACCTGCCTGGCACCCCGTCAGTATTTGTTGAACAAGGAAATGATGGAAAATCACAGGGAGAAGCGTTGGTCTGGAAAGGATATCAATGCTAATGCCAGACACCAGGAAGAAAACGTCACAAGAACCAACAAGAAGGATGTCCACAGGACAGACAGCGGAGATGCATATGGCCACTGCCTACAGCAATTCAGAAAGAAGGAACAGAGAGAAAGGACCTTGATGGAAAGAAAATGCTCCCAGGTAGAACGGAAATATTAATTATGTGAACCCCAGATACTCCTAGGGTGTCTCAAACAGAGGATGACCTCCTCGGCAACGTGACTTTCACACAGAGAAGAAGAACTTCAGAAACCAGTTTGAATCAGGAAGTGCCGATTTTAACCAGTGTTTATTTAAAAGTACTTACATCCGAAACAAGGAATAAGGTCTGCGTGCTCACCATTCACTGGAATGTTGCTGATCTAACTAGATATTATTTTTTAAAGATGCGTCCTTTATGGCAGCACACTGAGCTACAGCAACAAATAAAGATGACAAGTTAAAATGTAAAGATATTGAAGTATTTATTAGTTATATACAAACATGTGCTATTTAAACCACACGCTTCGATAATTGATAAGCATATATTCATTCCATTAAAGGTCCCCTCGATTCGGGCTCTGAGTGCATCGTGATCGGGCTCTGAGTGCATCGTGAGAGTTCTTAGGGCAGATGGTTGGGCTCAGGAACCAAACCGAATTATCTCATCTCACAGCTGTCCCCGACCGCAGTGAGTCGCAGTGGCCCAGCATCAGCCCCCAGTTCCTGCCTGGACTAACCTTCAATTAACCAAACAACTTGTTTTCCGCAACTCAGATTCCTTCGGAACGTTAAACCCACACACCCCTATCTAACTCCTGAATTATGCCTTTTTTACCTTAATAATAATGGCCATTAAAAGTTTTTCAGAGAAAGATACATGCAGTATGGTCTGGCTTGTGTGTGGAATCTAACGACCAAAATGAAGAAACGCACAACAGAAGAAAAAACTCGAGATACAGAGAGCAGACGGGCCACTGCCAGAGAGGGGGCGGGGGTAGGGAGGTGGGTGGGAAGGAGAAGGGACTGAGGAGACACGCAGCCAGTCACAGAGACCGTCACGGGGTGCGCAGTGCAGCGTCGGGAGCGTAGTTGATGAGACCTCAATAACTAAGCACAGGGGCGATGACTTCAAGAGTTCTATCAATGTCTCGTTACTACGTTGAACACCTGAAACAAATATAATATTGTACATCCATTGTACATTTAAAAATAAATTTTAAAAATAAAATTTTAAAGTGACAAAAAACCTTGATAAACATATGACCACAGAACATGATTGTTTGCTTAAATGATACATATCAGATACATTGAACTGCACCACTCACAGAGAGTGAGGGGCTGGGGGCCGTGCAGATGCTGCAGGACCCTCAGCTGTTTGTTGAGTGCGTTTTCACCAAGGAAGTAAAAGTGGGTTTGCAGCTCATCTGTTTGCTTTTCTAATGTTCTTGTTTAATTTTAAAAAAAAATGCTTCTTTTTCTTATCGCTTCCTGTTTATTATGAAGTATCCCCTGGTTTTTGTGAGCAGTACAGACAGAGCACACATATCTGATGCGCCTGGTTCTGCGCCGTTATGAGCAGCACACGGGCTGCACCCTCCCCCCAGGATGGCTTTCGTCAAGACGTCCCATCAGCCCATGTCCGTCCTTTCTCTGTTAGCCCCCGGCTGCCCCTCCCTGTCCCTGGTCCTGTGCTGTTCTGTGGGGCGCGGGGATTGGCTTCCATCCCAGACCTTGGCTGCTGTCCCCAGGCCTCTCTGCCGAAGGCTGTCTCAGGTCACATGGCCTGCTCCCAGCAGGTCCTGGGTGAGCCTGACCCGAGCAGGTGCCTGGTGCACACATGAAGGCTCACCCACAGTGCGCACTCTGCTGTCAGACGTGCCCCATGGAGACCGGGCCGGTGCTGAACTCCGTGGGCCTCCTTAAAGAGAGCATGTTTCTGGAAGTGCTATCCTCAGTGCCTCTCCGGTTGGTCACTTGCTCCCCGTGCAACCCCAGAGCTGGTGGAACAGCAGCTGGACCCTCAGACCAACATATAACCTCACTCACAATGGGAAAAGCTGAAGAGAAAGGGGAGGAGCTGACAGGGGCACCCAGAGCTGGGCTCCTGCCTCTCCCTGATGGACATGACCCCGGCAACTGCCCGCTGTCCTGATGAAGCCACGGCAGATGGAAGTCAGGACGAAATCGCCGGGCCTCGACCCTGGACCCCTGACCACTGGTTGGAAGGCGGCTGACAAGTGAGAGTGACTCAGCGCAGTCTTGTCCAGCGAGAGGAGCCCTGTGAGATGGCTGCCCGTGCCCAGGCTCCAAAGATAGGTGTGCAAGAGGCTGGGTGTGCCCGGAAGGTGCTGCCTGCCCTCACCCATCCCTCAGCAGCTCTGTCCCAAGCCCCTGTCCCCAATGCTCACCTCCTCCAGGAAGATGGAGAAGCATCAACACAACAGGGAAGTGGAGGAGGCAGTGAGCTCCCATGTGGCCAGTCAGAGGCTTTCTCAGGGAAGGACACTTGGCCAGAGGCCAGAATGAGCTGGAAGAGTTTCTGGCCACAAGAATAATGAACACAGACTCCGGAGACAAGGGTCCACTTGGAGGGTGCGAGGAATAGGAAAAGGACCAGAGTATCTGCAGTAGAGACAGGACAGAGAAGCACGGTGGGGACTACCCAGAGAGTTGGCCCAAGCCAGCCATGGCGGTCCCATGGGCCATGGAAAGGCCGAGCTGGGGCTTTTCCAGTGCCGTGGATGCCACCAGGGGAGATTTGATCACTGGTCCCAGCTTTTCACTTCCTGTGGTGCAGTGATATTCACACCCTGGCTATGTCTGTGTGGTCCCCTCCCAAAGAGTAGACTGTATCCCCTCACGTCACCAATGCGTACGACGTGTGTTGGTCAGTACAGCCTTGGCAACAATGACGCAGGCAGAGGTCTTCACGGACCTCACATGGTTGTCTTGCTCCTGGAGAGGCCCTGGGTACCATCTGAAGAGCCGGCTTCAGGTAGGCACTGCCCTTTTGGCCCGGGCCCCGGGGTAAGGTTCCAGGGCATAGCCAGCGCCCACTCAGAAGCCTGAAGCAGAGCTGCCCCAGGTGACCTGCAGGCAAGAGCAGTGGACGCTCAGCACTGTAAACAACTGAGATACCTATCAATCGAAGGAAGTGCTGATGAATTTCCACTGGAAGTTTTACATCAAGGCATCAAGTCATTGGAATTATATTCCAAAAAGTCCACTCTGACATCTGTGGGGGGGCACCAGGAAGGAAACAGGTTGGGGTGGGGGTGGGAGTGGGGGTGGGGCCAGGGATGGGGCCCACCCCAGGCACCCTGGTGAGAGATGCTGATGGCTTCGACCAAGTGGGAGTGGGCGGGGGGTGTTGACAGGATCTGGTGATGAACGGATATGAGGTGTGAAAGAAAGACCTGAGCTTCAGCACTGTCTTACAGCAATGTTCTCAGTTGTTTTATCCATCCCACCAGCTCCAGCCTACGTCGCTGAGCATAAAATCAGCATATAGTGTTTTTGTCAACGGCTGTATATTCAGGGACACAGTTGCTATAGCAGCGAGGATTCTGTGCGGGCAGCCAGGTGGAAACAAACGATCCTGAGGACTCCTAGGGCTGGCAGGGAGTAGCTCTGCTCCAGCACCGCAGGGAGCTGCGGTCTTGTGTTTTACAGGAACGTCTGGATCAGGGAGCTGTGCCTGGTAAGACCAACCTGTTCTTCCACTGTGGTCTATAGTGTGCGCCCAGGATGGACCGGGTGCTCCCGTGCCACCAGGATCACTGTGGGACGTCTGGGTGTCCCCTCCCCTGTCCGATGGGTCCTGTCCTTGTGCTCCAGGGCTGGCTCAGGACATGAATGTGTCTCACTACAGCCAGGACTTCTGCCCCACACGTGGACCTTCTCTCTTTGCCTAGGGACTAAGTCAGACACTGCCGAAGCCTCGGGGACCACCCAGCCTCCCCAGCCACTCCCTAAGTTTTGCGCCCACCGAGCTCCCTGAGGTCACATCCTCCCTCTCTCCCACCTGGACCTTGCTGGCCTTCATCTCCTGAAACCTGACCCAGGTAAACTAAAAGGACTAATGCCATGTTTTTTCAAGACAGCCTAAGATTCTCTGGAGACAATACTATTAAGTCAGCCTTCAAGGGTCCATTATTGAATTGGCCTTGGATGGCAGAGAAGAGACTGATTCCTCAACATCCCCTGAGAAAGTCAAACTATGCTTGTCTAAGGCTGCCTTGAGGTAAATATCTGAGGAGCGACAACATGTAGAGTCCCACTCACTGCTACTCCCCACAGGACCTCGAGCAGGTCCCCATCTTGACTCTGTGTATTCGTTGCTTCCCTGGTGTGTAGTCGGCCTCCATGAGGAGATCGGGGTGAAGGAGAGGTGAGGAGATGCCCATACCTCATCCACTTAACGTGTCCAGCCTTGATTCTCATCACATAGCACGGAGCACACTGAAGGACACAGCGGAGGGGTAAAGCCTTCTGTCATAGAAGATAAAGGAGGTCTTCATAAACTTGTCTAAACACTCTTAAAATCAACATACATACTTAGAAAGTGTTTTTAAATGTACAAATACAAAATATAAGTATACATGATAATATAGATAATAATATACATATACATACATAATATATAAACACACAATACATAATATACTGCTCACAAAATTAGGGGATATTTCAAAATGAATATAAAGCAATAAAAAAAGAAGCATTTGCTTTTTTTAATTAAACAAAACATCAGAAAAGCAAACAACAAGCCAAAGAAAGTTCGGTTATGCAAATGAGATGCAAAACCAACTTTTATTTTCATTGGTGAAAATGCACCAGACAAAAGGCTGAAAGTACTGGAGTATCTGCACAGTCCCTGATCCCCTAAGTTTTGTGAGCAGTGTATGTACATAAAACATACAAATATATAAAACAAATATACATGCATAACATATATAACACATACATAATACATACAAAATACACACAGAACAGATACATAAAAGCATAAGACATACAAAGTACATGCATAACCTCTCTCTCCAAATGCTCTCTTAGATGTTTCTACTCAGCACCTTTCTCTTAACATTTTCAAAACCAACTCTAGTATTTTTCCCACAAACAAAGTCTTCCAGGTTCCCTAACGACATTTTTATTCCACCTTGTCAGCATGCCTGTGGCCCTTTCTCCATCCAGTCACTTCATAGGTCCTAGAAATGCTGCCTCTCATAATCCTATTTCTTCGTTTCCATTTCCACAGTCACTGTGTGGCCTCTACCACCTCTCCCTTGGATCGTGAGGAGGCCTCCTACATAGACTCTCCGCCACCTGCCTCCCAGTCCCACCGGCCATGGAGCGCAGCTGCCGGAATTATCCTGCGGAAAGTTATCTGATGATATCATTCACGGACTTACACTGACTTCAGTCAGCGACTCTGCTGCCTTCAAGATAAACTCATTTCAACAATCCATTTTTTCAGTATGCATGGCTGCAAACCATGCAGTCTACCAAGTCCGATGAACACAGTGATAAAAAGACGTGGACTCATGGCGCCCAGCGGACTTCCGAGAGAGCTGGCCATATCCATACCTATTGGAATACAGTGCACTATGTCCAACCACAGCAAATGCCCAGGGCACAGAGCAGCATGGAACGTGGAGTGACCACCTGTCCTGGGGCTCAGGATGGAGAGGGGTGTGAGCCTGGGGGTGCGCCAGGCAGAGGGACGGCTTACGAAAGTGCATGAGGACAGAGCCGCTCCCCAGGGCATGCTCAGTGTCACCATTTCTGTTATTGGGAATGTCGACATCGAGCACTGGCACAGAGAGACCTGGAATGTGAACAGCATAGCACTGGCGTGGTTTGGGGTGACGCGGGTGAACAGGAGGTCAAGGCACAAGAATGAGGGGAGAGTGACCCTTAGGTTGAAATACCCAAGTGCAGGTCCCAGTGCAGGGGAGGAGTCAGGATCTACAGTAAGACGTTATTAAAGCCATGAAGACAGCTCTCCTAGGGAAAGGACACAGTGGCAGAAGAGGTCAAGTGGATCAGACGCAATCCACGGAAGAAAATGAAGACGAGACTTTCAAACGTACAACAATACCCTGAACAGAGGGATGCCAGACAAGCTGAAAGAGGAAGATGACTCAGAAAGTTCCATGGTGAAGTCTGCCCCTCATTGGTATGTCTTGTTCTCAATTCCATCTGAACATTAGGACATCTTCCTCTGCGCTGGGAAGGGCGTCTGCATAGAGCCAAGGGCTACCATGTGACGCTGGGCTTCTGTCAAGAACCTCACAGGTCTGACTGAGGGTTCCTCCAATAAACTGAGATCTGTGGTCCTCCATTGAGCTCCTATTCCACACCTGACAGCTGGTTCCCCACTCCCTCCTGAGGCATGTGCTGGGTTCATGCACATGGCCTCTTTCACCTTGGCCAGAGCCCAGGCCTTCTCCCTGCAAAGGCTACAACTCAGGCAGTCCGCCTTGTAGCCCTCGGTAAGGGGTCCTTCCTGCTCCCACCCCAATCCTCCTTGCCCTGGGAGAGGCAGCACCCTCCTTCCCTTCCTGGAGGTGCAATGCTCACACAGCTGCCCTCAGAGATGATGTACAGCAGGGTGAAGAACTAAAAACATGTTGACTTAATACTATGAAAATCATTTCTTTTTTAGAGTTCAAGAAGCTTTTGGAAATCCAGCCTTTGGGTTACCCATTAAAAATCTCCTGCCTTGGGCAACACGCCCTATAGCCTTCACCGCACCGGCTGCCAGAATGTGTGAATATGATGGGCCTACGATGCTCAGGGTGAGGTGGTGGCGGCGGCTAACACTAGTACTGGAAGCCCCGTGGACGGACGGACAGACATCCAGCTGTGCGTAGACACGGGGAGCGTATGCCCTGCAGCCCGGCCTGCATGTGAGGCGTCTCCTGGGTGCCATTGCACCTCCTCAGGCCACTTGTGCTCCATCTGTTGCTGTGGCAACTGGCTACGCGTGCTCCATCTGTTGCTGTGGCAACGGGCTGCTGGTCATGTGATAGCGCCTGTCTTCACGGCAGCATGTCCCACTTTGGGACCAGAGTCAGCCATCAACACCGGGGACCCTGGGGGGAAGTCTGGCCAGTCCAGCAGGGGCGCACTTAGAACTGAAAGGGCCCAGGATACATCCCGACCCTGGGGGTGCACCCAGGATGGAGGGGGGGCTGTGCCAGAGCAGACAGTTGTGGACGCATGCGCACTGCTTCCAGAGGGCCTGTCTTCCCATGGTTCTACCAGCGTGACCATGATACTGACGGGGTACATTAGGGGAGCTGCTACACCAGGGGTCCCCAAACTTTTTACACAGGAGGCCAGTTCACTGTCCCTCAGACCGTTGAAGGGCCGGACTATAAAAAAAAAAAAACTATGACCAAATCCCTATAAACACTGCACATACCTTATTTTAAAGTAAAAAAACAAAACAGGAACAAATACAATATTTAAAATAAAGAACAAGTAAATTTAAATCAACAAACTGACTAGTATTTCAATGGGAACTATGCTCCTCTCACTGACCACCAATGAAAGAGGTGCCCCTTCCAGAAGTGCGGCAGGGGCCAGATAAATGGCCTCAGGGGGCCGCATGCGGCCCGCGGGCCATAGTTTGGAGACCCCTGCGCTACACTGTACCCCTCCTCATTTCCCACCCTCCACCACTGACAATGTCTCTCTTATACTTTGGAAAAATACTATTAGAAAAAAAAGCAAGTAGATAAAAGGCACACAATAATATCTAATTACACTCAACAGGGAATGCCTCTTAAATTCCTTGTTATGAGTATTTTAATGAACAGTATCAATAAAAGCCTCTTATCCTTTGGCCTGTTGGTGATGCTAAGAATTTGGTTTGTAATAATAGCGCTTTGAGGACAGAGGGAACTCAAAATAATTTATTGTTCAAGAGCACGACAGGCAAAGATCTTCCTGGGAAGTTCTGTAAGCCATTTCAAAATAGAAATAATTACCAAACTTTCTGAAAGAATGAGTGAATTGTTAGTCTTGATAAAAATAGAGTTAAGCTCCATCTGAGAAAAATACAGTGAACAGACATACAGAGAGCAACGTGTTTGCCACAAGAAAGAGGCCCAAGCTCTGCAGAACGACTAGAATGCTCCAGCCTACTCGGCCTAATGGTCCCAAGGCTTTGTGAGCAAAGGTCACACGTCTGAATTCAGGACTTCACCACCCTTGTGTCCACCCATCCTATGTGCTCATCTAGAAAGCCGAGTGTTATGGAACAAGACACATTCAACTCTTCAAAGCCTGGTCTTCCACGAAACAGGAACAATGACAGCGCTGCCTCGCAGGGGTTCTGGGGAAAGGAAACGAGAGGACACGCCACACACCCGAGCACAGAGCCTGGCCCATGCCATGCGCCCAGATGTCAGTTACTGTTCTCGTGACATACGACGTCACAGGAGGAGAAAAGCAAAATGCTTTCGAACAAATTATGATGGCTATTGAGACACATAATATATATTTACAGATCAAGTGCACTCCAGAGTCTGCCCGACAGAAGTCAGAGCAGCCACAAGGCTCAAAGAACGAGGTGAGTGAGAAGCTTCCAACAGGAACCTCTCACCGGTGTCTGATTCCAGGTCATGCCGTTTTAGGCAATTCTACTGTCTGATATAAAACGGTAAGATGGAACATATCACAAGGTAGCCAGCTGTCCCTCAGCTCATGATAAAACCCAGATCTCTACAGAACGCAGCTCACCGTATCACAGATGTAGTTTTTAGTTACATGAAGATCCGTAAGGACTGTCCTGGAATGTGGTTACACAACCATATGTCCTGATCTCTGAAGGTGGCATTCGAGGGAGTGCCAAACAGTGCCGTTTGTGAATTGAAAGGTTATTATAGAACGTCTCCTCCAATCCCTCTACTTTATATGAAGGAAGCTAGGACACTAAGGAATTGTCTAGTAACGTTCCTTAGTGTAAATGCAAAAATGCAATTACAGTGATGGTCCCGGAGAGGAAGGGCTTATTCTGACACATCTTCAGAGCTTCTTAGAACAGAACAAGCCAGAAAGGAGGCAGTCATCGTGGGAACGATGTAACAATCCTGAGCAGACATCCATGGTTCTGTTCTTAACTGCAGAATGCTGTTTCCTTAATTGCCCCCACCTGGCTAGGTCTGGCACGCCCTGCTCAGATGCTGTCATTCCTGGTGATGGCAAATGGCACATGGACACACAGACTCCACCCACGCAGCTGGGACGGAGTGGAGCAGCCCTGGCACGTGCTGATCCCGCCTTCTCCTGTGCATGTTTACTGTCTGTAGTCTGTATGCCTAGCCTATCAACAATAGCAACAATAAAATATCTTCTCTATGTCTCTGTGACATTACAGATAATCCTAATTAGCTGCATTGATTACTAGGATGTACCAGGTACTATTCTTTTTTTGTTTTTTAAGAGAAGGGGAGATAATGAGACAGACTCTCACATGTGCCCTGACTGGGGTCCACCCGGCAACCTGTCTGGGGCTGATGCTTGGTCGATGAGCTATTTTTAGCGACCAGGCACTGTTCTAAGAACAAACCCTGAGGGACATGAAAGTAGAGATGAGAAACTGAGGCAGACAGTGAAGCTGGTGCCCCAAATCCCAGCCAGCACAGGACTCGTGGAGTCCAGCTCCAGGAGCCTCACCTTCATCTTCACGTTCCCCGTCTGGACTCTTAACCATGCAATTCAACTCTGAATCACTAAGCCTCAGAAATCTTTCAAGATATTATTGGTGGGGCCCTGGTCTATTGGCTCAGTGGTAGAGGATGGCTCTGTGGCCTCTGCCTCAGGCACTAGAATGGCTCTGGTTGCAACAGAGTGACACACTGGATGGGCAGAGCATCGCTCCCTGGTGGGTGTGCCGGGTGGATCCCAGTCGGGCACATGCAGGAGTCTGTCTGACTGCCTCCCCATTTCCAACTTCAAAAAAATACAAAAAAAAGTTATTATTGGTTTCATGTTAACCAGGATAAAACAGGTTTTCTACAGGTTAAGCTGAAAAGGTTACAAACCAGGTAAGCGTGTGGGAGAGAGAGCCAGGATTACAACCCAGCCCAATGGACGCCAAGTCCACAGGCTGCCCCGAGGACGCTGCGAGTCTGGCCTCAGCGGCGCTGTCCCCCGCTGTCGCCAGAACCTGGGGCCGGGCCTGGCTCTGGGGCTGCCTCATGTTCTCTCTCATCCTGGCTTAGGGAGAGACCATCTGGTGATGGCCATCTACACGGCCTGCCATCCTGTCTCAGGAACCCTCCCGGCCTTGTTCCATCAATCAAGCAGGATCTCAAGCCGCGTGGGCACCACACCTTGGATGTGGGCCACCGCTCTGCTGGGAACACAGCCATGGGCCAGGTTCATTTCCTCTGCTCTGGCTGGGCTTCCTCTCCCCTCCTCATTATTCTGGAGCACTGAGGATCTGAACCCCCCTTCCCCACATTCTCCTAGTCTCTACAGCCGTGGCACATTCCCAGTTTAAACAGTTCAGTGGGATGCAACGCATCAGGCACTTTTTATTTTGAATTATATACATGTTGTATGCGCAGAAATATATAAATGATATTTAATAATTTCAATAAGGAACCTAAAAAAATACTTTAATCAAAACATCTCGAGCAATGTATTTAGCGGTGCGACACCCTGGGTCTTAGGAACGACCTGTTCATCTTCGTCAGACTCTCGCCATTTTCCCGGGAGGTCTGCACACACAGGCTCTTGAATGATGCTCCTTCTGTCAGATGAGTGTCCGGCTGTGTTCTCAACAGGACAGATGTTTCCCACTCAAGTCGTTAAACAGTATTTCCAACCAGCTGGGTGACATTTGGCAAGGCAATCGTTGTGTCCATTTTACTCAGAGATGACTTAAAAATGCTGAAATTGTCCCTTTTGGCTCCACTGCTAACAGGCCAGTTTCCCTGAAAACAGCAGACACCGCTCACTGTTCTTTGGGACTATGGTTAAGAGCAGTCTGTCAAGAATGTGGCCCAAGGGCCCTGGCCGGTTGGCTCAGTGGTAGAGCGTCAGCCTGGCATGTAGGAGTCCTGGGTTCGATTCCCAGCCAGGGCACACAGGAGAAGTGCCCATCTGCTTCTCCACCCCTCCCCCTCTCCTTCCTCTCTGTCTCTCTCTTCTCCTGCAGCCAAGGCTCCATTGGAGCAAGGTTTGCCCGGGTGCTGAGGATGGCTCTGTGGTCTCTGCCTCAGATGCTAGAATGGCTCTGATTGTGGCAGAGCGACGCCCCAAGATGGGCGGAGTATTGCCCCCTGGTGGGCATGCCGTGTGGATCCTGGTCGGGCGCATGCGGGAGTCTGTCTGACTGCCTCCCTGTTTCTAGCTTCGGAAAAATACAAAAAAAAAAAAAAAAAAGAATGTGGCCCAAGATCAAAAATGCCTTTAAACTATTTTTCCTATGACGTTCACAGAAATCTGTGGAAAAGGGTGAGTAGCTGACATAATATTAAAGATGGCCTGCAGAAAATTAGGTGCTGTCAAGAGTGGGAGAAGCCCCTTGGATGATTTGCTGTTTATTTCTGTATAACTCAATTTTAGTCTCCATTAGCTCCCTTTCTTAAAGAGAAAGCACTGCTTTAAGCTTTGGATATGTATTTTCTTCTATGCGAATAGTTTAAAAACAGGCAGATACCAGTCTAAGAGCGCTAACGGTTAAAGATCTGTTTCCCACTGGAGATCATTAATACCTGCAGTTCTAAGGAGTAATTTCTCTTAGATCCTGAGAGTCCCAAAAGTCATGTTTTGCTAAAAACATAACTCTCAAGATACAGGCCTGGAGTTCTTTACAGAGACATGTTGGCAGAGTTATGGGATCCTAAGCAAAGATGCTCTCCTCTGAACCATTCAGACCTCTCAGAGTAGAGTTTATAACTCTACTCTGAGTTTTAAATATCTTCACTAAATGTTACTTTCAGTCATACATTCAGTGGAAGACTTCGAACCTGGCCAGACAGGGAAGACCTGAGAATGCTGAGATTTACTAGTTTGGCTTCCTTTTGTTAGATCATAAAGGGAAGAATTGTTGTTTTCAGCAACTTTTTTTTTGTAAAAACTCTGTGGCTCTCATTATTAGTGCATACACAAAAAGTAGTGTGATATTATACATGATAACTGAAGGTCAAAAGAGACCAAGGTCCAGAGCAAGGTTATTATGAGTAGATGTATAGGAACCTGCTTCTGACCACGAGGAAAGTCACTGCAGGGCTGCCCTCCACATGGGCAAAGCTCAGGGGTCTGGAGGTCTTGTGTCCAGAGCTGGGAAGCAACCGTGAGCTACGGAACAGCTGGTTCTGTGCTTTGGAACCAGACCTTTGATGCCTGAAGACTGACTCTTCTCTTGCCTCACCTGTGTGGTAACACAACTCAAATTACTTCTCCTGCTAAGCCTTAGACTGTTCGCCAACATAAGAGCTCCCCAGAAGCCAGCAGCCTACTTCATAAACCCTAACTCTGTCTGTTACATTCCTCGCTCCTGGTCTTGCTCACCAAAGCACCAGAATTTTATCTGTAACAGCCAGGTCTGGGTCACTGCATTTAGAAATCTTTATTTAAAAGTATCTTTTTTTCAGGTTTTTGAGGAATCTCCATACTGTTTTCCACAGTGGCTGCACCAGTCTGCATTCCCACCAGCAGTGCAGGAGGGTTCCCTTTTCTCCACATCCTCGCCAGCACTTATTCTGTGTTGTTTTGTTGATAAGCGCCATTCTGACTGGTGTGAGGTGATATCTCATTGTGGTTTTAATTTGCATTTCTCTAATGATTAGTGATGTTGAGCATTTTTTCATATGCCTATTGGCCATCTGTATGTCCTCTTTGGAGAAGTGTCTATTCATCTCTTTTGCCCATTTTTGGATTGGGTTGTTTGTCTTCCTGGTGTTGAGTTTTACAAGTTCTTTATAAATTTTGGTTATTAACCCCTTATCAGACGTCTTGTCAAATATATTCTCCCATTGTGTAGTTTGTCTTTTTATTCTGTTCTTGTTGTCTTTAGCTGTGCAAAAGCTTTTTAGTTTGATATAGTCCCATTTGTTTATCCTGTCTTTTATTTCACTTCCCCGTGGAGATAAATCAGCAAATATATTGCTCTAAGAGATGTCGGAGAGCTTACTGCCTATGTTTTCTTCTAAGATGCTTATGGTTTCATGGCCTACATTCAAGTCTTTTATCCATTTTGAGTTTATTTTTGTGAGTGGTGTAAGCTGGTGATCTAGTTTCATTTTTTTGCAGGTAGCTTTCCAATTTTCCCAACACCATTTGTTAAAGAGGCTGTCTTTACTCCATTGTATTTCCTTACCTCCTTTGTCAAATATCAGTTGTCCATAGAACTGTGGGTTTATTTCTGGGTTCTCTGTTCTGTTCCATTGATCTATATGCCTGTTCTTATGCCAGTACCAGGCTGTTTTGAGTACAACGGCCTTGTAGTATAACTTGATATCAGGAAGTGTGATACCTCCCACTTTATTCTTCTTTTTTAAGATTGCTGAGGCTATTCGTGTCCTCTTTTGGTTCCATATAAATTTTTGGAATATGTGTTCTATATCTTTGAAGTATGTCATTTGTATTTTAACTGCCTTTTGACCCAGCTATCCCACTTTTAGGAATATACCCCAAGGACACCATAGAACGGCTCAAAAAGGAGAAATGCACCCGCATGTTTGTGGCAGCATTGTTCACAATAGCGAAGATCTGGAAACAGCCCAAGTGTCCGTCAGAGGACGAGTGGATTAAAAAGCTTTGGTACATATATACTATGGAATACTACTCAGCCATAAGAAATGATGACATCGGATCATTTACAATAACATGGATGGACCTTGACAACATTATACGGAGTGAAATAAGTAAATCAGAAAAAAAAAAAAAAAAAAAAACTAAGATGAATCCATACATAGAAGGGACATAAAAATGAGACTCAGAGACATGAACAAGAATGTGATGGCAACAGGGGCGGGAGGTTGGGGGAGGGGGGAGGGGGTGAAGAAGGAGAGAGGGGTTAGGGGAGGGGAGGGGCACAAAGAAAACCAGATAGAAGATGACAGAAGACAATTTAACTTTGGGGGAGGGGTATACAGCACAATCAAATGTCAAAATAATCTAGAGATATTTCCTCTCAACATATGTACCCTGATTTATCAATGTCACTGCATTAAATTTAATTTAAAAAAAAGTATCTTTAAGTTATTTCATTGTGATTGTAATGGAAATAGCAAAAATGTTTCTGTGAATTAACTGAACGCATACTCTATGAGAAAATACATCAAGTTTCCCATTATATATAATAGGTCTACCGGAAAGTTCTGTCCGTTTCTATCACAACAAGTTTTGACATATAAGCACATGTTTATTTGGCGCATGTGTGCCTCTCTATTTTTATCACTTAATGTATACATACTGACGTAGCAAATTAACTAAAACAAAGTTGATTCACGTTAGTCTTATGTGTGAAGCAATAGTGTACCCATGGCTACTGATAAAGTTCATTTATGCCACTGTAATTTTTATGAATTTCAACAAGGAAGAAATGCTACAGAAGCATGTCTGTCACATCCACCATATTCCCCGGACTTGGCACCCTCCAACTATCACTTGTTTTTGTTCTTACAAAATTTTCTGAAGGGCAAAAAATTAAAAATGAAGAAGATATCAAACAAGCACTGGTTCAATTTTTCACATCAAAAGATAAAACATTTTTCAAAAATGGGATATACAAATTGCCCTCATGCTGGCAAGAAATCATTTAATAATAAAGGCAATTATATTATTTAATAAAATTTATTGACGGTAAGAAAAATTTGTATTTTGTTTTATTCCAAAAACAAACAGAACTTTCTGGTAGACCTTATATATGTGCAATGTATATAATAACATATTATATATAACATTATGACATAATAGTATATGATACATACAGGATAATAGTAGTACATTCTCTTAAAGATTGGTGACTTTTCTTATTAACTCTTGCTGTTGGCTATATTCTGCCTCTCTATGCCTCTGTGATTTGCTGTCCCACCTAACTGGGTCTGGGGTTTCTGTTCCTTTCAGGCTCTTATTAATAGGTTTTAATTAGGCTTATGTACTTGCCCAAAACACAGCCTTCTAGTATTGGCCTTTCTCTCTCCCAAAAGCTATTTATCATCTCACTGCTGTTACATGACAAGCACTGTGTCCGCCGGTTTCCTCGGAAGTTTTTGTTTCTGCAGAAGGGTTTGTGCTCGTCACATCTGTTCTGACATGCTGCCCCTGTGAGGTGGCCCCCGTCCCATTGGGACAAGGTCAGGTCTTCTGCCTTGACTGTTGGGTCCTCTCTGCGGGATCAGATTCTTCTCCACACTTCTGGAACTTCACGAGGGTGTCCATGCCATTAGGCAGGAGAGTAATTTCCTGCTTAGAGCACAGAATGAAGTCAGACCCAGAGGCTCTCACTGCCATGGTGCTTCAATTAAACAGTCCTAGCAGCAGTAGTTCAGAGTTATTTCTATGTAATCATTTCAGGCTATCTCCTGGTGGGCATCAAAAATTACACAGCTGAACCCCGGTGAGATAATCCTTTTCTGTTAAGTGCAAAGCTTTTAATACCTATTGTTGTAACCAGGAGGGCCTTTCAGGGCCAGTGACAGGAAACAGATAGGTAATGGTTTTTGCGTAATTTGAGGGTGGAGAGGAGAGCAGAGCTGAGGTTGGGCCCAGGAGGGTTCTCAGAATGGAACTGCAGAAGATCCTTCTGAAAACCAGCCTCTTAGAAGAAACGTCCTTATTTTTTTTCAATGTTATTTTAGACTCAGTGACTCTTTAAAATTAGTGAACAACTCTTGACCTGTTCCTGTAATAATTATTTCTTAGTCCTTCAACAAGGTTTGTTTGGAAAGTTTTAAGACCACTTAAATTATGATTAATTTTGGGTCTAGTCTATGGGAGAAGGTAGATGACTAATATCAATCCCTACAGAAGGAAAAGTAGTTTGTAACCAGGTTAGCATTCCCTGAGAGTGAAGCCTTCAGTGCAGGATGATTTTGGAGCTCATGAGATCATAGAGACATTAGTGACAGTCAGTCAGCTGCAGAGATGGAAAGCCATCTAGACATGAAAAATATTTAATGTGTTCTGCTGCATGGCTCTCAAAACAATGATATCCTAGGTTGGCCTGAGACAGGCAGAGGTTAGACTGGCTGAGGCACAATGTTAGTTGCACGCCTTTCCAAACCAAAGATGTTCTAGGTTGGCCTGACACAGGTGGAGGCTGGACGGGATGAGGTACAATGTTAGGGCCCTCTCTTCTTCTTCTGCCCTGTACACCAGCCACACTGCTAGAATAAGATCTGAACACCTACGCATGCTCATGTCGGAGAGGTTTGGCCACTCCTCTGCCAACTTCCTAAATGATTCTCATTCTTTTAAGATTCAGCTTCAATATTGTCCCCACAGTCTGAACAAAGTTTGCACTTTGACATGCTTGTCCCTGGGCTCCGGGTGTGAGCCCTGTGCTTTCTCTGTGTGTCAGCTCCTCGCCCTCACCCGGCTCACAAAGGGGGTTCATGTGTCTTCATGGGGACCCACAGCCCCTGTGAGTGTTCAATATTATTTAGCTCAGAATACAGTGAAGAGTATAGTCTGAAATATCAGAAGATCCATTTAAATATCTGTCCATTAAGTGGTATACAGTATTTAGCTAGTTCAGATTCCTCTCAGAATTCTCCTCTCCTTTGTATTCTCAGGATAAAAATAGCAGCCCTGAATTCCAGCGTGGGTGTTGGAGGAGGAAGGCACGTGGCCGTGTAGGATAAGCTGCAGGGCTTAGCCACAGAGATAGGACCTGGTCTCTATGGATTGGACTGTGATGTGACCACATTGCACATCAGCTTCTTTCCACAGCCAGGAACACTTTCCTTTACCTTTCGGTGGTGACATTACAGAGGCCGGACATCCTCAGATACTCTTCTATGCAAGAGTGAAGTCTAATTCCCCTCTCAACACACCCCCACCCCCACTGGGTCCTTGGTTTTCCTGTGGCTCTGTTATAACTAACAGAATGCACAGATCAGATACCAGGTGGATAAAAGGCCACAGATCTTCCACAGGGCCTTCAGGAATGCTCATTATCAGGTGCTGTCCCTCAATCTCCACTCCCAGTCTGTGGAAGCCTAAGCCATATGGAGAGGTCACATGCAGGTGTCCTGTGCACAGGCCAAGCCTTGCTGGGCTCCCAGTGCCCCCAGCGTAAGTGCCTGGCACATGAACGAGGAAGCAGCAAATGATGGCAGGTCTGGCCCCCTTATCGCCCCCAGATACTGTGGAGTGGAGACAAGGCAGCCCCACATCGCCTTTCTGAGTTCCTGTCCACAGGATCCATGAGCAAAATTAAACCCTTGTGGTTTTATGGCACTGAGTCGTGGAGCGGGTTATTACACAGCAATAAATAACTAGAAAAGCCTCTCACATACGACCTGTCAATTGTACCCTGGCCATCCATTTGCTGATGAGCCAGGCAAGCCAGGTCAGACAGAGGTGAAAACAGCTCACTAACATCAGTGGTTTGAACAACAAAGGCTTAGTCTTTACACTGTGTGCTCACTGTGGGTATACAAGGAGCTCCCTCATCCAGGTCCTTGGGCTGATGGGCATTTCTGCTCCCTGGGCTGGGAGGGAGATATAGCTCTGGAGGGCCTTGTAGCAGAGGTTAAAAGTTAGGCCTGGAATGACACGTGTCACTTCTTTCCCCAGCTCACTGGCCAGACTAGGCATCTGGCTCCTCCCACGCACACAGGTGCAGAGTGCTAGTCCTGTCTGTCCTGGGGAGGAAGAGAACCGGAAATACTGGGGAAGCAGCAGCAATGCCCGCCCCTCACCCACCAAGCCTGCACCTCCCACGGTATTGTCTCCCCCTCCCCCTCCAGACCTATTTGCTCCCCCACCTCCAGAGGCCAGGAGCTTCTTGATCACCGCCATTCCACCACTGGAAGCATATCTACCTCTAATCATCCCTCCCACCCCTTCCTACACATTATCTGCTAGGGTGGTTTCCATGACAACCAGACTAGTGGTTTTTTTTGCTAACTTCCTAATCATGGGATGTTTTTTTCCCGTTTCTCTCTGTCTTTTTCTTTATCAGAGCCAAAATCAGACAGAGAGTTCACTATCCCTCTTTCATCTCAGAAAAAAAAAAATGTAGCTCTGTCTGAAATAATTACATAAGATATCAAGTAAAGATGGTTATGAAGAATAAAAAGAGGAATGGAAATTCTAAAAACTGTTTAAATGTAAACACAGGGAAAGATTTTGAAGAAGAGATAGTAAGTAAGGGAATGGACCAGTGTGCGCTCTTGTGCAAATTCTTGATTGGGTATGGAATTCAAGCCCCAATTCTTTGCTATTCACTTTAAATATTTTGAAAGTTCAGACGCCTTGCATATAAAAAGGGGAAATATAATTACTTTTCCTATCTAAGTAACGAGGTCATTCTAAGGATAATATTTGCAAGTCTAAGTAAATACGCATTAAAAGTGGAAGATGCCAGTCAGCTTCAAAGTACTGGCATCACACTCATCTCAAACCAGCAGAAGCATGGTGGTTATTGGCATGGCGTCTCTGATGGAAGGTTTGTAGGCAGCTTTGGAAACTCAATCCATGTAATGGCTCGACTCAGATGTTTCAGACCTGCAGGCACATGCCGGTGAATAACGGGCATAATCAAGGTTGTGCCATGGTTGGTTGCCAATTCCACACAGTTTGGATGGGCCAAAGGCCAAAACCCAGAAACCACTCCTTTGATAAATGCCTCCTAATGGTACCGAGGAACTAAATGACCCCATGGCCTCTACCCACCCTTCTTAAGACGTTGGCTAAACTGGACCCTGCACCTGTTTGCAATTTCATGACTTAGCGTGTTCCCTCCAGTGTCTTTTGTTTCTCTCTGATGCTGCTCACAAGTCCTTGAGCCCTCTCCTTTGCCGTCTCCTGAACGTGGGCACTTCCCCGGAGGTGATCATCCATTTCCCTCCATGAAGATGGATCCTAGCAGACCCTGCTTTGGGGATGGCACACAGGACTGGTCTTCCAGTGTCCAGACCTCATTCCTGCTGCCCACGGATGGCGAGCTCCCTTCGGTGGCACCCTGCGGAGTTTCCCACGGGTGACGTCTTTACAGCGGCCCGGGGGCAGCGAGGCCTGGGTGCAGATATCACGCTGTCTGCAGACACGTAAAGGGCAGCCCAGGAGAGCGCATGCGCGACGCGTCCACCCTGTCCAGGACAGTCCGGCTGCAGGGCCTGGCCTTGGCCTGGTGTCTCTTCCCAGGTATCCGCTCTTCCCAGGGATCCGCTCTCCGCATTTCCGGATCCAGATGTGTAACCTCAGAGCCCCGACTGCAGCCCCGTGTCCCGTCCTTCCCGCGTGCCCCGGTTTGCAGATGAGCCGTCAGCCCGACCTGCAAGCCTGAGCCCTGGAGTCGCTGTGGACTTGCGTTCCTCTTTCCACTCCGCCCGCTAAGCTCTGCGGTGAGGTCCCCACGAGGGCGACTCAGGTCCGGATGCTGCCACCGCTGCCGCCACGGGGGCCCTCTGCCCGGCACCTGCGCTGGGGGTGCGCCTGTCAGAACCCCACACAGCGAGCGTGTCCTCAGACACAGGTCACATGCCTGCGCAGCGTCTGTTGCCATGGTGACTGCCTTCAGGGAACTGCCTTCGGGCCTCCCAGCCAAGTTCCAGCGGACCCTGGGACGTCGTGACACCGTGAGGCACGACACAGGGACGTGCTGACGCGCAGAGCCGGCCGGACTGTTCTGTGAGGTCAAGCACGTGGGTTGAGGTTCCATGGTCTGTGGAGCTTCCCACCGAGGAGCCCCCCACACACACCGTGGTCCTGAAAGGTTCCCACGGAGCGCCGTGCGGTGGCCGCAGCTGCTGAGAGTGGTGCTGTCCTCCTGTTCCCGCGCGATGCCGCCATTATCAGCCACCGGGCCCGGGGGCAGTGTCCCCCAGACAGGCCCAGCTGAGCCAGTATGGCGGCCAGCCGGACACGGCGACTGTCCCTGCTGACCCCCGCGCGACGAGCTGGGACTCTGGGGACCCAAGCTGCATGCGTGTCCCAGGGACGGGGTCGGCCCAGGCTGCTGCCGTTCTCCATGCTGAGCGCGCTGGTCATCCACCACCTAACCGTGGGGTCGCCGGGCAGGGACACGAGCCACCCCACACGGAACAGGGGCCGTGGGGCGCGGTCTGGCACGGTCTCCGGGTGTGCGTCCATTCCGGATCCGGATCCGCCCCGGAGCCGGAGGGGGCCGCAGCCTTGGGAACTGCAGGGCTGCCCCTGCGGAAAGAACAGCCCGTGACGGTGACCTCGTGGCCGTGCAGTCCCTCTGCATCCGCACTCCCATGGGCACGCAGGGACCACGTGGCCCAGCAGCATGCCTCTCAGGCCCGGCCTCGCCCAGAACCACGTGGCAGGGCACTGGTCCATCCAGCAGCCACAGCTCGGGCGGGAGGACTGCATTTAGGGGAGCCTGGTCTCTCTTCAAGAGGATTTTCTGGGTCTCCGAACAGTCAACCTTGGAAAGGAAGAGAAGCAATCGTTCCCCAATTTTTCTTCATTACCTGCTTTACCCATGCTCCATGCCAAGAAAGAAGAAAAATGTCTACCCCGTGTGAAATGGCCAATTGAATTTATGGCTTATCGTGGAGTTGAGAACTAAACTTCTGCAGATTTCAACACAGCAGACCATCACGGGGAGCATCACATGTTAAAAACAATCGAGTCTCTGCTTTTTGTTTTATTTTATTTTATTTTTATTGAGTCCCACGTCCTTTCCAGGGCACTGTAGCATGCTCACTGCAAAGCCAGAGGAATCAATCCATTGTCGCTACTTAAAATCCAAAATGAAAGCAGTGCACGCTGTTTTTGGTTGTATTATTATTATTATTTTTACATGCTTCTTGCTTCTCCATAAAAACCATTTTCTTTCACACAAACGTGTTTTAAAACAACCATGCTCTTGAGATTTTTCTGGTTGGGGACGTTCACCTGGAAACGGTAGCAGAAGGGACTGAGCGTTTATTTCCGATCGCTAGTTGATGCACAGATATCCGTTCATCTTTGGCGAAAGGCCGTGCAGCCTCTGAACACGGCAACATGTGCTGCCTCCCAAGGTCACCTTGTCCACTGTCAGAACATTCTTCACTGGAGAAAGTTCTGCCTCTGCCCTCAGATTCTTGAGCAGTAGGTGAGATGTTTCTTAATACTGAAACTTTTATTATTTGAAAACAGCTATCTCGTCTTCTTTCTCTTCAAGACAAAAATATAGCTTACTCTTTGGCCCAGCATTAGAAGGTGTAATTATTTCAAAAGCCACACAGAAGATCTGGGACCATACGGGTTTTAAAAGCCTTCTTTAGGAGTGTCCACAGAATCTCCTCACTCTCCTACCTCAGTCACAGGTTACATGCGACACTTGTTCTGCCTGGTCTATATGGGAAGTCTAATATAATGTGTTCCTGACACAGGAAACCACCTGCATATCCCAGAGAGCCCATTAGGACATCTTATACTCTAGATGCAGTCATGGACCTATCACTCCCACAGATGGGCTCATCTGACTTGTTGCTTTGAACTTCATCCTGTCTTGTGCCTAATTGCCACCCAATACGCTCTTTCTGTGCCAGATGTCTGCCTGTCTCCTTTACTTATGTGGCAGGACTATAACTCGAAGTAATGACTTGTATGTTTTCTGAAGATTGTCTCTCCCAGTGCTTTGTAAATAGTATTCTGAGGGCATTTCCCACAGCCCATGGCCCCATAAACCAAAGACTCAAAGAATGAAGCTATTAACCACTGTTTGAGACAAAGATTTGGAGGAATGGTTTGAAGGCTGATTTTTTTTTTCTGCTCCTGAAAACAAGATGATTCAGAGGCCATGAAAGTGGGAGGGACCAGGTTAAGAAGGGGGAAGGCGACTCAGACTAGAGAGTAAGTAAAGGGGTGGTAAAAGCCAAGCCTAAGGAGCGCGGGCGGAGCCTGTGAGAGGTGGTGGGATGATGTAGGTCAGGAGTGGGCGTGAGGAGAACTCTCATCAGGCAGGTGAAAACTCCCTAGCTGTAGTCATAAGAAAATCCATAATCGCCAGCAGTGCCCTGAGAAGTCTGCCTGTGTTCCTGCCTTTGTATTCTTTGAAGAGTTGTGATTTTCACGTTTATTAACTATTTGATTAGTGTGTGCCTCCCTCCACTCAGTGTATAGTTCCCCGGGAACTGGGCCATGCTTGGTTGGACTCACCATCCTATCTAGGCATGGGAATAGTATCTGGCACATAGTGAATGTGTGTTGAGTGAATAAAGTATAAAAGTAAACGATGGCACTATGGAGAGATTATAGGTCAGTCAAGAACAGGTAATTAGCTGTGTGTGTTGAAAACTGTTAGGAACAACAGATACAGCTAATCAAGTGTTTGGGTTTTCCTCAACTAAACTACTTTGTCATCTTCCTAACTTTTCGTTAGATAACCTATTGAATACTTAGGCATTGTAGAAGACACATTTGGCTAAAGAGAAGCATCAGCTACCTGGAAGCCACTAGCAAGAACCCAGTGAAGGACAGCTTCCCACTGGCATCCTGGCAGGGATAACTGGGCATGTGGTGTTTGAACACAGCGTTCCAGGCTTGGACAGGCCAAGTTACACTGTCACCTGATCAGCTGGGGCTGCCATGTCCGTGTCCCCCCCTCCCCTCGTCACGCCTAGGTTCTGCTCCAGAGCTCACTTTTGGATTATCTTGGGTTTTTATTATTTGTTCATATATTTGAATCCAGTTTAAATATTCAAAGTAATAGAACACTGAAAATACCACGTTGACTCCGTTACAGTCTCTGTTATTTAAAGTACCTAAGTCCTTACGTATGAATTGTGTCTTTGAATAAAGGAGTGGTTTAGTGTGTGGTCTTCTGTGTGGAAGCCAGCCGCTCCTCCTCTCACCTTGAAGCCTCACTACCAGACTGCTTCCTTCTGTTTGACAAAAAGCTGAATGCTCGGTTTTGTCCCTTAGAATCCCAGAATCATGTCCGTGTTTGGGAGGGAGGGAAAGGACTTAAAAGCAATTACCTTGCTCTTATAAAGCAGCTGTCGGCACTATCATTGCTGTGCACTGCAGGCATCTTCCATAACCTCTTCTTAATGAAAGATTTTATGTGTGTTTTTTCTGCTTAGCTTGAGCTGGAGGAAGAGATAACCTGAAAAGGTCACTTACCCTCTTTCCCACAGTCCCCACAGCCTTTTGTGACTGCAGCTTTATTCACATTCCACCACCTGATGCAACTTTGCTATTTAGAAGAAAAGAGAGAAGATGGAGAGCAAGGAGAAACAGGAAGTCTTTAAGTGGGAGTGGCAAGAGATGGCTCAACAAAGGGGACAGATGCAGACCATCAGGGCTGTCCTGCTCCCCTCCGTGGATTCCCTGACTCTTGAGAACAGTTCTCCCAAGTTTATCACTGATCTTCTGCCCGCATCCAGAAATCTTCCATCCTGTGAGTAGCATCTATGGGTTTAATTGCCATTAGCTTCTTAATTGACTTGATTTTTACTTTTATTAATTTACTTTTATTTTTTTGTATTTTTATGAAGTTGGAAACGGGGAGGCAGACAGACTCCTGCATGCACCTGACCGGGATCCACCCGGCATGCCCACCAGGGGGCGATGCTCTGCCCATCTGGGGCGTTGTTCTGTTGCAACCAGAGCCATTCTAGCACCTGAGGCAGAGGCCATAGAGCCACCCCCAGCGCCCAGGCCAACTTTGCTCCAATGGAGCCCTGGCTGCAGGAGGGGAAGAGAGAGACAGAGAGGAAGGAGAGGGGGAGGGGTGGAGAAGCAGATGGGTGCCTTATGTGCCCTGGCCGGGAATCAAACCTGGGACTCCTATGCGCCAGGCCGATGCTCTACCACTGAGCCAACTGGCCAGAGCTGACTTTATTTTTTTATTTTATTTTATTTTTTTACAGAGACAGAGAGAGAGAGTCAGAGAGAGGGATAGATAGGAACAGACAGACAGGAACGGAGAGATGAGAAGCATCAATCATCAGTTTTTCATTGTGACACCTTAGTTGTTCATTGATTGCTTTCTCATATGTGCCTTGACCGCAGGCCTTTAGCAGACTGAGTAACCCCTTGCTTGAGCCAGCGACCTTGGGTCCAAGCTGGTGAGCTTTTGCTCAAACCAGATGAGCCCATGCTCAAGCTGGCGACCTCAGGGTCTCGAACCTGGGTCTTCCGCATCCCAGTCCATCACTCTATCCACTGCGCCACTGCCTGGTCAGGCTGACTTGATTTTTAAATGATGATTTAAAACTCTCTCACAAATTAATATTGTAACATATAATTAATATTTAGGTTTTTTTTCCATTCTCAAAAGCCTGGGAAAAATTAAGATAAGGAAACAGCCTCAAAACACCACTGAAGTCCGCTCAGTGCCTTCTTGAAGCATTGTGAAGCCACCATTAAACATGTTTCAAGTCATGTATCATTTACTTAGGGATATAAATAAAAAGTCTAAATAAAGAAAGCAATTTTACTATAAATGTGGACAGTGCCACAGTCCCCAGAGAGGTTGGCTATTTTCTGTCCCTGAGAATTGCTTTATTTAGACATCTGTAATCTACAGACAGAAAAGAAAAAATCTTTAAGATTGTGCTTTTGACATTATAACACCAATCACAACCAGAAGATTGCATTTCATTGAAGAGACAGTATAGCCCATGCTGCTTATGTTAACAGACAGTTCATTGCCTGATTAAGCAGGCGTGGCTGGAATATCTTCGTCTTATTCAAGTTGAACTTCCAGTTGCTTTGGGCCGGTCGGCCCTAACACCTGGCCTCCCCCTGGTCTTCCCTGTCCAGGATGTGAAGAGCATGGCACAGTCCGCACCTCCTCTCTCTCTCCTTTCAGGATGGCGGCTCTAACTGGTTTCTCCTCCTACTCTCATATGCTCTCTGAACAGTAATACTTTACTTGTGATCGCCCAGCCTCCCACTGGTTCTATTAAAAAGGGAGCCGGGAGCAGACTTGAGCTGACTCAAGCTCTGCTCTCTCCTTTGTTTTTCTTGGCAGAAACAGCTCCTTTATTACATGTTACACCTACGGTAATTGCTGCCGCTTCAAAAAAACCCTCTTTTTCTCAATGTTACTAAGAGATGCTGAAGGAAAAGAGCTCACAAAGTAGAGATACGACTTTTATTTACACTCCGGCATTCTTTCTAGGAGGGGTAAAGAGTGAAGAGCTTTTCACCCTGGTGGCCCATTAACTCTCCCCGCAGCCCTAGAGACAGGGAAGTGCTAAGAGCCGTTCCTCTTGTTGTAGAGAAGACGCTGGAACACCCAGAGGGGTCAGCTATCCTGTGGAAGGTGATGTGGTTATGGCGGCCTGGAAGGAAAAACACACATACACACTCCAGGTTTCTGGCTCCAGGCAGCTTTTTTCTTCTCTCTGTGTGTAGCATCGACAATGTCCACCTTTTAAATGTAGGTAGTCAGTTATGTGACAGACACGAGGAGCAACAACCCCGAGGATCTGACATACCTTGAGCTTGTCCAGACTGACGGACATGAAGTACCACATTTCCAGTGAATGCTCAAGTGCGAAGCAGGACAGGCACCATGAGCGAAGGGAGCAGCAGCCCTGGGAGTGGGCTGCTCAGGCTGTGGTCCCTCCTGTCCTGTCCTCTTTCAGGCTAGACGCCCGAAAGCTGCATTCCTCAGAGCCCTTTGCGTTAGGGTTCTGAGTGCACGCTGGTGCGGAGAGCAAGATGTTCTGGTGCCAAGGATGGACAGCAAGGTGAGCAGGGAACCCTTCTGGGTCCTTGACCTGCTGTTGCCAGCATACATGGTGGTGGGATTTTGCAGCTTCCTGGTGTGGGGAGGTCACTTGAGGTGGCTTTGCTATCCAGTGCCTCACTGGAGGCATCCAATGCAGAGCTTCCTGTCTCAGCAGCAGCAGCAGTTGTGGCTTTATGGCCCCAGGGTCCCAGCTTCATGCTTTTGTCCCCTGCTTGTGGGGCTTGGGCCTGTGATAGGAGGGCACAGCAGTAACGGCCTGTGCTCTGCCCTCTGCCCTCATTCCTTCCAGACACTCAACTTCCCGGAGAGGGAGGGGCCCAGCTCCTGTCTCTGTAAAGTAAGAATAATGACACTTGGAGAGTTACCATGAGGGCTAGAGAGAATCTACATTGAAGCATGAGGCCCAGAGTCTTGGAGCAGGTGCCCCCCAGCCCCCCATCCAGGCAACAAGGTTTATGAAAGCAAAAGCCACTTCTGTGTGTTCACCCTGTACACGGTAGGTGCTGAGGGCACAGTCCCATCGGGCCTGGATGTAGGAGGGGAATCAATCTGCACACTTCCCTGCATGTGGCCCCTTGGGACTAAGCTTTGGACACAAGTAAGGGGATAATTTGGAGCCTAACGGTTGCTTCAAGAGGGCTCGCTGCATGTGTTTCCTGTCTAGCAAAAGCGTGGTGGCCTCTTGTCATCCTCAGCATCAGGAACATAATTATATTTGAATATTGTAATTGTATTCCTCAGCATCAGGAAGTAACTGAGGTCAAGACAGTGCTTTTATATCTTTGAATATTGTTGCTCCAAGTTTGTGTGAACCCCATGAGGAGGTGTCTCTGCCCTCCGGGGTCATAAATTCTCACCTGACTCAGCCCTCAGTGTGCAGCCTGTTTCTCCCCCAGAGCCTGTGCCTCCCTCGTTATCCAGTCTGGAGTATTCGTAATATTTATTTTATAACCAGCAGCAACATCAACGAAATAGCTCAGTCACCTTAGGAAAGTGAGTACGTTATAGTATTACGGGTATCTCCAAGAACAAGAGGACAGAGTACAGCCCATCCCTGAAAGCCCAGAGTCCACATGGTGAAGCTGTCGATGACCGCGGGAGCATGGTCTCCTCCTCTGTGTGTCGTTCTTCTCTCCAAGGACTGGACTCAGCCTCGTCCCGGGATGTGGTGGAATCTGACTTCCAAAACACCCACTTTGCAGGCAAGGGCTTAGTCACGCAGACGCTGAACCTCTCTCTAGCCTAGTTCCAAACTCCTGGGTGAGCAGCTGTCATTGGCCCTGCTGGGATCTAGGCACAGTACCACTGGGCTGCAGACTCAGCAGGGGCAGCACCTGTGTGTGTGTTTTGATGACCTGTTACATGTTGCACGTAGCAGATGTGCAGGTCCTTTTTAGGGCATGAACAAACAGTTTGATAACGGGCCAGGCAAAATGAGTCATGTCCACATGGGGCTGCGGGGGTGTGGAATGCAGTGAGGAATGCACTCGTGAGCTGGGCTGACCCTACAGAGTGTGCCCACCACACCTGCTCCATAACGTGGCTCCTGTCCAACCCTGTCCTCCCTCAGTCCTCACAAATCCATACACAGTAACCTGCTGCTGGTCCCTAATACCATGTCTCTTCTTGTCCCTAAGCCTCCAGTGTCAGAGTGGCTGGAACGTACCTCCACCAGTCTCATAAGCACAGTATCTTCCCGTTGGCAGCTGTGAGGTCAATGTCAGCAAGTCCCTGCCTGTCTCCATGGACAGCCTCTGTGGTATTCTCTTCCCACACTCTCTGTGTCCCACATAGAGCATGCACTGTGTCCCATGTTCATGACTATCCCAGGTACTCACTTCCATCCTGGGCGTGCTCTCCCCCAGGGCTCCACATGCTCCAAGATGGGTGGGACTCCTCTGTCCTGGTCCCCATTCTAGCTCCAGGGTCCAGTACAGTGTCTGACTTACTGGAAACTCCTCATGTGTTTGTTGAATCAAGTCCGACCTCAGGCTCTCCCCAGGTCCGTCCACCTTGACATATCCCAGAGGATAAAATCAGAGCACCTGAATTTATGTCATAGATCTGTCATTTACAGCAACATGTCTTCTTAAAATCAGTAGCCTTCTACTTCCTCATTATATAAAACATGGCAAAATGATGCTTAGCTACCTAACTTCCCATGGCACCAAGTCCAAGTAAGATGTTACATAAAATAATTTTGTGTTTGGAAAGTGGAATGTTATATATAGTATAGCTATTAATAGCAGAGTAATATTAACTACTTAATTAACATTAATAATATCTATTCATTTTTAACAGTTTGTCAACAGTTAGCCCAAAACCTATTCCAAGTCTATAGAACCATACTTGATACAGTTTCCAAACATTTCTAGAAGAGTTACAGCCCTCCAAGTCTATAGTATTGCCTAACAATTGCCAGGAAAGATTGTCGTAAGTATTGTCTCTATAAAATAGAGCATCCGCTGTGGTTTCTGGCGTCCTGGGGAGAAATATTGAGAACAAGACTCTGTCTCCTATAGCTCAGTCAGATGCAATCAGGATGGCACAACACTAGTTTTTATTGAATGTTTATTAGTGCCAAGCGCTACCCTGAGTGCTCTACAAGTATTACTACCTCATTTAATTGTGTAACAACTGTGTGAGTAAGTGTAATTATTGTACCCATTTTACAGATTAGCGAGCAAATACCTGTAGAGGCTGAGTAACAAGCTAATAGAGGACGAGCTGCCCTCTCACTGACATTTGCCTAGAAGGCATCCTAACTTCCACATAGAATCCAAAAATGTTACCTAAATACATGTTTCCCATTTTATTGTCTTCCATGGCCTTATTTTATACATTTCACAAAGAAGAATAAAGAAAAGAACTGCCCAATACAGTATTTCTAGTCTTCAATCGCGTGGATGGTGTATTTCTAGCAGAGGAGACCCTGCTAAGCAAAATCCCCTGGGTGTTTTGTGACATCATGTTTTATCAACTACTACAAAGCTTCATCCTTTTGGGTGAATTTACAGACACAGCACAAGTTCAAATCAATAATAGAAATATTATTCTTCGTTATCTGCTGTCATAGCACACACAGTGCAAGGTGCTTAAGTTCTTACTTTAAAGAGACATTTCCATTGACTTTAAATCACCATCCCTAAACTTTATGCAGGAGGTAGCTTTTTTATTTCTGTCATTTGCACAGTGAGGAGCTAATGAAACACTTAGAATAGTCTACGGCCATACCACCCTGAATGCGCCTGATCTCATCTGATCTCGGAAGCTAAGCAGGGTCAGGCCTGGTTAGTACTTGGATGGGAAATACTTAGAATACTTTTCCTTTCAGAAGTTGAATCTCATCAGCAGGTGGACAAGCTCCTTCAGAGAGTCTGTGCTGACAGTCAGGCTGCATGTGTCCCCGCTCATCCATGGCCACAGCTCTGGGCACTTTGCAGACACCGGGGTGGACATGCAGCGCTCACTGAAAATGTGCTGAACAAACTCTTCTTGAAAATTTGGTAAAGAATTGATTTAAAATAGGCAAGATGGCCAAAATAATCACACCATAGAAATAGAGAATGACTGTGGGGTTGATGGGTGAAGAAGCCATTCCAAAAGAAGGTAGTCGAATGCTCAAGCATAAAGTCACCTTTCTATTTCTAAGTGGGACTCCTTTACAGGCAGAAGCTGGGTTCCACGTAATGGGTGATAGATGAGTGAATAAAGCGAGCACCTCTTCTCAGAGATCTGGTAACATTCATTCAGTAGTGAAGTAATGAATACAGGGGAAGTGGAGACAAGGCCTTCATTGGAGTCCACACCCATCCTTGGAATCCTCACCAGGACCCAGTCACACAGGCTCTACCATAGTATTTATCTCTCTTCTGCAAGTAAAGAGGCTGGATGGGGAGTGGAAGTGACCACACCACGGTCACAGGGCAGGAAGGTCTCTGGTTAGTCGACTGTGGCCTCTCGGCACCTGCTTCAGTGTCACGGTCACCTGTACTCTGAGTGACATCTCAGCTTTCCCTTCCTTCGCAAGAACATGTCTGGAGAGGCAAGAAACAGAAGGTCATGTCCAGGTTTCATTCCTCTTTTCAGAGGCTTTAATTTTTAAAACATTTTATGAGCATAAATTGCAGCAACATATTATTATGAGCTCTGTGAACGGGAAGACAAACTCTCTCTGATAATTACCCTAAACTTAGCCAGCATGTATCGGAATCTCCTGGTAAGTCCTGGTAATCAAACCGAGGTTAATACTGCTGCGTCTGAGCACCAGCCCTCCTCCGGACCCTCTGCACAAAGGAGAGCTATTCAGTACACATCCACGGGGGACCGGGAGACGGAGTCAAGAACCATTAACATCGTCCTTGGAGAGCTTCTCTTTTGAGCTTGTTTACGTTACGTGAGTGTTTCCAGAAGAACGCAGAGAAAACGGTGGAGGACTAGAGAACATGGAGGAAAGTCAACATCTCGCCACACCACTTGTCACCAGGAGCTCTTGCCTCACCTGCTGTTCTGTGACAGTGTTCATTTTCTTTCTGGTGTCTACCTGGTGCCCCATGCCTACTTGCACCCTGGAGAACTTATCCGTTTTTAATTAACCAAGGAATAGTTAAACACTGAAGATAAACAAAAACGGCCAGACCTGAGGGGAGCATGCTTCCCCTTGAGAAGTGCTGTTGCAGCGGCAGACTCCTGAGCACATGGAGAATGGGATAGTGTCCCTTCTCACTGCAGAGGGGGCAGGGGGGTTTACCACAGGGGTGCGCCTGCCTGCGTGGTGAGCTGGGACTCCATGACAAGGTCCTGAAGTCCTAAAGCTGCTCTGCAGGTGGCTTGTACAAAGCTGGGTCCACGCAGAGCGGCCTCTGCCTCTGCGGCCTCCTCCTCCTGCCGCAGTCTCGTCCCTGCTTGAACAGAACACTTCAGGGCTTGGACATCATCAGTGCTCTGAGTTAACACCAGCATTTCTTCATGTTTCTTGTAAACAGCCTGTGATGTGCTGCTTCACTGCGAACGAGACGTGGCCTGTTGCCCTGCAGGAGTGACCCGGTTTCGTTCTGAAACGTTCCCCCGAACACTCATGCTTTCCTTTGCCGACTTGGGTTCTCCTGCTGGGTTTTTTCCAAAATGTCACAAGAAACTAGAATAGAAGGTGTGAAAGGGGAGCACGGAGAATTCTGCCATCCTCAATAAGGCTGTTCTGATGTGGGATGAGTGCCCAAATCAGACCGGTTTCCTAGGTGGACAGAATGTCATCTAATCCTCAGTAAAATCACCCGAAGGGCTGTCTTTGATATGGTCACCCTGGCAGGCGTTTGGAGACTTGATATCTTGTCATCCCCATATCCACAGAAAGTAAAAGGGGGGCATTTCAAGTTGGGGATGACAGACCAGCAGGTTGAAATGCGTGCAGGAGAAACCTTGAATACACAGTGCTGAGTGCTTCCTTTGCCAGCCGTCTCCCTGAAATGCATGCTTCTAACACAGGGGTCGGGAACCTGTGGCTCGCGAGCCAGATGTGGCTCTTTTGATGACTGCATTTGGCTCGCAGACAAATCTTTAATAAAAAAAAATAACGTTAAAAATATAAAACATTCTCATGTATTACAATCCATTCATTTCCTATCGCTCATGTTCATGGTTGCGGGTGGCTGGAGCCAATCACAGCTGTCCTCCGGGACAACACCAAATTTTTATTGGATAATGCATAATGTATATGGGTCATTGTGAGGTCAGGAAGTAAATTTCCCTCCTTTTAATCAAGTAGTCAGCTAGCTAATTGCAGAAACCCTTTTGACGAAGAAGATGGCTAAAAGAAAAAAAGATGAGGAGTATCGTACTTTCGGCAGGAATGGACAGAGGAATTCGCCTTTGTGGAGAGAGCAGGTTCTTCAGTGTGTCTAATATGCAATGATAAAATTGCATCGATGCAACAGTGAAATATAAAGTGGCACTTCGACACATACCATACTACACTTGCATCAAAATATCCAGCTGGGGACAGCAGGAAGAAAGCATGTCAAGAGCTACTGTGCAGAGTGCAAGCTAGTCAGCAGCAACTCCGTGTTTAGACCCAACAAGGTGACTGGGATTCAGCTAGCTTTGCTGGTGCTTTAGCAATTGTGAGAAACGGAAAGCAATTCACAGATGGGGAGAGTGCAAAAACATTCATGCTTGATGTTGCTAGTGAACTTTTTGACGACGTTTCGGATAAGGACAAGATAATCAAACGAATAAAAGACATGCCTCTGTCAGCAAGAACTATTCACGATAGTACTATCATGATGGCAAATCAAATTGAGGCAACACAAGTGAAGGACATAAATGCAGCACCATTGTTTTCTCTTGCTTTGGATGAGTCAACAGACGTAAGCCATTTTTTCCAGTTCAGCGTGATTGCAAGGTATGCTGTCGATGACACTATGTGAGGAAAGTCTTGCTGTTTTGCCTATGAAAGAGACAACAAGAGGGGAGGATTTATTCAAGTTTTTCACTGAGTTCGCTAAAGAAAAAAATCTACTGATGGATAAACTTATTTCGGTATGCACTGATGGTGCTCCTTGCACAGTGGGGAAAAACAAGAGGATTCGTAGCACTTCTTCATGAACATAAAAAGAGACCCATCCTAAGTTTTTACTGCATCCTACAACAGAAGGTGCTTTGGTGAGGTGATATCACTGGTCATTTAGGTGGTCAACTTTATTGTTGCCCGAGCTTTAAATGATCGCCAGTTTAAAACACTGCTGGATGAGGTTGGGAATAATTATCCTGGTCTGCATCTGCACAGCAATGTGTGTTGGTTGTCAAGAGGGAATGTGCTCAGCTGTTTCGTAGCTTGTCTGAGCAAAATCCAGACTTTTCTTAAAATGAAAAACATTGAGTATCCTGAGTTAGCTAACACTGAATGGCTCCTGAAGTTCTACTATCTTGTGGACATAACTGAACATCTGACCCAGCTCAATGTGAATATGCAAGGTGTTGGAAATACAGTCTTATCCCTTCAACAAGAATTCTTTGCATTTGAAAACAAGCTGAAACTCTTCATCGCTGACATTGAAACAGTTATTTCACTACACTTTGAAAAACTGGGTGAGTTTAAAGATGCATGCATAGCAAGTGACCCTGCTCAACATCTTGATCTCCAGCAGCTAGCGGGCTTCACATCTAATCTCCTGCAGTCATTCAAAGCATGCTTTGGAGAATTTCGTGAGTGCACTCATCTTTTTAAGTTCATTATCCATCCACTTGAGTGTGCAGTGAACAGTGCCAACCTGAGTTACATCCCCCGTGTCTCCATCAGAGATTTTGAGCTACAAGCTGCTGACCTGAAGGCCTCATACATGTGGGTGAATAAGTTCAAGTCACTGAATAAAGATTTGGAAAGACTTGCACGACAGCAAGCAGAGTTGTCGAGCAAACACAAGTGGGGAAAAACTTCAACCCGCGAACCAGCTGATTGTCAAAACTTGGAACACGCTTCCCATCACATACCACACACTGCAGCGTGTGAGTATTGCTGTACTGACAATGTTTGGCTCTACATATGCATGTGAGCAATCTTTCTCACATCTAAAGAATGTTAAGACCAACCTACGATCACGTTTAATGGATGAAAGTCTCAATGCCTGCATGAAGCTTAACCTCACCACGTATCAACCAGACTACAAAGCCATCAGCAAAACCATGCAGCAGCAGAAGTTGCATTAATGGTAAGAAGTACTTTATTCATCATTGGTTAGCAACAGCATAACAATGTTATTAAAAAGAATTCAGATATTTATTGTACTTTAAAAGTGTTGGTCTTACATAAAATGCACACATTTACTTGTATTTAGTGTTAAACATATTGTATAGCTCTCTTGGAATTACATTTTAAAATATGTGGCGTTCATGGCTCTCTCATCCAAAAAGGTTCCCGACCCCTGTTCTAACACATTTGCTCCAAACACTTTCACACAATAAGTATTCATTTCAACAATGTGGGGACAGCTCCATGGTCTACATATGATGTCAGCTTCCAGGGACCCTTTTAAAGTACCGATTTAACTCATAAAACCATTGTATTTTAAAGCATCTCTCAAAGGTTTGATTCTTGGCTTTTGCTTCTCAAAAGAGATGTTAAAAATGTATTACAAATGTGACATCTGTATATTTTTACTTCTCAGTTGTTTTCTTCATGTGAAATTCTTATTTAATTCTGCCCATGAGTAATAACATTATAAAGAAGTGTATTAAAATATTGGCCAAGGCATAAGAACTCTTTTGTGAGTAGAGGATAAAGAATTAACCAGTATCTTCTTTTAGCTAACAAATGGTTTCTTTTCATTTTTTTCTCTCAACTTATAAAAGTATCCAGTTGAATGGCTTGATCATTTAAATTAAGAAAAATGATTGCCCATAAAAAGGGAAAAATGTTTTTCAATAGACAAAATTTTTGCTCACATTTTTTTCACCAAATTATTCCTGTTCCAGCAGGGAGCAAAAAAAAAAAAAAAAGGAAACAAAAACTTGGATTATTAAAGTCAGTTGTTTTTTTTTCAATAGCAAATAGGAAGAAAAGATCTGCCTCTCAGTATTTTATAACTTAAATTTTCAGATATGGAAACACTCTTTAGTAATACCACCAACCATTTAAAACATGTAAAATCACTCACCACCAAAATACACTGCTTCTCCTAAGGCCACTTTCGTGTGTCACTTGATTTAATATATAGTAACGCAGCACAAGAAAATAAATGATGAACACACACACACAGCTATTTTCCCTAAGACAAAGAATCCTGACATTTTGCAACATTCAGCACTCCTAAACCATGGGACCAACAGGCTTCTTCAGTACTAAGGAAGAATAAAAACTACACTGTGTAGCACTCAACATTTACCAAAGGCTTGTAGGTCAGGGACTTCTATTAACGTCCAGATAATCACTCTTAACGAGGTGATTATTCAGTGCTGTTATAATGAGAACTGCTATAATTTGAAGTTTATGCTTAACATTTCTCAAAATCATGAAAAGATTTTTGTTATACTCTAAGGGCAAAAAGTCGTTTTCTTCCCCCTCCTCCCTAAAAAATTGGGCATTAAGAATTCTGTAAAAATTGAACAACAACGAAGGAATAAATTAGAGTTTATTTTAAAACTTGATGTCTATAACAATAACAGTAGGAATGCAGACACTATAAAGTTATATTTTATATAATAATTTATTCCAATGAACATAACATTTTTCTCTAAATCTATATGCCATTAAGACCTTTTTTAAAGAGGACATGAGTGAAGAAATATATTCCTCAGAACATGCTGCCTGTTGGTGGTGTCCACAGTGAGTCTTGTCATTTAAAGCACAGCAGGGGATGCAGGGGATGCAGGGCTGTAGCCATAAAGCTGGTGTGGCAGATGAGACCGTCCTTGCCCAAGGATGCCTCACCAGGATAATGCCAGCTTTGGGACTGACCAAGGCTCCAGAGGAGTGACGGTCACAGTCCACTTCCCTCCTGATGTGACATTTCCCCAGGGACCCTGCTTCCTAGCATGGCCAGGAGGGAGTGGGCAGGGCTGACCACGGTCACAACAGAGCTTTCCCTGCCTGCCTGGGGCAACCTTTCTGCCTTGATGAGATGTTTTTTACTTCCCCATTAAAGGCAGCACTAGGGAGACATTGCCATCGTTGGCAGCCAGCTGCTAGGAGCAAAGAGTACTTTTGTCTTTTTTTTTTTTTTTTTTTTTTTTTTTTGTATTTTTCTGAAGCTGGAAACGGGGAGAGACAGTCAGACAGACTCCTGCATGCGCCCGACCGGGATCCACCCGGCACGCCCACCAGGGGCAACGCTCTGCCCACCAGGGGGCGATGCTCTGCCCCTCCGGGGCATCGCTCTGTCACGACCAGAGCCACTCTAGCGCCTGGGGCAGAAGCCAAGGAGCCATCCCCAGCGCCCGGGCCATCTTTGCTACAATGGAGCCTTGGCTGCGGGAGGGGAAGAGAGAGACAGAGAGGAAGGAGGGGGGGTGGAGAAGCAAATGGGCACTTCTCCTATGTGCCCTGGTCGGGAATCGAACCCAGGTCCCCCGCACGCCAGGCCGACGCTCTACCGCTGAGCCAACCGGCCAGGGCCGAGTACTTTTGTCTTTTTAACAATGTGAGTTATTTAGGTCAGTTCTCAATTCATATAAAGGAATCTAGCATTTTGGTGACACCGCCTGGTGTTCATTGTTAAAACAGCTGTCCCCGAAAAAAATGGTCTCCATCTGACTTCCCAGATTTCAGAGTCAAACAGATGCTGTAAGACCACACCTATGAAAACCAGCTACCTTGTCCATGTATTGCCTTCACTTAGAACATGACCTGAAACTGGACTTTTCAGAAATAATTAAGATACGTTTAATGTGCTTGAGTTTCAGGTGTGTCTTTTTTCATTCTAAGTGCTTCTTTATACCTTTTCAAAATTATAAGTGCTATTGAAAAACACGTAGATGCTCTTCAGGACTGAGATAAACTGTACCTTAGGAGTATGCGATATATGTTCAATTTCCTCCGTGATGAACTGAAATAAATGAGAAAAAAAACAGCCACTGATGGGAGATATGAGGCAAGCAGAGGGCATTACAGCAGGAAATAATTCATGTCTGAGCTCTAAACACATGCAGTCAGCACTGCAGTTCATACTATGGAGATGACAGACCCTGTGACCCCTGTCTGACCTTGGACTCCTCCTTCCTTCAGGTTGTCAGGTCATTCTTGACCCTTTGTGCTTCCATATAAATTTTATAAGAGTCAGTCAGTTTTCATGCGCACACACACAGCACTCTCTCAAGTGTTGAAATTCCGCATTTAATCTATAAATCGATTTGGGAAGAATTCACTTCTCTGCAATATGGATGTTAACTTCTTCCAAACCATGACCATATTGCATCACTCCAATTATTCTGGTCCTCTTGAATTTCTCTCAGTAATTGTTTGGTAGTTTCCTGAGGATAGGTATATGTATTTTGTTATATTTATTACTAGGTATTTGATTTCTTCACTTCCGAATAGCATTACACTTTTTAATTTTCTTAACATTTTTATTTTGCTGGAAATTAAAATTCAATTAGTTATATATATATGTAATTATTTATTGACTTTTGGAGAGAGGGGAGGGGGAGGTGAGAAGGGGGGAGAAGCAGGAAATATCTACTCAGTGTAGTTACTTCCTATATGTGCCTTGACCAGGCAAGCCCAGGGATTTGAACTAGTTACCTGAGCGTTCCAGGTTGACGCTTTATCCACTGCGCCACCACAGGTCAGGCTCAATTTTTTCTTTTGGACAGGCGTTAAGATTTACATACTGAACTCTTGAACATTTGTCTGTAGAGTTCACTTGAAATATTTATATACACAACTCGTGTCATGGTGGTACATTTGGTTTCTTTATCTTCTACAGATAAAAGTAGTTCATGTCACTTGAACTTATTCTTTGATTGCCACAGGGGACAATGTGTTGTGATAGAAACACTCTGGACTTGGAAATCAATCAGATTGCAACCTAAGTTTTGATTCCAGCTTTTGAATTTACTCTGTGTTTTGCTGGAATGTGTTGCTAACACTCTTGTTTCCTCGTCTATAAAGGGACACGGGCGAGGGGCCTGCAAGATGGCGCCCAGAGCTCCCTACCACTGGTGTTCCTGCTCTTGTGTGACAGTCCCTTCTTGTCAATGGGCTGGACCTCATGAGTCACTTCTAAGGAAAACAACGTGGGAAAAATAATAGTGTGACACTTTCAAGGTTACATTACCAAGAGGCTGGCTTCCGTCTTGATGTCCTGTCTGCTCACCTGCTCAGCTCATTCTAATGGAAGTGCCCGCGAGGTTGTCAGCTGCCTGTCAGAGGCTCATGTGAAAATGAACGGGGAGAAGCCGCCAGCCACCAGCCACCAGCCAGTGGGGAACTGTGACCTCAGTGCAAAAGTCTACGGAGGACAGAATCCTGCTAACATGTAAGTGAACTTGTTGGTTTAAGCCATGGAATTTGGGGATTATTTGTTATTCAGTAATAGATCACCAGTACAGAATAAAATTCATAGAGTACATGGCCCTGAATGGGCATAGAATGTTGCTAATTAGTCAGCCCGTGAACAGGTTGTATTAATTTTGCATTGCACTTAGAATTCAGTAAAAAACTGCTTCGGGTAACTGAGTAAATAACATAACCCCTGACCTCCAGAAGTGTTGGAGTGACCCTTTTGGCACCCACACTTTAGTACTAGGTTAGCGAGAACCACCCGGGGTGGAAGGAGAGGAGGGAGCTGATGGGTCAGTCCAGGCTACCACCTCAGTCCCACCACTGGGCCATTTGGTTGTGATATTTAAACCAATAAAATTTTCCTCAGGGTGAAGCTGTAAATGGCTTGTTCCTGAATCTCACTGCAAATTCTCATACTGATTGCAAGCAATTGCAGAGCCTACATGCATCATGACGCTGGTATAAAACCTGACTGATGGTCATAATAAAAATAGAAACTCATCGCTCCTTCCTGCTGGGATTCTCTATAGTTACCCTAGTGCCATAGTTCTTTTTTTCCGCACCAAACCATTGATTTATTAATTTAAATTTAGTTTTATTATTTATGACATTCTGATGGGCATTTCTTTTTGTCATGTCTGCCTAAAAGCAGTGTGGTCCCATCACACCTTTACTTAGTGTTTTTGTTACTTCCGTAAGCAATATTTTTTTAAATTAAAAACACCCACTTTTCAAAACTGTTTGAAGATATTTCACGTTTAATTAGATTTTTAGAATAATATTGATAGACTAGTATTTAAATATGTAATACATGTAAAATTCTTTATATTTTCTTTATTATTTATTTTCTTTATTTTATATTTGCAGACAGACAGTCCCCAAGAATAAGGAGTGGTTCATAAAACTGGGGAGGGCGTTGGCCGGGTAGCTCAGCTGGTTAGAGCATCGTCACAACATGCCAAGGTCGCAGGCTGGATCCCCAGCAGAGCACATTCAAGAATCAACCAGTGAGTGCATAAATAAGTGGAACAACAAGTTGACATTTCTCTGTCTCTGTCTCTCTCCCTTCCTCTCTCTCTAAAAATAAATGAATAAATTTTTTTCCTTCTTTTTCCAAGTGAGAGAAGGGGAGATAGAGAGACTCTTGCATGTACCCCAGCCGAAATGCTCCTGGCAAACCTCGTCTGGGGCTGATGCTCTGCCCATCCAGAGCCATGCTTGCAACCCAGCGATCTTTAGCGCCTGAGGCAGATGCTCCACAGAGCTGTCCTTAGCGCCCGGGACTGATGCGCTTGAACTAATTGAGCCACGGTTGTGGGAGGGGAAGAGAGAGAGAGAGAGAGAGAGCGAGAGAAGGGGGATGGCCGCTTTTCCAGTGAGCTCTGATCGAGGATCGAACCCGGGACATCCACACACTGGGCCAACGCTCTACAGCTGAGCCAAATGGCCAGAGCCTAAATAAAAAATAAAATTAAAATTAAATATTAAAAATAAACTGGGAAGTAAATGTAAAAAAAGTGCTAAACTGTGTATTATTATAAATATTGACTGCAATAAATATTACAATGATCATTACAAGTGTCTGTGGCAATGCTGGAGATGCTCATACACAGCAGCAGAAAACATGGCCGTGAAATGTAATGGAAATAAACCCAACCTGACACTGTGTCTTTTCTGACATTTTTCCTAACTGTCCGAAAGAATTATTATCCAGAATGAAACGACCATTAAGCTCATTAAATCACGTCAGGACTTCCTTTCCGTTGCCATGGTTTTGTCTGATGGGCTTTTCCTTATGACCAGGAAAGTGGCACCCATGTGGTGCCTGGTGTGTCCGCAGAGCAAATGCTGTTAAAGCTGTTTATGCTTTTTGTGCATTTTTTTTTACAGTTTTTAATTAGATGGATCCAGTGCTGGCATAAAATTTTAAAACATATATCTATCCTGACTCAGACTTTGCCTGAATTGGTGCCGTGGGCCGGCCATCAGCAGCCGGTTCCTGCCTGGGACAGGAGCGCCCTGGACCTGCAGCCACCTGTCTGCCGCGGACCGGGCTGCGGGTACACTTGGCACGCAGGCCTGGTACGTGAGCGTTTGGCTTTGTGTGACTCTGGCCGTAAAACAAGGGCCATCAGGACAAAGAAGAACAGGGGTTGGCACTGGATTGACCACCCAGCTGCTCAGGAGAGTCTCACCAGCAAGTGGGATCGCTCGTACAAATAGCGGGCTTGACGAGCAGAGTGTCCCAGCAGCTCAGGTCCACCTGGGTGCCTTCTACCCACACGGAAAATGTGACTGGGCCTCAGGTGCCTTTACATACATGCACACAAACAGAACTCTTAATGGGATGCACCTCGCAAATATCGTTTCATACTTCCAAGGGTGCATAATGGCTTCAGGATTCCTAGTCATGAATTGCTAGGGGCTGGTGGTATGTTAAGCCAGAGTTTGAGTATTTTTGACATGTCGTCACGTTTAATTTTATTTTCCCAATCTGGAGGTAGAGACAGTTCATCCTTTATATTTATGTAATGACTTTAGCTTTTGGATTGAGAGACCCTGTGTACATGCTACGTGTCCTTTATTTTGAAAATACTGGCTTTATGTATATTTTAACACCTTTGCTATCATTCATCTTGCAGTGAGGAGAGCTTTTTAAAATCCTGTCTGAGTGTGGGAGCTCCCTTCCACAAGGGCGACTTCGGACCTGGCCTTGGAGAGCGTCCAGGATTCCTGGGTGGGAAGATCCCTGAAGGCCTGGAAGAGGGAAGCAGCTGGACCATAAGGGAATCGTTGTGTTCCAGCTGCAAGCACAGAAGTGGACAGGTGGTCAGGAACGGGCCTTAAAGAGTAAGTGTTTCTGTGTCGTGGGATGATTTGGGCCTGGATGCTCTGGGGCTGGGGCAGCAGGTATTTTTAACCAGGGAGCTAGCAGCTGGTTTCAGATAAATCGCTGTTCTCCGATAGGGAGGAGACGGAAATATAATGGCAACAAAAGAGTCCGTGTGAATGACTTTAAACAACAATAGTGCAAGTATTTGGGCCATAACAATATCTGAATTCATTTTATCTAATTCACTTAAAACCTCTCTTGCTGGGGAGCTTTTTTTAAAACCAGAATGACTCTGATTTTCCATTTGGCTCATTGTGAAATCACTATGAACAGCAGCAACTTTCCAGTCCCCTCATGCACCTGTCTGTGCTGATTCTGAGTTTATGTAACCTGGGAACATGACTATGAATCATCACACTCTACTTTAGCGTCTACTGAAAACTGATTCAACTCTTTTCATCCTGAATAATAAAGTGATTTTGCACTTAGGCCCAATTTCTGATGCTATAGGCTCTCATTGGCATTCACAAAGAATATATAATTTGAATTATGTTAAAGAGTGTATTTCTTGGACACAGGATCTGCAGAAGAAATTCTAGGGAAGGTTAGCGTCTCTCTGGGGCCCGTAGTGGGGCCAAGCTTAGTCAGCGAGCATGTGGGCTATCTCTCTGTGTCACTGCTGTCTCTCCTACAGCCTCCACAGATGTTCCCCTGTCATCGCCACAGTTCAGAGGGCAGTAACAACCACAGCACTATGGGGAAACAGGCCAGAGAGCAGAGATGCCACTTTGAGGAATTGCTCTAGGGGTGGCTGGTTTTACTTGTGGTCACACTCTGGCTGGGCCACGACTGGGCTGGCAGCTGGGTGTCAAGGTGACTGAATCAGGAAGGGCAGGTAGTACAGCAGGTACGAGATCAGCACTTGAGTCCTGGGCTCTGAGCCAGTAGCTGGAGGGACTACAGCTCAGTGCCCTAGGGAGCCTCATGGCCAGGAGGGGCTGGGCAGGGGTGAATGCCTCACAGCAAGGTGGCGTCTAAGCAGAGACAGAGGAAGTGAGGGAAGAAAACCCATGTCTGGAGCAGAGGGAAGGACATGTGTAAAGGCAGGATGCTGCCAGGGAGCAGTATGGCTGAGCACAGCGGACACTGCATTGGTGGCATGGGCAGCTCCAGGCCGTGGACAGCTTGCATGAGTAGTGCTTTAAGCCAGCTGGCGGACATTTTGAGAAGTGGACAGAGTCAGGATGTATTCTGAGGTATAACCAGCCAAACCTGCAGCAGGACTGCATGTGCGACACAGAAGAGAAGCCAAGAAGCCCTAGGCGCGTTGCCCTGAGCAGCTGCGAAGGTGCACTGCAGTCCCTGTAGTGACGTGCGGGGAAGACAACCAGTGAGCTGAACTGCGTGTTTCAGGTGGAGTCTGAGACAGGTCAGGTCTGAGATACCTGTTCTAATCTTGTTTCCTGTTCAAATGAAACTGTCATCAGAATGGATTGTGCTGACATGGGCCCAGTGGTGATGTCAGAGAGACTCTGCCTGATCCTGCTTAGTCCAGATAGAAGTTGTTGGTGTTAAAGCAGTTAAGATGGGGTGAACACCTGAAGGTCCACTCAGAGCCCTGCCATTTGGGAAGACTGGCCAGTGACTCCCAAGTGCCATCTTTCAGAGGTGTGACCCGCAGAGTTCAAGTCCAGTTTTGTCAGTGTGGCCTCTTCCATGGGCCTTTAATTCTACAACAAAGCAGCTACTGCTCTGTTTGCCCATAACCATCAGGATGTGTGTATGAAGCATCAGGTGAAGTGAAGATTTGCAAGTTATCTGTTTATTTGGAGGAGAATCACCAACCTATATATTCAACACCTTGTGTTTGACTGGCTTTAGTTATTCTACTGAATCATGTGATTAAGTTAATTAAATAACTGCTTTGTCTACTGAGCACCCATTTGTGGACAGCAACTCTTCCACCCATTTCTAATTCTAAAAAATGTCCTGCTGCCGATGCTACTTCTGGTTTTCCAGAGACAGGACAGTCCCTCCCCCATGAACTGCACCAAGTGACTGTTTCGATCACTGAGTCATTGGAACCCTTTTATTTGTCCAGAGTGACCGTGATGCTCCCACAAAATGCCAAGAAGATGGAACAGGGATGGAATTCCACCCAGGTCTGCCACAGTGCTCACGTGTCCCTCTGTCAGAACGACAGCCCACTCTGGCCACGCACACCTGAGTTTTCTCCAGCAAAGGGGACCCTTGGGTTCTCTTGTGCAGGGTGAGCCTAGGATCGCTCTTGGGGTTCTGGCTTGGACAGCCCGACGTGGGCCCTGGATACTCGACAGCATTCAGCTCAGGAAGGAGGGTGCTCCGAATGGGAGGGCATGTGAGGCTATTGGGCCTTTCAGGTCTAAACAATGTGCTGCAACTTAAATAATTTAAATGCAAAATAAAGCTTCCTGTCTTATTACCTGATGTCAGAATTTCTGTGAAATGTCATGACACTAAGACTTTTCCTTATTTCTTTCCATCTGGGTGGAATTTGTGTTTGGGAGTTCTTGGTCTATTCCTAGCTGAGCTGACTCTCAAGCAGTATCATTTGCAAAATGTGTCCTATAAACCAAAGGAAGTGTTGATTAAATTTGCATTATATAAGCCATTTTTCCCTTTCTCATTTTTAGCTATTTTTTTTTTGTATCATTTTACTGCCCAGGAAAACATTTAGGGTTTTTTATGAAAGTCACATTTGTAAACACTAAATGTCACAATAAAATTAGCCTTCATTTGCTCTGTTTTTGTCACTGTATACTGAGTCTGCGTTGGCAATAAACTCCTATATCTTAGGAGGAGAGCATGAGCAGTCAGGAGACAATCTGATAACACTGAAAGGCTCTGGTGTGGGCACATGAGGACTGACACCGGGCATTACTTCCTCCGGATTGTATAACCTTCCAGGCCGAGTCCCAGCTTGCTTGCCTGTGCTGTGACCACAGTATCATCTGTTGTGAATAGAAGACTTGTGTCTCCCCAAAGTTTATAACTAAAGTCCTAATTCCTGCTGTGATCAGTAGGACAGGGCCCCCAGGAGGTGATGGGGTCCCGAGGTGGAGTTCTTCTGGTGGGATTGGAGCCCTAAAAGGATACAGCACAAGAGGACGGTCCCTGTGTCTGCTCACTGGCACATGTGGAGACGAGAGACAGCTGTCTGTACACCTGGAAGAGGGCCCCTGACCCTGTTGCGCTGGCCCCGAACCCACACTTGCAGCCAGTCTCTCGCCCCTGGCTTCCCATTGCCAAGGGTATGCCAGCCTTTCCAAGGAGGGAATACTCAATTTCTTTCTGGTTGGTTCTCTGACCACTGCCATCCTCTCTTCTCTCCTTTCCTCTCTGTGGGGGGTGGTGTCTTACCCAGGGTTCTATTGGATTCTTCTCCCAGTAGTAATATAAAAGCCTCTCCCTATTGTTAATTCCAAAACTTCAATTATACTATATTCCAAATTCATTAAGATTCTCTGAAAAAAATCATCAGTTAATAATTGTACATGGTACGATTATTTAGAAGATTTGATGCACATTAAGATGGATTTTAATGATAACATTTTTTAGTCATACGGGATCCACAGAGTTGGTGTATGCATTTTCCTCTTCAAAATTTACTAGAAGCCCTTGATGAAACGAACACCAGGACTGCAGGGACCCCAAATTTCTAGCCCTCTAGTGGTCAATACCATGCTGCCAGTCTCTGAGGCTGGCAGAAACTTACAAAGATGAAAATACTTCTACAACCTACAAAAAGGTGTTTCCAACAAAAGATGACAGGTCATTATCCATGTGCTTCAAACAGTGTACCACAATTGAAGCTGGATAATTTACTACATGAAAAAGGTTGTTGAATACTAATGTTAACTAATTCTTAAAATCATATATTTATCTTTATTGGTAAAAAAGAGAGAGAGAGAGAGAGAGAGAATCAAGAAACCAGGAAAAATTTTAGTACTTCCTACCTTGAGGGTAGGTCAAATATATTTTAGGAACACAGTACATTTTTTTATAATGGTGTATCATACAGGCTTGCAGACCAGACACAACTATTCATATGTGTGGCTTAGAGGAGCTAATAAATATTTCTAAGTACCAGTGGTCAATAGCTTTTGTAAATACGAGCTCCTAATCTCTACCTTACAGAAATGACGGTACGCGTGTGCGTCTGACTGGCATACTTTGCAGAGCAGAGGAGACGCCCATCCGCGCCCACAGACACGGGGCGGCTTCTCCTCACCGGCCCTGGACAGGCGACGGTTTCCAGTTTCTCGGGCAGTACATGGGTGAGTGGGGGCCCCACCAGGTGGCCATAGTCTTGCCTGTGTCAGGTCCAGTCACACGAAGAAAATGAATATAGTTCCCAATCCTGGCTCAGAGAGCCGTGTATGATTCAGAAGGTGAGGATATGGTTTTTAAAAATTGCAAATTGGTTCAACTTTGGGGAAGAGCAGTTACACCAACCTCTACCTATTAGAGAATTCGTAAGAGTCCTTTCTTTTGTGTGGCCCGGTTGACAAGAGCCATTGGACACAGCGTCGCAGAGGATGTCCCCGCTACTGCTCGGTGCGTGGCTGGTGTTACAGTTCGGGGAAAACAAACACTGGCTGTGGAGAATTGAGCACTACATGATGCTGAGCTTAGCCTGAAGTGTTGATATCTCCTCTCCTGTGCTTAGGCGTACTCTCATTTCATAGCCATACGACTCCCAAGAGTAGTTTCTTACCTTCCTTGGATGGATTTATAAAATGTTTTCTGATGTACAGTCACATATAAAACAAGTTTTCATTTTTAATTATGCACCTTTGCAGTATTAGGTATTAAGTTCTTAGAATAAGCTTTGGAACCCCAACAACCTGGACAAGGACAGCCCCTTGTGCCTTCTAGCCAGGTGACCTGACCAAAGCCAACAGCTGGTCATTGAACCATGTTTGGAACCATGTACAACAGGTATCAGCCTTGCTTTGGGTCGTTGGAAGGATTAAAAGTGATATGTGAAAGTGGTGAGCAGTGTGTTTGGCACACAGTGGGTACTGGACAGTTACCGTGGGAGAGTGCAGAAGTACAGGTCAGACTGGAGGGTTATTTTAGGGTCTCATCTGCTAGCTGGGCCTTGTTTCTGGTGCAGAGGTGGCTGAGGGGAGTCATGGAGGAGAGAGAGGTGGGCTGGTGGTAGGGAGGGGAGCCACATTGCCTTCCCTGAGCACTGAGGTCACAGACACCTGCTATGATGACGGCTTCTGAGTGGGAAGGAGTGAAGCCTACAGAACTCTTAATACAGATATTTTTAGACAAGATCAGGCATGTTCAGGGTGGTATGGCTGTAGATGGAGATATTTTTAATAGAGAACCTATGGGGTATGGTAATGTTGTAATGGGAACTATTAGGAGGAGAGCAAACATTACTGGAAGGACTGAATTGAAATAAGTGAGGAAATGGTACCAGTAACAGAAACTGAGACTTTGGAAAGTATAGATATATGCTTTGTCATCAAAGCAGGTGCACCGGAGAGCTCTGGAGGCTGGGCTCCTGCTGTGGCCGTGGTCTGCACACAGGCAGTGACCAGGGCTATGACAGCGCTCTCAGCAGAAAGAGGGAAGAAGTCCAGTCAGGAAAACAGGTGACGGCAGGACAGTTAATGGCAGCAGGAAGACCAAGAGGACAGTTCATAGCAGCAGGAAGACCAGGAGGACAGTTCATGGCTGCAGGAAGACCAGGAGGACAGTTCATGGCAGCAGGAAGACCAGGAGGACAGTTCATGGCAGCAGGAAGACCAGGAGGACAGTTCATGGCAGCAGGAAGACCAGGAGGACAGTTCATGGCTGCAGGAAGACCAGGAGGACAGTTCATGGCAGCAGGAAGACCAGGAGGACAGTTCATGGCAGCAGGAAGACCAGGAGGACAGTTCATGGCTGCAGGAAGACCAGGAGGACTGGAATTGGGGAACCAAAAGGGAGCCAGTTTCAAGAAGAGGTGGTACTTGGCCTCAGGTTTGTATAGATTCCTGCAACGATGAGGCTGGAGTCAGGTTGCCTCGATGTGGTCATTGGAGGCCTTGGTTGTTAGAGGGTCTTGTGGGACAGGGACAGAGCAGAGGGCATGGACGTCACAGCTGGCTGTGGCAGCTATTCCTTTACATTTATAGTCATGCACAGTGGTGCCCTCAGCCCTCACATCAATCATTCTCACTCCCTGACTCACCCAGACAGCTTCCAGTCCTGCAAGTTCCATCCATGGGAAGTACCCTGAACAGGTGTACTGTTTTTATCTTTTGTACTGTGTTTTCTATGCTTAGATACACAGACTGTTCTGTTGTGTTACAGTTGCTACAGTATTCTGTGCAGCAGCCTGCTGTCGTGGGCTGTAGCCCAGGAGCTGTAGGCTACACCACTGAGGTTGTGTGTGTTCCTCTGAGGTCCTCACACAATGATGACAACGACCCAACAACACCTTTCTCGGAACGTATCCTCTTTGGTTAGCATCGCACAACTGCACTATATTTCCTGGGCAGCGTTTTCCTAAAAACAAAAAATGGAATTTAAGTCATGCTCACACAGATAGTGTACAGTTTTGTCTAATTCATATTCACACAGATGGTCTCAATTGTCAATGTCTTATCATTGTATCAATATTAATTTCCCCAAATATATTTTAAATACTTTACATCTGTGTTCACCACCGTCATTCTCTCTTCACTTGCTGTGAGCAGATCACTCCAGACGGCTGACGTTCATGCCCCACGAGGCACACAGCTCCCAGGTGAACTGAGCCGTACAGATGTCACACCCTTACTAAAATCCTTCTGTGCTGCCACTCTGTACTTCACACGGTTTCTAGTACCCATGACAGCCTCGTTTTGCTCACTACGCTCAAACACATTGGACCTCACGGGTCCTTGAACTACCTACCGTGTGCCACCCACCTGAACACTGTTTCCTGGACACTCGTCCATCTGGTAAAATTCCTGCTTAGGCTTCAGATCTCGTTTTGCTCTTTTCTCATTAAAACTCCGCCTGCCCCACCAAGACAGATGGAATACGTTCTCATAGCTCCCCACAGTCTTCTCTTTTAGTTTTTACATTTTTATGAATAATTGACTTAATGGCAACCTCAGCCACTCAACAGTGAGCCATGTGGAAGTGGGGACAGTGTCTGGGTCTATTTTTCATCCTCACAGTGCCTGGCTTCATACACAAATGCAATGTATAGAAGAAATATTGCAGAAGTAACCTCACACTTGTTCACACTTAAGCTGCAGGGTTCTCTGTTTTCCATGTTGATTATCCCCTCAGTGTGATTGCCTTCACCTTCAGAAACACCTTCTCACTCTTAATTTGAGGGCACACGTTCTTTGTTAAATCAGCCAAGCAGTGTGAGAAAGGAGTGTTGCTCACAAATAAACTACTAATTGAAGGTTTTCCTCCGACACATACGATAAATGAAAGAGGAAAGTGTTAGAACTGGGAAGGGTGTAGAGAGAAACGTTCATGGCCCTTGAAGTGGTATGGCTACAGCTCCCAGAACCGCTAGAACTGCTTCCCCTGCAGAATGGACTCTCTCTCTCTCTATCTGTGTGTGTGTGTGTGTGTGTGTGTGTGTGTAAATGGTAAACTGGTTCTTCCTTTAACTCGAGCCACCTTGAGACTTGTTCTGACCGCAGTCAGGCCCTTCTGCAAAATGGCCGACCCTCAGCGCCTACACTGAGGGAAGCTGGAGTAATATGGAAAAGTAGATGTGGTCATAATCCAAATCACCTATTTCCATGCGTCCATTGTCATTTCATTCATAAGCTTTAAGTCATAGTGAAAGCTTCTGCTTTTGCAGGACATTCCATTTTAATGGTTTCATAACACTTCATTTGTAGAGGGGGTTCGCAAACCTACTAAAAACAGGGTCCTCCAAAAACAGCTCCTTTAAGGAAAGACATTTGTTTCTCTGGTCTGGGGCAGGGTGCCCGGGTAGCAGCAGCTGTGCTCCAGGAGATCTTCCAGGGGCCAGGCAACAGAGGCCCTGCTATTGTCCATGTGAGATTGCCAACATATCCTTTGGAGCTGCCATCTTGCCATCAAGGAAATATGAGGACATTTGAGCGGGCATGGGGCTCTGGGTACAACCAGGAGTGGGCCCCCGGCCCGTGTTCCCACTCCTTTGCCAGAAATATCATCTGCAAGTAGTCATCTGTGGTTGAGTCCTATTATGTGCCCACACAGCCCACATCTGCACAAGGCTAGAATGGATGTGGGCGTGGAGATTTAGCCACATGCATTATCTCATTGGGCAAATATAAATTATTTTTTAAGTGAGAGGAGGCGAGATAGTGAGACAGATTCCTCCATGTGCCCTAACTGAGATCCACCTGGCAAACCCTGTCAGGGGCTGATGCTCGAATCAACTGAGCTATTTTTAGTGCCTAAGGCTAATGCTGGGACCAATGAGCTATCCCAGCACCCCAGCTGACACTTGAACCAATCAAGCCACTGGGTACAGAAGGGTAAGAGGGAGAGAAGGAAGAAAGGGAGGGGAGAGAAGTAGATGGCTGCTTCTACTTTGAGCCCTGACTGGAAATCAAACCGGGCTGATGCTTTATCCACTGAGCCAACTGGCCAGAGCTGAAAATAGTCTTAAAAGCTCTTTCTACTTTCTGAAGGAATGAATGAACATATCCATAACAAACTTCTGGGAAGCAAATAAGCAGAGAGATAAGAAATATTAAAGGTCTTGGTGATCCAGAAAATGAGTAAGTAATATCTGAATAATAAATTATAATACATAGTAATAAATTAGCTGCACCTGTTAGGCAGATAAGACAGATGGCAATCCTATTATTTAGACAGGATTGTGATAGAAGTGGTACAGGATATTGAGTAAGTATATACTGAGAAAAAAATTTTTTGAAAAAGTTATGAAAATGAACAATGATGAGGGAAATGCTGCCCTCTCTAAAGCTACATGAATTAAGAAAAATTGCCACAGGAACATTCACATATAAATGAATATATGAGATATATATATATATATATATATTTTAAAGGTCTTTTAAATAAGTGGGAACACATGAGCTCTTTACTTAGCCCATTGGCTAAACTAGCGATCTGTTTTAGGGGGGAGGAGAGGAGATCCCTGCCTCATGCCATTCACAACACACTTAGACGGTTAAGACACTAATCATGGAAGTACAACAGGAGGAGAAAAGGGCCTTGGGAACAGAACAGGTTCTGGAACCAGACAAAAGAAGCAGACAGATCACACAGGGCTTTGTCAGACACGTAAGGTGTTCTGGTCTCTCTTTCAAGACGACAGAAGTGAGTGAAACATGTTCTCAAAGGAAGGGTGGGATCAGGTTTGCTTTCAAAGGAGCCCCCTCGCAGCTGTGGGGAGCTGGAACAGGGTACAAGAGTAAGACGGTTAGAAGGCTGTTTTTGCACTGACTGAGAGCAGATGACAGCTTGGTCTCGAGTGCTAATGGTGACAAATGGACAGAGTGGACAGATAGTTCTAGAAATGTGTAGGAGCCAAGTAGGGAAGTCGGAAACTAAGCAGGGCCAGACCAGGAAATGTCTGGTTGTGCCTCCTAAAGATTTTGGACTTTTCCCCCAACCAGTACATGGTGAGCTAGTAATAATGTCAGCCCTGAGGGGGAGACAATGGTAGACTCCTCCAGTGTGCACGCACCACAGGGAGACAACATCAGACTCCTCCAGTGTGCACTCACCACAGGAGACGTCAGACCCCTCCAGTGTGCACTCACCACAGGAAGGTGACCTAACGCCTAGCCCAAGGCTCAGGTGGGGCGTACATAGTGGAGCACACTGATTTCACATTATAAAGTTGTACACCTAAACTTTATATGTTATTAACCAGTGTTACCCCAATATACAGTGTGTCCGTAAAGTCATGGTGCACTTTTGACTGGTCACAGGAAAGCAACAAAAGACAATAGAAATGTGAAATCTGCACCAAAGAAAAGGAAAACCCTCCCAGTTTCTGTAGGATGATGTGGCAGTATGTGCACATGCGCAGATGATGATGTAACACCGTGTATACAGCGGAGCAGCCCACGGCCATGCCAGTCGAGATGTGGACGGTACAGAGGAAAGTTCAGTGTGTTCTGTGGCTTGCTAAATTCGAATCTGTGACCAAAGTGCAACGTGAATATTGGCGCATTTATAACGAAGCGCCACCACATAGGAATAACATTACTCGGTGGGATAAGCAGTTGAAGGAAACGGGCAGTTTGGTGGAGAAACCCCATTCTGGTAGGCCATCAGTCAGTGACGAGTCTGTAGAGGCTATATTGGATAGCTACCCAAGGAGCCCTAAAAAATCTGTGTGTGAGCCCACATTTAACTGCACTAAATAGGTATGAAACTGGGAGGGTTTTTCTTTTCTTTGGTGCAGATTTCACATTTCTATTGTCTTCTGTTGCTTTCCTGTGACCGGTCAAAAGTGCACCATGACTTTAAGGACACACTGTAGTTTTTGACATCATCCTTTTTCTGTATCACTGTTACACTTGCTTTTTACTGCTGGTAATCAAAATATCTACAAAGTTCAATTTTGTTATAATAAGTGTTAAGAACTGTGAATGTGGCTCTGGTGGGTTGCTCAGTAGAGAGAGCTTCGGCCTGTCCTGCGGACGTCCCAGGTTCCATGCCAGGTCAGGGCACACAGGAGAACTGACCATCTATCTGGTTCCCCCCCCCCTTCCCCTCCTGCAGCGAGGGGCTCAGTTGGTTCCACTGTCAGCATCAGCCCAGAGCTGAGGATGGCTCCAGCATCTGCCCGGGGAGGGGGGGGGGTGTTGCCAGGGGGATCCCGGTGGGTGCGCAGGAGGGCATCTGTCTCTATCGCCCCTCCTCTCACTGAAAAATAAAATAAAATTGTAAACATTTCAGAACTTTGGTAAGAGCTCAGTATTGACAGTCCACCATTCCCAACATCAGGGCACAAGGGAATGAGGATTAGGTGGGATGTGGACAAGGCTGATTTACTTTTCTCTTAAAGGGACTTTATAAGAGTTTATGGGGTGAAACTAACACATGCCGAGCTCCCTTCATTTCCCCGGGTGCAAGCAGAGCCTTGAAATCCTCGAGTCTCCATCTCTGCCCCTGATCTTTCCTCTTCCAACTGTGACACTGAGTCCGTGACGTGATGCTGGAGGAGCAGTGAGCAGCGGCGCTGTCAGGAAGCAGAACCGGGACTGCGCACGGCGCTTCTGGGTCGGGTCTGGACGCGCCCCGTTATAACGAGAGGCCTGGGCCGGAGGGGCGGCCTCAGCGATCTCGACTCTTCCTCTCGTTGCCACGGTCAGCCGTGACCGGGACCTCTGTACTCGTGCCTCCGGCCGCGCTCGGCCCACGCCGGCCCGGAACCAGCACCCTCCGCGGTCACGTGGTGCGGCGACTTCGGCCCGCGAGTCCCGTGACCGCCCCAAGCCTCGGGAGGCCTCGCCCGCGGGCGCGCGGAGATCTCGCGAGAGCCGCCGCCGCGGCATTTTCGGAGCTGACGGGGTCCCTGAGGGGGCGGAGGTGTGGCCGAGAGGCGGCGCTCTAGCCTTCGCTCCGCTAGCGTGATGGCCGTCGCTCACGTCTCGGGGGCTGCCCGAGTGTGAGCGCCCCGACTTGGAAGAGGCGGGGAAGCGGAGAGCAGGGGCAGCCCCGCGGCGGAGGCGCGGCCAGCGGGGTCGTCCCGCGCCCCGTCGGCCCATCGCGGCCTCTCCCCACGCGGGCGCGCCTGAGACCCGCGAGGGGACGGCCGGGGTTGCCGGGTAACTGCGGCCTCACCCCGCCCCTCTCCGCACGTAGCCACGCCCTCCAGGCCCGCCCCACCCCCCCACCCCCGGCCCGCTCAGGCCCCGCCCCCGCCTAGGGCTCGCTCCCTCCTCCGCCCCGCCCGGGGGCCCAGTGATCGTTCGCAGCTGCTGGCCGCTTGCGTCTCGCCCGCGCCAGCCGCTTGTAGTTTCCCGGCCCGCGGCGGTGAGCGCGCTGCCCCGCGTCGGGGAGAGGCGCCGGGAACGAGCAGCGCGGCGTGCGGAGGGGCCGCGGGGCCGCGACAGGAGCAGGCGCCCTCTGTGGTCACCCCCGCCCCGCGCGCGCCCCACGGTCGGCCGGCCACCCACCCTCGGACGCGGACGCGGACGGCGAGCGGGCCCGGGGACGGCCCAGCCCCACGATGGCCTCCACCACCACCTGCACCCGCTTCACGGACGAGTACCAGCTCTTCGAGGAGCTCGGAAAGTGAGCGAGGCGCCGGGGAGCGCGGGCAGGGCGGGGACGGGCTCTTCGCCCTGGGGGCTCGGGCAGGGCCCCTGCCGGAGCGGCTGGGCCCCGCGGTGGTCACTGTCACCCCGAGAGCCGTGGGGACGCCGCGCAGACCGGCCTCTGTAAGCGGAGATGCTTGCGAGCCCGCGGGGCGACCACGCGCGGGTGCCCTGTGACTGGCGTCCGGAGTTCCACGTCCAGAGCGGAGCCGCAATGACCAGCCCGATCGTGCCCCGCACCGATGGCAACTTGTCCCTGGTGACTCGTTTGCCGTCCGCCGCCGGTGCTCGCGCGCGTCCCCGCCTTCCCCGCAGGACTCGCACGCGGTGGGAGAGCCCTCTGGACACCAGGGAGCCCCCAGGGTGGCCTCACGTTGCGTGGACTTCCGGGACCGCTGGAGATGTGCGGGAAGAGGACAGGGACCCGCCGAGGCCTGTGCGGGGCCACCAGGGGCTGGGCGTGCAGGAGGCACGGGGACTGCTGGGGACCGTGAATAGAGAACCAAGGGCTGCAGGTGTGCAGGCGGGGACAGGACCTGCTGAGGGTTGGGCTGTGCTTGGGGACTAGGGCGACGGGGTGTGCTGACTGATGGTTCCTGCAGCGTCTGACTCAAACCCAGTCCTCTGCTCCCGTTTTCACTGTCGCGGGTGAAAGGGTGCGGAGTATGGTGGTGGTTTATGCAGGCGAATGAAAGGAAATGGAAATGTCTTCTAAATGAAATGAACATTCTATCCCATGTTTATGCATTGTTTGCTGTTCAAACATGGAGAATATGTCGGAAAGACAGGTTAATTCAAATCTCTCCCCTCCCCTAGCCCAGTACAGGGCACGCACAGAGAAATCACCAACCAGGATTGGTTAAACCACTCAAATATTCCAAAGATTTATATTTTAGTGAAAACAATCGCCATGTTTACTTACTTGGAGCCGCATTTGTTTTCTTCTACCAGAATAAATAGGCAGCAGGTTTGTGCTGCTCTTCCTCAGCTCCGCTCTTTGCAGGGTGTTTCCTCCCAGCATTGGGTGCTGTGTGAGTGTGAATTGTGAAAGGTTTTCAGATTTCATGTACAAATGAGAGCCTCATAATTGGCAGTCCCTTTCATTTTGCCCATTAATAATGTGTATTCACGCCCTGGCCGGTTGGCTCAGCGGTAGAGCGTCAGCCTAGCGTGCGGAGGACCCGGGTTCGATTCCCGGCCAGGGCACACAGGAGAAGCGCCCATTTGCTTCTCCACCCCTCCGCCGCGCTTTCCTCTCTGTCTCTCTCTTCCCCTCCCGCAGCCAAGGTTCCATTGGAGCAAAGATGGCCCGGGCGCTGGGGATGGCTCTGTGGCCTCTTCCTCAGGCGCTAGAGTGGCTCTGGTCGCAACATGGCGACGCCCAGGATGGGCAGAGCATCGCCCCCTGGTGGGCAGAGCGTCGCCCCTGGTGGGCGAGCCGGGTGGATCCCGGTCGGGCGCATGCGGGAGTCTGTCTGACTCTCTCCCCCTGTTTCCAGCTTCAGAAAAGTGAAAAAAAATAATAATAATAATGTGTATTCACAGCTAAATAAAATTTACTTTTATTTCTCAGCATTAAGGAAGGTCTGGGTTTCCAGGAAGAGATGGTCATTTTCTGGATATCATTGTAGTGCACTGATATTTGAAAATTCACTACATTCAATAAAAATGCTCAAATTGATGTAATTTGTTCATGTACTGTCAGAGCTGATAATATTGATTACCTGGAAATTCTTTTTTATTTTCAGGGGGGCTTTCTCAGTGGTTAGAAGATGTATGAAAATCCCCACTGGTCAAGAATATGCTGCCAAAATCATCAACACCAAGAAGCTCTCTGCCAGGGGTAGGTGTTTCCAACTGTGTGTGTGTGTGTGTGTGTGTGAATTCTGTGTCTCACGTCCACTGTTGGTTCCCTTGTGCATGCATCCTATGGTTATAACTGAATTACAGACTTAGGTAGTATATTATATATTGAGAGTGGTTCCTTCCTGAACGTCTCTCAGTCTGTACTGTTTAGAAATAAAGCAACAAATATAATTTCACAAACTATTGTAAGAATTCTACCTATCCTGTGAGCAGTAACATCAACCACCAGATTTTAAACCCAGTATATGTCACTAAGTGAATTTTGCTTTTAGGACTACTGTGAAATAACTTTCAGAAAAATGCTGGGATGGAAAAAAATATGAGTCTCACAACTGTCATTATTCCCTTTTGCTTTTAAGAGGAAAAATAGGTCAAAGCTTCATTGAATCATGTATTTTAGTTGTAGTTACACTTGAACTTAATTCATCAGGGTATATTTAACACTTGTGGCTTTGGGAGGAAAAATTTGACTGCTATGCTCATGAAGTCCAGCCGGTTGTAATGTTTCTGTGTGCAAGTCAGACCTTCCTTGGCGCCCGCGTTGAGATTGGTCACAGACCCGGAATGTGTTTTGCACATGCTTAACAGCCACAGAGATAATTCATGCTCGTGAAATAGCTTTTGACATAAGCAAAAATCTTGGAGGACCTTCAGTGCACTCCTGTTGCGTTGAACTCGTGCGGAAAGGACTTCTGAAACGCTAGGCATTCCGGTTATTGTGTCCAAGTATTTCCACGGGAACGTATGGTTTAATGAGAGAAAAATGAAATGAATACGAACACAGTGCCCTAGTGTAAGCTCGTATCAGTGACCTGGTTTATTTTATTTTAAGTAATGCAAAAAGGAATTCCATTTGGGTTTAATTTGTTGTCTAAATAGTGGTATTGCCCAGGTCCCTGGTATCAATGTGCTTGCTCTCTGCCTTGTTCTTTTCTCTACCTGCAGCAAGTTCCACTTGAACGTGGATTTGAGGTTGAGGCTGGCATTTCGGTGGCATCGTTTGGGTGGGATTGTGTTGTGTCTGAGGAGCGTCAGTGCTCAAGCAGGCCATGGGGCAGAGGTAGGCCGGGGGGTCAGGGGGGAGCTCGTCGGTTCTATTACGTCCCTTCCCGCTTCTCCACCTGAAAGAAGGTTTTTTTCTTCAGTGAGAAGTTGCTGCTAAACCATAAGTGACACTTTACTTTTTTTAAAAAATCTAAATGAGGTGTATCTCTGAGAGCTGGTGTGCTTTCTCCCTGTGTGCTGGGCACTTCAGCCTGCACGGATCACACTCCTTACAGAGGCCTTACAACACCTCTCCAGGATTCTTCAGTGTCTTTAATCTTTCTCTCAAAGCAGAAATGCTGTGCTTCACTGTGCTGTTTCCTGAGCCAGAGTCACCGTCTCCCTCCACCTGGTTCATGCTGAGAGGGCAGAGATGCCATCTGCACTCGGGTACACAGACTGCGCCCGCGTCTGAGGCCTGCCTCCAGGTCTGAGGCTCCTGCCCCGCGTCTCCAGGCCTCCGTCTGCGCTCCTGAGTGCACCCTCGCACGTGTGGTCACGTGTGGGAGAAGCGGTCGGGGTGCCCCCTGCTCTCCTAGGCCGTCTCCCTGGACTGGGCGGGTTCCCTCGCCTGCTCTGTGGTACCCGCTGCAGGTAGACCTCCTGGTTCCCCTGTGGGTCAGCTTCCTGGGAGCCTGTGTTTCTTCATCTTTAGAATGTGATAACATAGCACTTCCTTCTGTGGGTGAGTGGAAGAGCCTGGGCTGCCACCGCACTGACAGCGACTTCTGAGTGTGCCCTGCTCTGGCTTGGGGCTGTGGCGAGCAGCAGAGATCAGTCACATGGGCAGTGGCAGCCCTGATTAGCTGGGCTCCCAGTGAGTCAGAACCCTGCTGCTTAGCATGTAAAACTGGGTCAGACATTTCTCTCCTCCTGATGGCAGGTTCTCTGTCAGTAGAGGGGGGAGGGGTGCCCAGAAGGTGGCATTGTGAGGACCCAGTGAGTTTTGTGAGAGTCACTGCTTCACTTGCAGAGTGCTGTGTCGAGTTTACTGCTATCATTGCTCCCCTGAAAACTACGACCAGACTGTCCTCTCAGAGGCTCTTTCCTGGTGTTACCAGAACAGTTCGAGCTGGCTACAGAATATCTGCACCTGGGAGTGTGTCCCTTTGTTTAATCTATGCCTATGTCAGATTATGAGCTCTTAAAGGAGAAGTGCCACACTTTCGTTCTGGCGTAAAGCATTGCACAGTGTTGAGCACAGAGCACAGCTCAGGAGATTGACAGGAGAGGAGTGAGGTACCTGCCTCGTTTACTCTGAAGAACAGACAAATTCCGGGTGTAAAGTTGTTTGTATTGATAAATAGTGTGTGCAGAACATACACTTTATTAAAAGATGAATTCTCCTTTAGAAACACTGCATTCTCAGAAGATAACGTTCCTAAAACACTACTTTTATAAAAAAAAATTTCTTTATATCTTCTAAATCTATATAAATATATAAATGCTTGTCTCATAGAGGGGAGAGTGCTTGAATTTATTAGACCTTGTTGCTATAGCAAGGTCAAGTTGTGTCAATTTTTACAAAAATTTTTAAATAACAAATATGGGAAATGTAGAATGAAATGCAAAATAGTCATGCGTATTTTTTTCTAAGACTCTGGTTTTCTTTTGTTTTGGGTTTTTTTTGTTGTTGTTTTGGGCTGCATATGGCAGTTTTTGTGGAACATACAACTTTTATCTGTACAAATTTTTGTTTTATTTGAAATGCCACATGTCTTTGTAAATCCAAGCTTTAACCCTCTTTGTTTTAAAGATAAGGCTGGTCCTTCAACTAAAATCTTCACATATCTTTTAAATGAAACATCACAACTGAAAAAGAAGGGCCATTGTCAGTAACTGTCACCTAAGGCCATCAGGGACTCGCTAAAGGACAGGGCTGCCTCCCTCATGGACTTGCACCCCCACCCTGTCTCCGGAGGTCCTCTGTGCTGAGTCCAGGGGGTCTCCAGCCATATTTCCTCTCAGCTGTTAGTCACACTCACCGTACTTGGGAGTTTTGAAGAAGTTCTTTCTTTTTGCATTAAGACGTGTGTGCAGGGCATGCCTTATGCAATACTACTGATCAGATGAATAAGAAAGTATACTCGTACATAATTTGGTTTGTTTTAAAAATAAGTCATGTAGAAACATCTCAAAGCATATGATATTGCTTCTGTAGTTGCCGAAGTTCAAGAAGTTGTGTGTTAGGAATAAGAAGGCATGCTATAAGAAGGTAAGGCTGAGTAGTATGGCACTGAATTTTGTCTCATGTTCTCACCATGAGAATTAGAAATGACATCATTTTGATCCCAAACAGTTAGGTTAGTACTTAGTAAGTGCTAATTTGCCGTGCTGTCTTGATATTTGTCTATTCTGACCTGGTTATAACGGTAAGGTATTGTCAGGATCTGGAAGGTCCGTGCAAGGCTGGGGTTGAGTTCAGAACCGGTGGCTGATGTCTTTAGAAACAGGGCAGGGGATGGGCTTCCGCTTTGACGCTTCCCTGTGATAAAAGACTTTATGGTTGGCCCTGGCTGGTTGGCTCAGTGGTAGAGCGTTGGCCTGGCGTGCAGGAGTCCCAGGTTTGATTCCCAGCCAGGGCACACAGGAGAAGCGCCCATCTGCTTCTCCACCTCTCCCCCTCTCCTTCCTCTCTGTCTCTCTTCCCCTCCCTCAGCCAAGGCTCCATTGGAGCAGCATTTGCGTGGGCACTGAGGATGGCTCTATGCTCTGATTGCGGCAGAGCGACGCCCCAAGATGGGCAAAGCATCGCCCCCTGGTGGGCGTGCTGGGTGGATCCCGGTCGGGCGCATGCGGAAGTCTATCTGCCTCCCCGTTTCCAACTTCAGAGAAATACAAAAAAGGGGAAAAAAAAAAGACTTTATGGTTGTAGTGACTTGATGTTAATCTCCCAGAGTTTTTTTTTTTTTTTAATTTTTTCCATTGACTAGAGAGAGACAAAGAGGAATGGGGGATGGAGGAAGAGAGAGAGCGAGGAAGAGAGAAAGAGAAAGGGGCATCAACTTGTTGTCCCACTTAATAAGTTTTGCACTCATTGACTGCTTCTCCTTTGTACCCCTGCTGGGAATCGAACCTTTGACCCTGGTGTACCAGGACAAAACCCTACCCACTGGGCCACTGGTCCAGGGCCTCCCAGTGTCTTGTTCGATCATTAGAAACCATTTCTAGTTACATAGAACCTGATATACCAGAAGTCACTGTTTTTGTAAAATATTATGGATTACCGTAGAGCCTTGAAATAATATATGCTATGATAAGTATATTTTCTCTTTACTCCATTGCAGAAGTTAGTAAAGGGTTTCATTTTATATTTCTGTAAAACTTCAGATTTAATGCAGTGAAATCATTTTGGTTGTCTTGATTTTGCTAGTTTTGTTAACTCCTAAATTGATGACTTTGTAAAGCTACTTGACCATGTACACAAAATTGGGTCCCAGCAATGAAATCTGAAGGTTGCACATATGTTCTTGTCTCTTTTTTTATGTTACAATAGGCATGTCAGTAATTCTTGTTATTTTTTCTCTTTTTTGGCATTCATACAGTCTAGAAATTAGTGTAATTTCTCAGCCTCGTGATTATTTGTGTTGATGTCAAAGTTGATCTGGGATGATATAGATAATAGATAAGCCCACCTCTGAATATAGGTTATTGATTTGCACTTTGGAATTCATTGGGCAAATTAATATTTTGGCTGGGCAAAATAAGTTTTTTGGCTCCAATAATGTTTTAAGAAAATTAGTAATTTATTTATTTGTTTGTTTACTTATTTTTGAGAGAGAGACAGGGAGAGATAGAGACAGGAACATAGAGCTGCTCCTGTATGTGCCCTGACCCGGAATCAAAACTATGGGCTTGTTTCGGGGTGACATTTTTAACCCACTGCACTAAATGACCAGGGCCATTTTTATTGTTGTGCATAGAATTTCTTCAGTTTTTCAATTCTTGGGTCTCAAAGTGGTATGTATCATCCTTATTATGTGTTCTTTAGTTATGTTTAACTGTATTTCCGTTCTTACATAGCCTTGATATTAAACACTTATTTTCTTCCTTTGATGAATGAGAAAATAATTGATATTCAAAACTAATTAGGACATAAAAATAAAAGTGTACATCTACATTTCCAGGAAATAATAAAAATCCTGTCTGTGTTTCAGCATTATTAAATAAAGAATGTGGTTGTCAGGTGCCGGGCTGTGATATTAATAACGAGTGTCAGCTCCTAGCTGACATATTATGTAATAGGAACTGAACACCCTGGGAAGCTTGATCGCTTCTGCAATTAGACCAATATTTGTCATTTCCATTGACACACTAAACCAATTTAGTGTGAAAATTAAAATTTGGTAATTACTTTTTATAGTTTTTTTTTTAATGTTGTGAATTACTATGAAGCACATACTAGTGTTTTCTTGGGCATTTGACTTCTTTTGTTAACTAGAATTTTAATTTTTAAAAGTCTACTTGGGCTGATCCTGAGGCAGGCAGGCTGACCATTAGCGTCACTAGGGCTGGGCTGGTTTTTTAAACATCTGTCTCCCTCCAAGTATTAGGGTGTAGTGTGTACAAGGTTCTTTATAAATTATTGGTGATTAATTAATGGCTGTTTACATAAGAGGTGTGTAAAGCATTCAAGTTAGAATAGTGTCATTTAGTATCACTTGACTGTGTGATACATTAAATGTAGTTTAGCAACATTTTAGTCTAAAACATAATACCTTATTAATAGGAACTTATATTTCATACTACTTTATAGATGACTAAGTATGTTCACATATGTGACCTTATTTTGTGTGTTTTTATCTCGTAAATATTGAATGAGGGCAGTGGGCAGAGTGTTGGGAAAGACAGGGGTGACCTATACAAATGGGCATTGTGGAAGACGTGAGTGGGGTTGACGCCCAGCCTCACGGATAAAGTGCTGTGGGTTTTCAAAGGAGGGAAAGCTTATTTCTGTCTAGGAAAATGAAGGAAGGCTTTTACATAATACGGACTTAAATAAAAATTTGAAGCCACTATTCAGAGGATGCTCAGGCACCAAAATGGACATAGGCAGGTTGGAGAGATTGTTCAAATAGTTCAGATACCTGAGTATGATGAAAATGTTATTCATATGGTAAATCTGGTGCAACTACCAGTACAAAGTTATTTTTAGAAGAAAATAATTTTAAATGAAGTAGAATATTCTTTTAGGGGACAGAATATCCAGTTGAGGTAGATATAACAGTACCTTCTTAAGGCACAGGCACAGACCTTCTGTTTGCCAGAGCCTGGCTCTTACCGTGCGGTGGGGACACTGCTAGGTTTGGAGTGGGGAGAGGACAGCTCTGTTTGTTCGGTTTTGATTCTAAATAGCTTAAGTATCCTGACATTCTGCCCAGGGGAACATCATCACTGATTCTTTTAGTTAGATGAGCCCTTTTCTGGGACTGAGTTCTCCTTTTTAACTTGTTGGAACTTTGTTACTACCAAAATCAACAACAATAATAAAATAATAGAAATGTTAATCGTCCTTATTTAAAGAAGACCTTGCAGCAACAAGTGTGCACTTAAATGCACTTTACACAGCATCGCCTCCGGGTGGACAGTGCTCACTCTGGTTTTAATGGCAGAAACTGGGTTACGAAGAGCCTCAGCGTTAATAAGTGGTGGGAACAACTTCAGCCTGGTTTCCTCCAGCTTGGAAGCAGGGCTCTGTTGTCACGCCCTGTCACGGTCATCCCAGAGAACTCAGCCCTCTGTGTGGGTCTGCACAGGAGGCATCAGGGCCTGGGTGGAAAGCACTGTGTCTCCACATCTTTGTGTCCTCAGTGCAGGGTGCAGAACAAAGGGTCTCTGTAAGAAAACGTCTTTGGAGTTCCAGCTTATGAGAGAAGACAGTGCTTCACTTGGTGCAGTAAGATCAGATCAGATGGAAGCCTCAGCCACCCTCCTGCTGCAGTTGGAGGGAAACAGTGTCATGAAAAACTTACTGAAATGGTAGGAAGAGGGTTGCAGAAGATGGCAGTGTTTTTGATAATCCTACTTTTATTAACTGATTAAAAATATCTCAATGTGCCATAAGTTCCTAGGATGACTAATTCTGTGCGACTCACATGTTGCTGACAAGAGACCCTCAGCCCTTAGCTGGGGCACAGAGAGACCTTCCAGGAAGGGCATCTGCTTCTCGGGCTGCTCTCGTTTACCCAGAGGCCTGGACGACAGGTGCCTGTCGTTGCTTCCTGGCCAGCACTGCCGTGCACATCAGATTCATTCAGCAGTGTGGCGACGGGACGAGCCCACAAGTGCGTGGTTTGTATTGCTGGAGAAATGACTCGGGTGCCGCAGGGGGCTTCAGGGTCCACACATGGTGCTGCTCCGTAGTCTCTGGGGTCAGTGCTCCCCAAGGTCTCTGCTTTGTTTAGTTAGAGGTTACATAGGGAGTAAACATTTGTTTTATGTAAAATGTGATATCCTCACTTACATCATATATAAATGATGATAAAAGAGGAGTCAGGAACCCTGTAACCCACCTCTGCACCTCGTAACTAGAACATCCCCTTCCCACGCTTAGCCACTGGGGTGCTCCTTGTGGTCCCCATGGTTTGTCTAAGAGTTCATCTCTGTTCCTAGGTTTTTTTAGGAAAGACACCTCTTTCTTGTCTCATAGCCCCGCGGTGGAATCAGCTGACTAGTCTCAGGTGACCGGTCAGTCACCTGTGGAAAATCTTTGCACGCACTATCTAGGTAAACTGTATTGTACTTTGTAATTCATCTATGTAAATTCAAGGAATAAACTTGCATTAAGTCGTATATATCAGTATCTCATTTCACTCTCTCCCATAGGGCTAGGAAAGGCTTAGATTATCTGGATTTTTTTAGTAGTAATTTTCCTTCTGCATCTTCTTGAAGAAATGCCATTAGAGATGATGACTACACACTGACATTAAACAAGAGTAAACTGTGCACTGAAACTGTCTTTCCAAGGGAGTATAGCAAGGGAGAGTGAGTCAGGTTTACACTGTGTTTTACAGGGAGTTGATGTACGCCATGTTACAGCTTTCGTGTTTACATTAACCTTCTGTGTTTTGGTAAAGAAATTGTTTTATGAGTTTTGGAGGCTGTGTTGGGGATACCTTGAATTTCAGAGTCTCTGGTGCCGGGAGGCCTGGCGGGCCTCTGCCCTGTGCTTGGAGCTGGTGCTCCCTCCTCTCCTCCTCTATCTCCGCTCTCTCCAGCGAGTGCTCCTTGCAGAGTGCTGGAGGTATGACTCCTCCTTGTTTCAGCTCTTACACAGAAACTTCCTAGACTGGTTTTTCAGCTGACAGTAACCATTGTTGATTAGTTTACTCGGTCCCTACAGGTCTGCGGGAGCCCTGTGCTTAAAGTTCTGCTGCTCTCTGGTGCTCCAGGGGAGGGTGGCAGAGACAGCCCTCCAGCCATGCCCCGTGGGCCCTCTGTGTGGAGGACAGTGGAGATTCAGTGTGGTTCTGAGGGCTTACTGCAGACACGCCTCCTCCCCTGTGCAGACCCAGCTGGAGGGGGCGCAGCACAAAGCGTTTCCTGGGGAGGCGTGTGTGGGCTCGTGTCCTGAGTGGTATGGGAGCCTGGTGGGGAAGAGAGAGCCACTGTCCAGGCGGAGTAGCAGCGTGCCGGGGAAGGGAGGCGGCGTGGGCCACACCCTGCAGACGGAATGGGTGCGCCTGGTCCTGTGGCAGACCTCGCGGAGACTTGTGAAATGAAGTGTGAGGCACCGCCTGCAGGGGCAGCTCCGACTCCCCTCCACTGCTTCCCTCTCCTCAGAGGGGTCCCCCTCCGACCAGCTCTTCTGTTTCCCAAGGCTCTCACCCCGTTCCTCCCCTTGAGTGGCACGCAGGTGTGTCGTGGCTCCCAAGCTCCTTGTGGACAGTTTTTGACTTGCCCTTGACTGCGCCTGGCACAGCACGTGCAGTGTTGCAGATACTTGTAGATGTTTGTGGGATGAGTGGACAGACAAGTGAGTAAGCCGGTAAGACTGCATCTTTCAAGACAGGCGTGTGCTGTGCGGAGACTTGGGGCAGGGAAGGCCATCGAAAGCAAGCTGAGGCATCATCGATGGCGTCTACTGTGTCCCTCAGTTCATCCAGCTGCCAGGTTCCTCCCTGAGGACCCCTGGTGCTCCAGTCCTTCCGCTGTTCTCTCTGGGCACTGTGGGGGGCTCAGTAATGGGGGTGACGTCCTCATGGCCTGTGTGCCCCGCCGGGGCCACGTGAGGAAGGTCACGTGAGGAAGGTCACTCGTGTCCTCGTCACAGGATTCTGAAGTGGGCGGGGTTTATGCTTCTGATCCATTCTCCAAGGTGCTTATTTTTACACTGTGGAACCCTGGCAGGGTGGCTCACTGGCTGAAGCGTTGTCCCCACATGCGAAGGCTGCTGGCTCAGTCTCTGTCAGGGCTCACACAGAAACAGATTGACGTTTCCACGTCTCTCCCTCTCTCCTTTCCTTTCTCTAAAATCAATCAAACACACTTTTTAAAAATAAAAATAAATAGAAAGCACTGTGGTGACACTTGATTGAGTTTGGATACACAGATGATGGACATCACTGTCTCACAGAGAATATCTGACTTTCTGGGAAAGGCAGTTAGCGGCCAGCTGTCACAGTGCCGTGTCTGTCATCTGAGTGCCTGCCTCCTCAGGAGGACTGAAGAGGGCTCGTTGTATTGGGGGACCCTCACAGCAGGGGGCATGTTTCAGAGCACACCTGTGTCCCTCCAGGGAACCTGCCTGTGCGATGTGCTGCAGGAGATTGGGGGTGTGCGGTTCTGTGACTCCCTGGGCATGCGAGCACGGACGCATGCACATACACACACATATTTAGAAAATACACTTTTCTTTTCATATTCCAAATGTGTCACTTGTGTTCTTAAATGAAAACTTAAAGTCTGTGGTCATGGTGGCTGCGTGGTTTGTGAAAATTACATGGTTCAGCTCAACAGTTTGCCCATTTGGTAGAAATTTTAGCCATGATGAATGCTTTATTATTTTATTTTTTTGCTGTGTTATTTTAAGCAAGTTGTATATGCTCTTATATTAAAGATTGTACATAAATATTTGTTAGATGCAGAGAGAATTGTACACTTTGGACATACCTCTGAAATATATTTTTTATTTTAATTTATATAAATATATTGAAAAATTATAGAAATATAGAAATTAGCAGAAAAATAGAAAACAGACATAGTTCAATTTCCCCAATCACTGTTAATATTTTGTTGTCTTTTTTTTTAATTTGTTAGAATACTAGACTAAAATATACATTTTTTTGTACTGCTTAATATTGCAAAATTTTCCTCTTACTTTTAATTCTTTATGAATTATAATTCAGGAAGTAAAAACATCAGTTTAGTATCACTAGCTTTTTTAAAAAAATTGTTCTTTGTTGTGATAAATGATATAATAGTAAAATGTGTTCTGTAGAACTTTTTCAGATTTCTGATTCTCTTCTTAGGGAATATTCATACAGGAGAGCTTGTAGGTTAGAAGATTGGATTTCCAGAGCTCTTGATGAATGTCACCAGGTTTTGACCTGCAAGTTATACATCTCCACCAGGGACATTTAAGTAACCTAATGAAACTGAATTTGGGAGAGTGATTCTAAATTTCAATTTCAACCAAAAAAAAGAAAGAAAAGAAAACAAGTACTCACCTTGTTCTGGACCCCATGCCGGGTACTGGATGAGCACAGGTGCGGACGGTGGTGAGGCCCTTCCTCTCGGGTGGGGTGGCTCTGGAGCTGGGCATCAGCACCGGCCGGCGGCTGGGGTGGACATGCTCTCCTGAGCTGTGAGCAGAGAGTTTGGAGGCAGGACTGCAGGGCAGGGACTACTTCCTGATGGAGCCCATGTCTGCACTGTGTTTAGAAAATAACCCGTTTTTCTTGAGTGTAAAGATGGGTAGAACAGATACAAATTAGTAGAGTATTATAAAAAAATATTCATGAGAAGCAAGGAAGTCAGAAAGTGCCAATAGAGAGTGAACTTGAAAGTGCATAAACAGCCCTACCCTTGCGTGATGGACCACCAGTGTAAAGTTCCCTGAGCCAGCAGACTGTCTCTTCCAGTGACTCGGGCCTGCAGATTTGTGGGAGGCAGGAGATAAGGTGGGCTGTGGGGTTTACAGCCCTGAGGATTCTGGATAAACAGCTGATAAGAGAGGAATAGCTTCTTATCAACCTACCATATTGTTTTATTTAGCTTGGGGGCAATCCAAAAAAATAATTGAGTGACTAAGCAGAAGATAAAGGATGGGTAATGGGAGATTTTTAAAATCCAGCAGCATTACAGTGCCTGAGGGAGGGTATTCCTGTTCATAACCAGGAGAGGCTGGGGTCCCTCAGCTGCCACGTTGGACTATTGACTGTTGGGGGAAAAAAATGTTTGTGGGGTTTGACTCAAACCCCAAGGTCTAAAAAGGTGTTGACGTCATTCTCTGAATTCCTGAGTTCCCACTGGTCTGGGACTGCCCGGCACCCTTCACAGACTTTTATTGGATCGATGGATGAATAAGTGACTGTAGAACTACATTTTATTACGATAAATGGACAAGTGCCAGACCCAGGACTTCAGCAGCAGGATTTGTATACACTTAGCCCAGCTGTGACCATTAAAAAATTTTTTTTCAAAGAAAAGCTCAAAATTTAATAGATGAATTCTGTGGTATAATTTAGCACAAGCTAGTGGCGAGAAAATAGTCATTTATTCCCTTCACTTAAATAGTGAAAACAGATCTCTCATTTACATAGAAAACACTTCAATTTAAATAGTGTTTAACACCCCAAGCTCGGCCTTGCAATATTTCCCCCTATTAAAAAAAAAAGATCTTAGCTATAAAATAATTCAATTTGTAAGCTCTCTCTCAGGGTGACTGATATTGAGGACTGTATGACCTGTAGTTCAAAGGGGAATACTGTTTTACTCCACATGTGCGAGTAATTTGCAGTGGAACATTCTTGAGGTAGGAGCCGTGTTTGTAGAGCAGAAAGCCTTCTGTTGACTTCTGAAGCAGTGACTCAGGGTGGGGACCGTTGTCGCTGGAAAGCAGGCTGGGAAAACCCTAATTCCAGACCCCAAGCAGCATTCCAGATCCCAGGCTCCCTGTCCTCTGAGAGCAGGTCTGAAGTCAGCCCGTTCTCACGCAGGACAGCTGGAGGGAAAGAAGCTGCCACAGAGAACGGTGTGTCCGTAAGTGAGGTTGAGTCCTGCTCCTCTCTTACACTTACATGCTTTAGAAATTATTTTTGAGAAAAACAAAACAAAACGTTCTTTGGGTTGACTTTTTCCCCTGCGTCCTGTGTGTCTGCGTGAGCAGGAAAAGGGAAAACAGAACTTAACTGTTAGCCTTCAGTCTGAAAGGAAAAGAGAGCCCGTCCCGGCTCCTGTAGACCCGTGTGCCCCGTTTACGGGGCAACCGCCATGTCTGCCGTCTGCCGGCGACAGCAGAGAGAAGTCCCTGCACGGGGACGGGGACGGGGAGGGATGGCTGAGGTGTTTGTCCTTTAAAATAATACTTTATTTCAGTAAATGCTGATAATTTATAAACTTTAACAAACTGTTTTAAGTAGGAGACTTTCAGCTATTAATATGTTTTGGAATAAGCAAAAAAGAAAAGTTTAGAGATGCCAGTGTTGGAAATACACAGAGACCACGCACAGGGCTGGTTCCAGCACCAGCATTTGCTGTGAGAGGATGGCCTGTCCCCCACCATGCGGTAGAGGATGGCGTGTCCCCCACCATGCAGTAGAGGATGGCGTGTCCCCCACCGTGTGGTAGAGGATGACGTGTCCCCCACCGTGCGGTAGCGTCTCGTCCAACCTTGGGCCGCTAGCACAGGGAAGCTGGGGGGAGTGAGAAATGAGTATTCTCAGAAGTGCTGGTAGCTCACACTAGTGTCTGGTGAGCATCTCATCCAGGGTCTGAGGCAGCTCCTGTCTCTCAGCCCTTCTGGGGTGTGGGGTAGGGACCCGAGTGGCACTTTGTAGCTACTCCGTGGGACTCATTACACCCCCTCCACACCAGAAGGCAGTCGAAGCAGCACCCCTACTGAACTCTGGGCGTTGTGGGAGCACAGGGCAGTGGCCGGGGTTGGGATTTGGCCAGGTCCCTGGGTCAGCAGCCCTGTTCCTCAGGGGTCTGCCTTTCAGCCACTTTATACCCTGCTTTCTCCCCAAGAGCACCCACCGGACCTCACTTCCCTTCTGGCCGCGGGTGCACCTTTGGGGGCTCAACACTTAAGGAATGTGGCTTCCCGTGTCAAGCAAGGGTGGGTGACAGAAGACAGCGAGGTCACAGGTCCCCTGAGGCCGCGTGTGCCCTGCCTGCCCAGAGCAAGCAGTAGGCCGCGGATGAGGAGATGCGGCCGGTTCAGGCAGCAGACTTAAAACCGGGTTTGGGGCTGGAGGCGTGCATCCCTAGTTGCAGGGGTGACAAGGGGAGGGCGGAAGAGCAGAGCGGGCAGGTCAGTCCCTGGACATGACTTGCAGTGGTAAGAGCAAGTGGAGCAACGGGGGCAGAAGTTAGCCCAGATGAAAGGAAGAGGGAGGACCAGACACGGGGCGGGACTGACCCAGAGAGCTGTGTGGGCCCACTCCTGCCTGTGGAGCTGCGGGAAGTGAGGAAAGAAACGCACGGCCTCCCAGAGCACTGGTCGCTGGGTGGGGCCTGTGTCCCCCACATGGTGGGGACACATGGGGAGGCCCAGCACCTGCCTGGTGGTGGTGAGGAGTCGGGGTGGGCTGGTGCAGAGGGGGCAAGCTGGGTGTCACTGGAAGCCCGAACGGGGTGGAGGGTAAGTGAGCTTCCAGGGTTCAGCCACGGGGGGTTGTCATTCCAACAGAACAAGACATCAGAGTTGGGAGTGGGTCTGGATGCAGGAAGATGATGGATTGTGGTGTCTGAGGTGCACTGTGTTCAGGCTGCAGTGTCTGAGAGACCACTGGAAATGGGGCATAGTCCCTGAGGAAATGGTGTGGTGCAGGCTCCAGAATCTGGTGGCCAGGGTCCCAGACCTGTCCCCCTGCTCCCTCTCCTTCTGCCTGTGGGCAGGCTCTGGCCAGGGCCGGCATGGGCATACTGTCCTGAGGAGCTGGAGTGCCAGTCAGACTGCCATGGCTCGTGACCAGGTATCAGAGATGATGGACAAGGCCACCCAGGAGAGAGTGGATAAGGGGGAGGACCCAGGCCAGGGGCCAGGCGGCATGGGCCGCACTCCTACCTGGAGTTCCCTGCTCTGCTCTGTGTCCCAGAGGAGTGTGTGTGTGGGGGGGGAGGCCTGGGAGAGGCTGTCCCACCCACAAGCAGATGACACGCCGTCTAATCCCTGAGTGGGTAAAGAAGAACAAGGGTTTCTTGGAATTAAAGGATAAATGGAGATAATATGTAAAATCTTGCTTGTTTAATAAAATAGGAAAAGAGAGAGGGAGGGACACTCTTAGGACTAATTCCAGGGATATGCTGGGTTGAAGGAATTACCTTGGGTGGTAAATAAAACTGCAGCTTATTTGGAGGAAGAGGAAAAGAATCAGCAAGGATCTGGGAACACCAGCAAGGGAAGCGGCCTGAGTCCTAGAGACTGACCAATGAAAGTGGCAACCAGGGGTCAGGTTGGGGGAAAAGACATTTTCCCTCCTCTGGCCCCTCAGAAGACGGCACAGTTCAGCTGGGCGCAGGGAACAGCAGAGGGGGAACAGCAGAGGGGCGACAGTGTACAATGCAGTGTGTGGAGCAGACGGCTGTGGTCTGGGGCTCTCGTGAGCAGTCAGCTCCCTGCAGCTGCAGCTGGTCATCAGTGGGACCAGGGACGCGGCCCTGACTCTCACCCTAGAGTGCCTAATGGGCGGGCCCTGGGGACCTGGGCTTGACAAGGCGAAGGCCACACGGGCTCTGCTGCTTTATAAACATTGAAGGAGAAAGGCTTTCTGTGTTTGTTTTACATTAGTTTTCCTTCTTTGTTCAGCGGGTAAGAACAGGGCGGCTAGGATGAAAAGCACGGCCATCCTGGTCCTGTGTGATGTTCCTGCCAGGCTCCGTGCCTGCGTGCTGCCTCCAGCGGGGGTGTGGGGGGGGGGTGTGGGGGGGAGGCGGGGCTGAGGGTGCAGGCGGCTAGGGAGAAAACTGCCTTCTGCAGGAATGGCAGCCAGGATGACATCATTTTGGAATGTCTGGTAGCAGCGTTCTTTTTCTACTTGATGGGGAAGCCCGGAGAATCTTCAGTTCGTGACCTAAATTAGCTATTTGCTTATTTGGGGTGAAGTTCTTCCATTTCTCTGCACAAACCAAAGACTGCTGGCAGCCTTCCTGGTTCAGAGCTGCGTGTGGCCTCCTCACTGGAGAAGCGCTGACGGGGAAATTACTGCAGGTCTGGGCTGCGAATAAATACTGTAAAGATGGAAGCTGGCTGATCCTGGTGTTTCATGACAGAGTTTAGTGGGTTTATCCTCACGAATACTCTTGTTCCATGTGCCTTGTTGCTTTCCTTTCTCCGTAATTCTGGATCGTTGACTGTGATGAGGGCTTTTGGTTGGTAGGTTTTCCCAAAAGCATTGGTACCCTTAATAGTTTTCTTTTTTCCTTTTTATTAAGTGAGAGGTGGGAGGCAGGAAGGCAGAGACAGACTCCCACATGTGCCCCAGTGGGAATCCTCCCAGTAAGCCCCCTACAGGGCAACTGAGCTATTTCAGCATCTGAGGGAAAGCTGTGAAGCCATCCTCAGCACCTGGGGCCAACTAGCTCAAACCATGTGAGCCATGGCTGCAGGAGGGCAGGGGGAGAGAGAGAGAGAGAGAGAGAGAGAGAGAGAGAGAGGAGGGAGGGGGTGGAGAAGCAGATGAGCACTTCTGTGTGCCCTCACTAGGAATCAAACCTGCGATTTGCACCTGATTTTCCAAGCGGTGAGCCGTTCGAGGGTGTGGCGCAGGGAAGATGTGATCAGAGTTTGCCATATGTGAGTGGCCTGTGGGCGTTGTGACGGCAGCAGTGGGAGAAGAGGGGTCCACTTTGGAAGGAGGAGACACAGGACTTGCCCACGGGAAGACGAGGAGGCGTGGGGGAGCGGGAGGTGTGGCTCCTAGCTTATGGCCAAGGGGACTCTGCACTGGACCAGGACAGGAGCTGTGGGCTGAAGTTGTGTTGGGGGGAGCAGAAGTTCAGGTGGGAGTGTGAAATCATCCTCCCTGTCTATGAGCAGTCTGTCCTGCCCCTCTCCTCTGCCTCTCACCAGCAGACCACTGGCCACGCGTGCACTCTCTGTACGCACTTCCAACCCCATGTGGCCTTTGTGACTGGCTCCCTTCCTTCTGCACCTGCTCCAGGCCTGTCCCCATGCGGCACACCGCTGTCAAACACCATGCCATGCACGAACAGGCCGCATTCTGTTCATCTGCTCATCAGCTGATGGGCATGTGCCCGTCCCACTTTCTGGTTCATAAACAGTGCTGTATGGATGTGTGTGTCCAGGTGTTCTGTACAGACCTGTGCTTCCCTTTGTCTTGCGTGTTTACTTTGCGCGCACTCTCTTATTCACTCACTGAAGATACAAAGTAATATGACGGAGACAGTACCGTCCAGTGGAGTGTGAGAACTAATGATTGATGTGCGTCTGGCAAACAGGTAAGATGGTGTGTGGTGTAGAGAGTTTGATGTGTGTAAAAGAAATGGAAGTAGAGTTTCAGCACAAGAAAGTGAATTATTGCTGCTTTCCTCTTGTGTATGAGGAATAAAGAGACCTTACACTGAGTAGGACGACCTCTATTTAATCATAGTTTGAATTAGCTCTGCCCAGAGTTGAACATCTATTCCATGTCAAAGAATCATCAGTCAACCTGTCTGTCTACTCCACTGTGACCTCCTCACTCATGTCGACTGCTCTAGAAGGAATTTGGTGTGGGGTCTTTATTGTGTTGTGGTTTTGTTAGGATACTGGTGCACATGTGTATTTTCATGCTGATTGAGTAGCAAGTGTGATGATATTCTCTGGTGAGACCAGCCTCCCAGATCCCCTTGTGGGAGGTGCTCCTGCTCTGTGTGTCAGTGCTGGCTCTGGTAGAGACCGCCTCCCTCTGACGCTGGTGTAGGGTCTGCAGGCTCTTTGCTTCTGGGTGGGAGCTGTCCTGGGGAGTGCTGGGGTGGTGGGGCTGGGCAGGGTGGCGGGCAGGACTGCCTCACCGAAGCCTGGTCAGCAGGACAGCTGGGAGGACCTCTGTCTGGCTCCTCTGCAGCAGAAGGGGAACTGTGGGCTCAGGACGCACTGGAGGGTAAGTGCTCACGCCCTGTCTTTCCCAGGACGCTCGTGGTGGCCGTGAACTCTCCCGTTGCGCTGTGCGCTCCCGCCCTGAGAGCTAGCTCCACGGTGTGCCGCGTCCTGTGCTGGGCACACCTGACCACTTGGGGACCAGGAGTGGGCTTTCCTGGGGGCCGTCTAGTCCACAGGTCCTCTTTAGTGGACATTTTTTGGACAGGTTCCGTGTTGTCGCATATATTTACAATTTGATGTATATCTCCAAGTGAATTAAGTGCTGTTCTCCACATTACATGTTTCATAAAATACTGAAATTAACTTTTAAATTGGATTAATAACCTTTTAAGCCTTTCAGAGTTTACTGTCTCTTGGTGACATGAAGAAATCCATATTGGAAAGGTTTGTATTAACATCTGAAATAGTGAGTTTCTGTTAATGTTACTATATTTTAGTATTTTCACTCAGTATAATATATGAAAATATAATAAAATTGTATGTTATTTAGTCTTCTGTGAACACACACATACACAAGAGTCCTAAGAAAGAGAAACAGGAATTATGGAAAATGCCACTTATGTTTTGCCAAAGTCCCAATAGGATGACAACGCATTAAAAATATTTTTTGTGTTCAGTGATTGGGCATTATCTTATTTCATTTTTAAAAATCAGGTTGAAGCCATAGCCAGTTGGCTCAGTCAGTTAAGAGCATCATCCCAAACAAAAAGGCTGTGGGTCCATCCCCGGTCAGGGCAGACACAGGAAGCGGCCAGTGAATGCACCACTGAGTGGAACAACAGATGAATGCTTCCCTTCTCTCTCCCCTCCCTCCCTTCCTCTCTCTCTCTCTAAAAAAAAAAAAAAAAAAAAAGAAAGAAAGAAAGAAAAAAAGAAAGGAAAGAAAGAAAGAAAGAAAGGAAAGAAAGAAAGAGAAAGAAAGAAAGAGAAAGAAAGAGAGAAAGAGAGAGAGAGAGAGAGAGAGAGAAAGAAAGAAAGAGAAAGAAAGAAAGAAAGAAAGAAAGAAAGAAAGAAAGAAAGAAAGAAAAAGAAAGAGCCCTAGCTGGATAGGTAGGTTGGTTGGAGTGTTGTCTGGGAGCACAGAGGTTTCTGGTTCGATTCCCAGGTCAGGGCACATACGAGAGCAGCTTGATGTTCTTGTCTCTCTCTCCTTCTCTCTCTAAAAGAAACTAAAATTAAAAAACAAACAAACAAAAAAACCGGAAAAAATCAGGCTGTAAGCTGGAAATACAAAAGCAGCTAACTTTCTCACCCGTCCCTCCGCCCCGTGGTTTCGTCCGAGTCGGTGTCCACAGTCTCCAGAAACCATGGTTTGTGGAGCGTGGACGGGAAGGGGCGTGCTTGGTCCTCTTGTGTAACACTTGGGGTTCGCTGAGGGAGACTGTCGGAGAACAAAGAATGATTTCCTAAGTAGGAATTTAATTGATTGCTTTATGTAACTTCATCATTCCTCCTCACAAAGTGATTTCTCAACAAGATACTTTGATTCTTCACTCATTCCTGCTGGTGTGCAATAAGTAAAAGCTGTGATTTATCAAGTCTCTTACACAGAGTGGGAAACTCTGATTTTTAACATGGGGAGACAGACGACCTTAGGCAGTTTGGTTAACATTTTGTTATTTTAAACCCTAATTTAGAGTTGTGTGAAACAATGAGGGAACCTACAAGGTGCACTGTCTTAAAATCTACTTTTGTGACCATTGTTCTGGGTGCAGTTCTTTGGCACTTGGATCCTCTCATCCTCCCAGATTGCAGCCCTGCACCCACTAAACCCTGACCCGCCACCCCGTCCTCTGCCCCAGGCGCCCACCTTTCATGTTCTGTCTCTATAAGTTGGATTACTCTTGCTAACGTCACAAAACTGGAATCAAACACTGTCTGTCCTTTGAGACTAACTTATCTAACTGGGCATAACGTCCTCAAAGTTCATCCATCTTGTAGCATGTTTCAAAATTTCCTTTCTTTTTAAAAATTAAATTTATTGGGATGACATTGGTTAATAAAGTTATGTACATTTCAAATATGCAGTTCTTTCATATATCATTAGGATATTGTATTGTGTTCCTTTTTAAGGCTGGACAGGGTTCCACTGTAGTATGGGCCACATTTTCTTCATCCATCTGTCTATCCACTGATGCACGTTTGGGCTCTTCCACATTTGACCTCTTATGAGTAGTAGAGATTTCAATGTTTTATCTAAAAGCTATTACGATTATTAAATTGAATATTCTCATGGGTGAAAATGAAGGCGGGAAAAGAGGAGGGAAAATACATGTTGTATTTTATAATTCTGACTCCTTTGCTGTCCGTAGGGCTGTGCGGGGCATTGACCCTAAGATACCTGCATTATTTTGCACACTGCTAAGTCGAATATTCCACTGTGTGGCTAGAGGTGTCACAGTGCACTCAGCGGGCATGCACCCCCTCACTGGAGGGAACAGGTGTCACAGGGCACTCAGCAGGCCGGCACCCCCTTACTGGAGGGAACAGGTGTCACAGGGCACTCAGCAGGCAGGCGCCCCCTTAGTGGAGGGAAGTGCAGTCTTCCTGATAGGTGGGTTTAGCAATCTCGTAGCCTTGGCCACCCTAAGCTCTCACCTGCAGTCTGACTTTTTTTGCTTGTTGTAATGTGATTTGACAAATCAGGAGGAGCTAGGGGTCATGTGGCCCCCTTTTTTTTAATCCTTAGTTTAGCAGTATATATTTTTTGTTGACTTTCATAGCGACTGTTCATTTGACTAGTTTGATGATATTTAAATAAAAAGAAGGGCCGCAGCATTTCCGTTTCAAATCTGAAATGCGTGTGCTGCACTGAAGCAGTGTTGGCTTGTCGAGAAGCCCGTCACAGGGGCGTGCATGTGGCTGTGCCCTGGGGTCGCCCATCTGCCGACGTCCTCTGCCCCTGCAGGTGCTGACTTGTGATTTAGAAAGACTGTGTGTGGGGGGATACCTCTCTTCTTCCTGTTCCATTTGCCGTAAGGCAATAAAATAAAACTGAAGTGAACTTTGACTAAATCCAGTTGCTAGATATTGGTAGGGAATTGCCTTTATAAATCATTATCTTTTAAATGCTAGAGTACACGGAAGAGTGGTGTGTACCCTTTTGGTTTGCGGGATTAATTTAGGTGAACAGTGTAGGGTTTAATATGTTTCACTAGGGTTAATGTGTGTACTATGTACACTTAATATCCAACACTAGATACAACAAAACTATAAATTTATCAGCGCTGAAGAAGAGCATTTAAAAAGCCTTTGGAATAATTGGATGACTTGGAAAACCTTATTCTAATGAAGACCTTTTTTTTTAATGAGAATAATTTTTTATTTGTTAAATTTTTTAAAGAGAGAGAGAGAGAAAGAGGGGTAGGGGGAAGAGCAGGAAGCATCAGCTCATAGTGGTAGTTGGTTCTCATAGGTGCGTTCACCGGGCAAGCTCAGGGTTTTGTACCAGCGACCTCAGTGTTCCAGGTCAACACTTGACCCATTGCGCCACCACAGGCCAACCTGTGTGCGAATATTTCTATGTAAAATTACAATTGTGAATGGGAAAGAAAGACTTTTATAATAAACCCTATTCTTGAGATCTGTATTTTGTTTGTTAATTTTTATTCTTGTATTTTTTAAGGATTTATTTGATCAACCAATCAGGTTATATCTCCCACTGCTTCTAAGTGGTAAACTTATTATCTCAAGATGGCAGTCACCTCAAATATGCTGTTAAAAAGTGACTGGGATGGTGGGGGGATGGCTCTTTATTCTCAGAATGAGTCAGCGTCTAACTCAGCAGGGCTGTGGGTGAGGAGGCACTTCTTCCTGAAGAATCCGTCCTGTGTCCTTGCCCAGTGGGCACAGAAGGCTGGTAGAGCCTTTTCAAGTCTTCTGATGCTCTAACAAAGGAGATGAAAGGATGTTTTTCATTTTTATTTTTTCTGATGTTCAAAGCCTGAGCTGCTTCCTCTGTTGGGTAGGTGTGGGGACTCTGTTTCCGGGGACCGTCCGAGGAGGTGGCGGTGCTGGTTTGGCCTCCTCTCTGCTTCCGTCTCCTTTTTGTTTTTCCTTCCTTCTAATTGTTTTATGTTCAGTGTAAAACTGCCTCAGCCACTGTGTTGCGTCCTAGGGAGCTCCTGTTTATCCCGAACATGGTGACAGTGGGAACAGCAGTCCTTGTCCTGTGTCCCCTCGAGGTAGAACTCCGTGGGCACAGAGGTTTCTGGTCTGCCAGGCCCCAGAGTGCTGTGGGTGTTGCCGTTTCTCTGATGGGCAGTTTCTTTGTGTTTTGTTTTGTGTTTCAGTTCTTGTGTGTCCTGGATCACTTTTGGAATCTGCATTATTAATTTGGTGATGATACATTAAAGCCTGAGCAGTTTGACATATGACATTAAAAACCCTGGCTCATGATTTTTTCCTGACCTTTTTTTCACTTTCCTAAAGCTGTTAGGATTAAAATTGGTTAAACTTTTTTGAGGCATTTTAAGAGATTGAGTGGAATGTTCACGTTTTATTCTTGCTTTCCTTCAGCGTACCCGTGGTACTGATGCACGTGCACGCATGGCATTTAGAGAAATATAAACACACAGTGAAAATGTGTTTTCCCATCAGCATTTCAGTTCTGTTGTACCTTGTTGATGATGACCGCGCCAGCACTGTGATAACCAGTCTTTCTGGGCCGTCAGCTGGTTCCTGCTCTGGTGAGGCTGCCCTGGCGTCCGTGCTTGGCCCTCCCCCTAATCCCGGCGATGGGTGACACTGAATGATTCCCACTGTTGCTGGGCACGCCCATTCACTGGTTTAGATAGAAGTCACTGTTTGCAAAATTATATTTGAAGTGGTTAAACCAGAGAGCTTACTATAGCAATGAAAAAGAACAGCATAAAATGTTCCATATTGGAACAGAACCGAAGAATGTTCCCTAAGGGGTGAATCAGGGTTCAGCAAGTGGTTCTGTGAACTTCCCCCCAGTTACTCACTCTGAGTTACGTCAGGAGGCCGCCAGCTCAGCGTCGTCCGTGCCCACACCGTCAGCGCCGTATTTGAGAAGGAGCTGAGAAACAGAAAGGAGGTTCACACGATGGAGCGAATCTCTTGTAACCAACACCCCGCCTAAGGTGTGTGCTGCTCTCAACTCTGTGTTTCTGAGGAGTTTGGTGTGCAGAGATTTTATTTCCTACCCACATTTGACGGCTCAAACACGACTACCCTTCATTAAAGAAGATGGTTAAACATGAGAATTGCAATCAATTCCTGTTCTTTTGCTCTCTCAGAGGTCAGCTGAGAGTCTTCTTGATATTTAAAATTGATGTTATTTTTTCCTTAATAACCATTTTTCTGTCAGTTCTGTTGAAAGGCGGAGTGGAAACTTGTTCTCATTTGCACATATTTGGCTTACCTCCGGTTCCCCAGTGCGTGAGTCAGCAACGGAGTTACTTATGTATTTATTTTAAAAGGCAGATGTCAAGCAATCACCTCGTGAAGTGGCCCATTATAATTAGATGTCTGCATCACAGTTTACTCATGAAGAAAATGCCATTTATGTAATTTCCCACTTCAAAACTACATGGTTGAGCAGAGCCAGTGTTTCTAAGCTTTAGAAGTGAGTGGCCTTTGCCCTTTATGTGGAAATGTGCAGCAACTCTTTTCTGAAGCTCTGCTTTCAGACCAGTGGCCAAACTTTCAACAGAGCAGCATTTTCATCTTTGAGAATTTCAGTGTCATTGGCATTGTATTTTAATTTATCTCTGGGATTGATCACTTGTGTTTTCTTCTCTTTGGGGATTTGTAGCTCATTTAAAAAGTAAAAGTGGCTGGGAAGAAAGTGAGACTAAAACAGATGTTCAGCTTAGCGATTAGAACAGGGTTTGTGCTTGCTGAGAGCAGCTCTGAGTCAGACCAGCACTCAGTGACTCATTTGTCACTCATGCTGCACATGCCTAAGTGGTTTACAGCTCACCGAAGAAGACATGCGTGTGCGGCAGAGAAGACGTGGAGATGGAGACTCCTCGTACGTACGAGGGCCAGACGTTCAGATGCGTGGACAGTTGGACAGACATCCTCAGAAGTGTCTCAGAACCTCATGCAACGGCACCATCTGGGTGCTGGTTTGCTTGCACGCCGCTCCTCACTTCCGTGGTCTCTGCACGGTCCACACCTGCTTCACTGTCCACCCATCTGCCTCGCCTCCCCGTGCGCCTGGACCACAGTCTTCAGTGGGCAGCCTCTCGGTAAATCTGGTCCACAGGGCTCTCTTCCTTTATGTGCACTACATCTTTAAATTAACCTTTGCACCGGGCGGGGACTCTGGTGGTTGGAGCTTGGTCCCGATGTGCGAAGGTTGCCTGGTTCAATCCCTAGTCAGGGCACATACAGAAATACCGATTTCTCTCTCTCCCCCCCCTTCTCTCCCCCCCCAAATCAATCAATAGATTTTTATAAATTTAAATAAATTAATCTTAGCCTATGTCCACTGGAAGTTGGCTGGAGATGTGGAGTAGCTCACACACCTGTGTCAAGTGTGACCATGAAGTTTGTTGGATGCTGCACAGAGAGGAGGGGTCTCAGTTCCAGACGTGGGACACGAGCTCTCCAGGAGGGTCCGAGTGCCCAGTGGAAACCCAATCGGAGCTCCTTTAGTTCAAATTCTATGTGAAAAGACACATTTCAAAGATGGCCAAGGAAAGATTGCTATAAAAAGAAAATGTTCAAGTCTATCAAAAGGGGTCTATTTAATAGAACCCAGAAGAACTAAGTTTTGCTCTGAGCCCTAGCCTACCCATGGGGGCTGCCAGATGTATGAATACTGATATTGTGTCTTATAGTTTCATTGCCCTGGTGTAGGCTCATGTTCTCATAACTAGTCAGTCACAGCAGGACAGGGCAGGTGGAGAGTTGTCACAGCTCATCCAGTTCAAAAGTCCCCAGCCAGTGGGCCCAGGACCCTGTTCTTGGATGACTCGAGGCCGGTGTTCACACACACTGATGATGTGTGAGAATATGTGGACAGCCCTGTGATCGACACCACTGTGAATTGATGCTGTTTTGATTAAAGGCATATTCATGTAAAAGTCTTACTGAATTCATAAAAGCTCAACCAACAATACTAGAAACACCACTACTGTGTGTTTTAACATTGAAAAGTGTTGCTGATGTCCCAAGAGCCTAGGCCTCACTGCTAGAGTCCAGTTGCCTAACTTTAAAGATGAGGAAACTAATTTCAAGTAAGTGAAGTGACCCATCTGACCCATCTATACGGTCTGCTGTCCTGTGTCTCTGACTGTTGTGACCAGAGCTGTGGACTCAGGGGCTGCGAGCTGGGAGAGAGGGTCATCTGAAGAGAACAATGGCCCCTTCTTAGATACTCTCAGTGGTTTAGAGTGGTTTTTTCACCATTAAAGAGTAAGAGGCAAGGAATAACTAGGTTATTGCAGATAATGTACCTTGCTTATAAAAGTTGTCCTCTATTGCATGTTAATCTCTGAGTCCTTGGAAACTCAGTTATAGCAGAATTGTTATTTTCATAGTACTCAGACTTCTTTGAAATCATTTTTGCATTTATAATTTTACATCTTTGTAAAGCCCGAGAAACAAGCAGGATTGATGAGCCCGGTTTTCAATAGAAATGTTGACCACAGAGAGGACCAGGGAATGACCAGTGGTCACTCGATTTCATGCCCATTGCCTCCAGTTTAGCTTTGTGGCTTGTCTCTGCTTTCCTGTGTTCTTGACTGAGGGGCAGTTACTGGAACGAGGTTGATGTTTTGAGGGAGGAAGAGCCCAAGGACTGAGTCATTAAAACAACAAACCATAGCCATGTGGCCACCTTTATCAGCTCCCTGAAGCAACTTGCAACTCAAGCAAGGAAAACGGGTTATGGGAACAGTCAGGACAAATGATCCGAACCTCCCTGACGCTCCGTCCCCTCCTGGAGGCAGGAGGGACATGGAGGTCTGCAGACAAAGAAATTAGATGCTTTCACATAAAGGCTGTAAAGGTTTGTAAGGCTCAAGAATGCCAGCTTCAGGGAGCTCCTGACTTGGTGCCTATTAGGCAACACTGCTCCACTGGCTAATAAATCCTCTTCCTCACGTTGTCTGAGCATCTTTGTCCTCCGAGAGTTGCTTCCTTTGTCCCTGCAACAATGTGAGGCATTTTGCTAACCCTTCTTGAAAAGAGGCGTTCAGAGACTGTATTGAAATTGGCGACATAAGTAAGGGTTAAGGGCTGTATCCACTGCCTGTTTTAAGTCAGTGATTTGCAGGGCTTGATATCACAGCAGCTGCTAACCAAGTGCCCTCTGTTTCTGATGATACGACTTCTCCAGTTCAGTGTGGGTCTGAGCATGCTCGTGTTGCTTGGCAAAGGAGGGCGTGACTCTCACCCAGGAAGTGGGTTGGTAGTAACCAGGTGGGGAAGCTCCATCCTGCGTCCCTCTGCAGAGGGAGGGTCCAGTCGGGGGTGGACCGGGGAGCAAGCAGAAGACAGCTGCTGTGAGAAGAGTGGTTCAACAGCTGAGGGAACGGCAACGAGGCCCAGAGCTCTGTGCTGGCACCGGGGAAAGGGTGGTGGCAGGGGCCAGGGCTGTGGTCCAGGCTGCTGGTGAGTGTGTCAGCCAGTCGGTAGTTGGCCTTGATGCAGCTCTTCGGGGTCAGGGTTCCCGCGGGGCGCTTGCTGCTGAGTGTCAGCGGTCTGACACAAGTGGAGGAGCAGCATAGACGGCTAATGGTGTCCTGGCGCCTTCGGGGAGCATCTCAGAAATTAGAAGAAATTGCTGTCATTTATATGAAATTTTTTCCTTTTCAGAAACTTTCACTGCCATCCCCCTCACTGTGAGTCATCATGTCACTCAGAAGAAACTACTGCTCAAATGAAAGATGTGAGGATAAGTGACAAGATGAGCTTCAAGCAGAACGTTGACTATGAGTGTGTGGCTGAAATGAGTTTGCTGAGAAGTTAGAACTCCTGGGTTCAGTAATTAATGTAACAGCTCTGTGCTGAGCACTGTCAGGAGCTGCGGCTACTGAGTGACCCCGAGAGACTCTCCATCCTCAGGAGACTGGAGATGGACAGGTGCACGCAGGGTTAACCGACACCCGAGGTGACGTGATAGGAAGTGACCCGGAAGCTGTAGAAAGGGTGGCCAGGATGGGTTTCCCTGAGGACACAGACTGAGGTCTGAGGGGACAGGGGACATGGGCCAGCGTACATGAGGCCCAGGGAGCGGCAGTGCAGAGGCCAGGGGTCACCGGGTTCAGGGCAGTGAGGGAGGGCGGGGCCAGCTAGGGCACAGGGGACAGCAGCTGTGTCCAGAGGGTCTCCCAGGCCGGGTAGGAAGTGCAGACTTGGCCTTACGGCAGTGTTTAGCCAGTGAGCTGACTTCAGCAGGGGCCTGCCGTGACCCGAATTGTTTATCAACAATTGTTTATAAACCCAGTCAGTCTGGGTTCTGGATCGAGGAAAGTGCTGGAAAGAAGCTGGGAGTCATGTCAGGAGACCGCTGAGCTAGTGCAGGGGAGGGGTGGTGGGCTGTGCAGGCTGAGGGGGTTATCATGTTCTGTTTTTTTCCCGTGGTCTGCAGTTCTCTGACTGCAGGTTTAATCCCATGCTTCTCCATGGAAACGCAGTCTTATAATCATCACGTTTTTTATCATAACTACATCACCTACGAGGGCAAGAAGTGAGTTTTCAGTGAAGACCTGTGCGCACTCACCCGTGGTTGTGTTGGGCGTGTTCTTTGGGGAGCTCCGAGTAGAACGGGTAACAGCTGAGGGTTCTGAGCCAATCCGATCCTTGCTTTGTGCACGGGGCTATCTAGTCTGCATCTCCAGACACTGTGGTCTTGGGAGGCGGGAGCTTTCGGAGTCTCTTGAGAATGAGGAACTAGGGGGCTGAGGGGTGAAGGAGCGTTCCCAAGGTCCCACGTACAGAGAGTGGTGTGCTCAGAATTTGACTGGGTTCTTGTACCACAGCCTCAACACTTAAAAAATGTATCCACTCCCCTCTCTTCCCCTCCCTACCCTTCCCCTACCCTACCCTCCCTTGACCCCTCCCCTCCCACCCCCTCTCCTCCCTGTACCCCTCCCCTCTCCACTCTTCCCCTCCCCTCCCCTCCCACCCCCTCTTCTCCCTGTACTCCTCCCCTCCCATCCCCTCCCCTCCTCTCCCCATACCTCTCCCCTCCCAGCACCAGTGTTAGCACCCTGAACAGGAAATGTCTTCCCCTGGGTTCCTTCCTGTCACTGCCCTGCCACCCCCCTGCAGAATTCCTAGACCCCATGCCCAGCCCCAGCAGCCACCACACTTTTTCATCTCTATAATTTTGTCATTTGAAGAGCATTGTGGAAATGAAATCAATAGTATGTAACCTTTTTGTAACCTTAAAACTCAGTATGATGCAGGTGAGATTCATCCCATTTGTCGCCTCTACACCGGTATTTTGTTCCTTTCTATTCTTTGGTCTGGAGCCGCAGTTTCTTTAACCCTGCTGAAGGGCACTCCTGTCCCCAGTTTGGGGCTATTGATTATACAGCTGCTGCCTGACCCGTGGCGGTACAGTGGATAAAGCGATAAAGTGTCAGCCTGGAACGCTGAGGTCACCAGTTCAAAACCCTGGGCTTGCCTGGTCAAGGCACCTATGAGAGTTGATGCTTCCTGCTCCTCCCCCCTTCTCTCTCTCTCTCTCTCTCTCTCTCTCTCTTTCTCTCTAAAAATGAATAAGTAAATAAGTTATACAGCTGCTGTGAACATCTGTCTATAGGTTTGTGGGCATGGCTTTTCTTTTTTTTTTGTATTTTTCTGAAGCTGGAAACGGGGAGAGACAGTCAGACAGACTCCCGCATGCGCCCGACCGGGATCCACCCGGCACGCCCACCAGGGGTGACGCTCTGCTCACCAGGGGGCGATGCTCTGCCCCTCCGGGGCATCGCTCTGTCACGACCAGAGCCACTCTAGCGCCTGGGGCAGAGGCCAAGGAGCCATCCCCAGCGCCCGGGCCATCTTTGCTCCAGTGGAGCCTCGGCTACGGGTGGGGAAGAGAGAGTCAGAGAGGAAGGAGAGGGGGAGGGGTGGAGAAGCAAATGGGCGCTTCTCCTGTGTGCCCTGGGCGGGAATTGAATCCGGGACTTCTGCACGCCAGGCCGACGCTCTGTCACTGAGCCAACAGGGCAGGGCCTGGCATGGCTTTTCATTTCTCTAGGATGGCTGCCTGGGAGAGTTGTTGCTGGGCGTGCGGTAATTAATTGCACACTTAGTTTTTAGGAACTTGCCGGACTGTCTTCCAGTGGGGCCGAGCCATTTGAACCCCCAGACAGCCATGAGTGCTCAGTCTCCGGGTCTCACCAGCATCGAATGCTGCGTGTATTTAGCCATTATGATACGCGTGGCGGCGGCTCCTTTTGGTTGGATTTTCACTTCCTCAGTTGCTGGTGAAGAGAAAGGTCTGTTCACAGGCTCATCTGCCATGCATTCTCGTCCATGTCTGTGCCCATTCTCTAATCGGATTGTTGAGTTTGCCCCTTGATTTCTGAGAATTCTTTGTCTTCCTTTGGACACGTGGCTTGTGGACACACCCCGCCTGTCGGTGGCTGTTTGCCTCTTCATCAGGGACTTCACAGAGCAGGAGTTGTTAATTCTGACGAGGTTCAGGCCTCGGTTTTTTCTCCAGCAGGCCGTGCTTTTGTGTCAAGTCCATGACCTTCTATAGTCCTAGATCCTGATAATTTTCTTATTTTTAAAAAGGTTTTCATTCTGAGTTAATCTTTTGTGTGCTGTGAGGTCCAGGTGGAGGCTCACCCTGTGACCCCTGTGTGTCTGGTGCCTGTCCAGCACTGCTTGCTGTCGAGGCCGCGTGTCCTTCCACGAGAACGCGTGGGGTGCCATCACCGGGTCTCTCTCTGTGCTGGTGCACTGATCTGTGTCTGCTGTCTCCGGGCCACAGCAGCTGGACGGCTGGACAGCTGGAGGCCATGAGACCTAACAGTGCACGCACACCGCCTTCCCCCTTTTTTCAAAATTCTTTCAGCTATTCCAGCTCCTTGGCATTGCCCTTAGGTTTTAGGATATTTGTGTCTGCGTCCACAGCAGACATGGGGTTTTGATAGGAACTAGATTGAATTTGCAGATGGATTTGAGGAGGACTGGCGTCTGTACTGCGTTTCCCTGTCCTTAGGTCTGCGATTTCTCTGGTTAGTGCTCGCTGATCTCGGCGCACAGCCCTGTGCGTGTCTGTGACATTGGCATCAGGTGACCCATCATGTAGCAGTCATAATTTCTGTTTCCAGGGTTCATTGCTAATGACTGGGAATAGGGCGTACTTTTGTGTCTTGGTCATGTATCCTATGACCTTCCTTTTCTCTGTAGCTTCCATTGGGTTTTCTGTGACCTGACATTCCTTTAGAAGATCCCTCTGGCTGTCCTGCTAGGCAGGGACATCACCGGGAAGCATGCTTGGGAGGCTGTGAAGTAATCCAGACAGGAGATCATGGTTTTGTACAGGGCAGCCATTCAGGAGAGAGAAATGGTTGGGTTTTGATACACTTTTTAAGACAGAGGCCATGGGAATCTTTAGGGAAAGAGAAGAGTTCATGTTTCTCCAACCAGCTGAATTTTTGACTATCCAGCAGCCTTCCTTACCTGCAGGGATATGTTCTGAGACTCCTATGGACTGTCCAGCAGATGGCATGAAGCCACAGATGGTACCAGACCACACGTACACTTTGCTTTCCTGGACAGACATACCTGTGATAAACCTTAGTTTATAAATTAGGCACAGTAACTAAGAATGAAATGGAACAGTTGTAACAGTATGCTGTGAATAAAGTTACGTGAGTGGCTTTGGGGGCATGACTAAGTGAAATAGCCCTGTGACACCGTGATGGTGAGGTGAGCACTGAGTGATAGATGGGTGGGAGGGGTAGTGTACGTGGCGTGGATGCTCTGGACAAAGCGTGACTCATGTTGCGGGCGGGACAAAGGGCGACATCCTGGGATTGTGTCATGCTGCTCAGAATGGTGCACAGGTTAAAACTTACAGATTGTTTATTTCTGGACTTTTCCATCGAGTATTTTCAGGCTACAGTTGACCACAATTAAGTGAAACTGCGGAAAGCAAAACCATGGATGGGGAACTACTCTACCATTATTATTATATTGTTGTTGTTTAACTTGTCTTCTCTGGAGTTAGGAACACATCCGTGTGTAGGCTGTGTGGAAATCATCCTTCAGTTGTATAAGAGCGAGTAGGGCCATGGTAAAAGAATTTTTCATTATCGGCAATGTAAGGACCAAAACTGTTTTCCAGTGCTTTATAGTCACTCCAGCAATGATTGTTGATAATAAATTTTGAAGTGATTTGTTATAAACAGATTAAACCTATTAGTAGCTGCTAGTATCTCCCTGTGAGCTCTTTGGGGCAAGAGTGCTTCCCTCCACATCAGTGTCTCAGAAAGGCACTGGCCCGCTCCACTCCAGGCAGAGTGAGTCTAATGCAGAACAAAAGGTTGGGGTACACATACTTAAAATATACTTTAGTTCCTTAAGAGTGATTCATCTCTATGAATAAAACCCAATAGGGTAGAGTTACAGAGTGAGAACGAGGTTGGTCACCCCTCTCCTGTCTCCACTTTACGGAAGTGACCTATGGTATGGGCAGGTCTGTCTCGTTGCAGAGCTGGGCTGGCGGTCTCCACAGCCGCTGCGTCTGACAGCGCGAGGGCCCGCGCTGCTCCGTCCGCTCCCGGTTTCTACCTGCACAATTCTTACCGGCTTCTTTTCATTTAGTGTTTCCTAAAGCACATCTTAAACTTATTAATTAATTCCTACTATTACGTTTTCTCAGAAATGGATTTTTAGGATATTAGAAATGCTGAGGAGGCAAACCTAGTTTTTAAATGCAAACTAGCATAAAATGAATGGAAAAACAGATTAGCACGTCAGAGTCTGAGGAGCAAACCATTTTGACACGGCATTTGTTTTTTTGTTTGTTTGTTTGTACTTTTTTTTTTTTTTTCATTTTTCTGAAGCTGGAAACAGGGAGAGACAGTCAGACAGACTCCCGCATGCGCCAGACCGGGATCCACCCGGCACGCCCACCATGGGGCGATGCTCTGCCCACCAGGGGGCGATGCTCTGCCCATCCTGGGCGTCGCCATGTTGCGACCAGAGCCACTCTAGCGCCTGAGGCAGAGGCCACAGAGCCATCCCCAGCGCCCGGGCCATCTTTGCTCCAATGGAGCCTTGGCTGCGGGAGGGGAAGGGAGAGACAGAGAGGAAAGCGCGGCGGAGGGGTGGAGAAGCAAATGGGCGCTTCTCCTGTGTGCCCTGGCCGGGAATCGAACCCGGGTCCTCCGCACGCTAGGCCGACGCTCTACCGCTGAGCCAACCGGCCAGGGCTGTTTGTACTTTTTTTTTGTATTTTTCTGAAGCTGGAAACAGGGAGAGACAGTCAGACAGACTCCTGCATGCGCCCGACCGGGATCCACCTGGCACGCTTACCAGGGGGCGGTGCTCTGCCCACCGGGGGCGATGCTCTGCCCCTCCGGGGCGTCGCTCTGTTGTGACCAGAGCCACTCCAGTGCCTGGGGCAGAGGCCGAGGAGCCATCCCCAGCGCCCGGGCCATCTTTGCTCCATTGGAGCCTTGGCTGCGGAGGGGAAGAGAGAGACAGAGAGGAAGGAGAGGGGGAGGGGTGGAGAAGCAGATGGGCACTTCTCCTGTGTGCCCTGGCCGGGAATCGAACCCGGGACTCCTGCACGCCAGGCCGACGCTCTACCACTGAGCCAACCGGCCAGGGCCTGACACGGAATTTGTAAAAGAAAAGTAAGCTTTCAAACCAGCAGAAACACAGAAGATATTTACATTGACCAAAGCTGTTATAAAAAGAGGAACTGTCATGAGCTGACTAAATTTAGCAGTTGAACTAGATGTTAAAGAAAGAGGATGGGGACATGAGAGATTCCTTTCTCTCCTCTCCCAGGGTGGCCAGAGGGACACCCCTGCTGAATCGGCGACGGCTGCTGGGTGGCCTGGGCCATCCCACAGTGCTGCCAGGCTGCAGGGGCCACCGCGAGGCCACGGGGCCACCGGGCTGGGCCTGGGGGGGGGGGGTCTGTCCTGTGTGATGCCTTCACTTCATTCTCCACCAGAGGATGAAGGCCCGCACGTCATTTTCTTAAATCGTTATTGGTTACGTTTATTTCAGTCTTCACTGACCTTTCTTAATACATATTTAGTATATTTTTTCTAAAAAGAAATAATTTATTATTACATATTTCTGTCTACAATTGTGTTATATCTGTCTTTTATTTCTGTTCTGCTTGAGAAATCATTCCCACGATTTGCTTTAAAAATATAGGTCGTCTCCAAGTTAATACCCCTTACAACTTTCATTTTACTAGAGACTATTTTTTTAAAAAGTGACTGGGAGCTCAAGGTCAGACATAATAGTTAAGGTTATCAGCATACCTCACTATATATAAAATGTGATCCTCTTAGTTTTCTGTTACAGTGAAGGCCAGTAATCTGAATATAACTTTAGTATACTCATAAGCTGTAACTTGAAGTATCATTACTGAACTGGAACTATTGCTTTCCAAAGGGAGTAAAAGATAGTGAAGCATATGAACAACTCTGTCCAATAATCAAAGATTTTAGGAATGCAAATTGTCTCCTACTTCCCCTCCCAGCCTTGTAGTTTGAAACAGCAGCTAAGAGATGTGGCCCCTGAAAGCTGTGCACTCAGACAGACCCCTGACCACCTCCCCTCAGCACGCTGTGGTGGAGGTGAGGGTGGGTTCCCCTATGCCCGTGACCACAGTGAAGTCCACTGGAGAGAGGTTTAGACACAGGTTTGAGGTCGTGCCAGGTCCCGGACTCTGATAATTTAATGGTAAACATACCATAAACATTCATTATACTAAATTCTCCAAAAGGTTTTAATAAATTTGTTAAACCATTTTATCTTCTGTGTTTTTTAAAACTCATTTTGGGTAAGGATGAACAAAGACAATTTTTTTCTGCCAGCAAAATGAGATTTTTGTTTATTTTGTTTTACTTGTTTTTACAAGCATTTTCTTTGGGTATTGATGCTGTTTCTAATTGATCTTGAAAATTAATAGAGAGGAGAGACAATTCTGGAAAATATAAGCTATCCTCAAGTTAGAATTGATTGCTTTCTGAGACACATCTGTTTTCCTCTTATCCTGTAACAGTCATTGCCCTTCTGAGAGAGACGGGTGAGCACTGGAAGGTGTTTCTCATGTTCACCTTTCTAAGACCCCCGGAGAAGGAGCCCCCAGGAGGCTCAGGGCCCTGGGAGCTGTGCCTTCAGTGTGTCCGCCACCGTGCACCCTCCTCAGCAGCACTGCCCTGTGCTTTCTCTGAAAATAGCGTGGTGGCCTTCCCCCTGGCAAGGTGCGCCTGCACTGCTGGGGTCCATGCAGAGGGGCTGCTGACCGCCCCCTGGAGGGAGCTGCAGCCACATGCAGGGTGCATGACCCCTGAGACCGGATTAGTGCGGCAGGTCTACTAGTCCGCTTTGCTGGCTCAGTGCAGATCCCGTCCCCTAACTGGAGCCCGTATCTCCATCTTCCCCAGAGCAAATGAGAGGAAGGCGTGATTGAGACGACTGTGTGTGCGTGCGACACACAGTCGCACTTGTGAGTGTACTGGACTGCGTGTGTACTGTACCATGAGTGTACTGGACTGTGTGTGCACTGAACCGTGTGTGCACTGGGCCGTGTGTGTACTGGACTGTGTGTGCACTGGACCGTGAGTGCACTGGACCGTGTGTGTACTGAACCGTAAGTGTACTGGACCGTATGTGTACTGGACCATGTGTGTACTGACTGAGCCCTGTGTGTACTGGACTGTGTGTGTACTGGACCGTGTGTGTACTGAGCTGTGTATGTACTGGACCGTGTACTGAACTGTGTGTGTACTGAGCCTTGTGTGTACTGAGCCGTGTGTGTACTGGACCGTGTACTGAACTGTGAATGTACTGGACTGTGATTGTACTGTACTGTGTGTGTGTACTAGACCGTGTGTGTACTGGACCGTGTGTGTACTGAGCCGTGTATGTACTGGACCGTATACTGAACCATGTGTGTATTGAGCCATGTGTGTACTGGACTGTGTACTGAACTGTGAGTGTACTGTACTGTGTGTACTGGACTGTGTACTGAACTGTGAGTGTACTGTACTGTGTGTACTGGACTGTGTGTGTACTGAACTGTGAGTGTACTGAACTGTGTGTGTACTGGACCGTGTGTGTACTGAGCCGTGTGTGTACTGAGCTGTGTGTGTACTGGACCGTGTACTGAACTGTGTTTGTACTGAACTGTGTGTGTACTGAACTGCCAGGACAGCTGGGCCCAAAGAGCAAGGTGTTTCTTGTCTTCAGGGGCAGGAACACGAGGCCTCAGATGGTCCTGGGGGCTTGGCCCTGTGGCTCTGGTTCCCCCCAGCCAGGATGTTGGCCTGCGCATGCTGGTGCTGAGGACTATCCCCCTTTCTCCCCAGACGGCTCAGGGCCCGGAGCCTCTGTGTACACACCGCTTCACTTCCTGTGGCCTGCACACCTGTCCTTCAGGCCTTTGACTCTTAAAAATAGTGGGGATGTACTCACAAGTATGTGAGTAAGTCTTGTTAATGGCCTAGTTTTTAAGTACCCTGAAATCTAAGTGTATCAGATCTGTGCTAGGGGATCTGGTTGGTCAGACGGTCGGAGTGCTAAACTGGCCTTCCAGACACCCTGATTTCTTCCCGCAGTTTACCCTCCCCCCAGCGTCACACTGGGGAGCAGTCACAGATAGAGGTGTGCTGCCCTCCCCCAACACAGCGTTACAGTGAGAGGAGCACCACCCTAGACCTCTGGCCTTCTGTGCTCCCATGACGTGGGGGGGCCCTTGGGGAGCGGAGCAGGTGGGGCTGCACCTCAGAACCTGCGGGACTTGTTGGGGTGGGTCTTTCAGATACTGGAGTCCAGGCCGCCTGGCCTGGGGGAGGCTGTGAGGCCACAGGGATGCTCTGTGCATCCTCACTGGGTTGCGGCAGTCTACCCCAGCCCCAGTCCCTGCACTCTGCATCCCTCACCACTTACCCCTCAGCCCCCAGCCCTGCCCCCGGATCATACTGTCTCCTCAGCGTTCTGACTGATTTGGGGGCCCAGGGCTGCTTCCGTTTCTCAGCCTGATATATTCAATTACTATTCGTTTACTTTAATGAGAAACATGTACCCTTAAATAGCACAGAGTGACTATTGAGCTTCACTTCTCTGGATTTAAGAAAAAACATTTTGATTAATGTGAAATTTCTCTGATAGAAAAATTAGGTTGTCATGTGGGTGCCTAGAGAAATGAGGTGATCTCCAGAGAATGGAATCTGTTTCTGAGATGATGGGGTGATTTATTCTAAAAAATAAACAGGAAAATAATTTCCTGTTCTTAGAGCCAAATCAGTTTGCCATATCAATATTTTTTCTGTACTTAAAATTTCATTTGTTGGTTCCATCAAAAAATAAACACAAAGAAACAAAGCCCTCTTATTTTGAAGGAAATAAAACATGCTCAATTTGATAGCACGTGATGAAAGGTCTAGCTTTCTATAAAGATCGTCTCTAGAGCTGTGAAGGAGACGTTCCCCAACTGTGTGTGGAAGTGACCGGACGGTTATGTGCTGGGCTGAAAGGACCGGCGTGTCTGGTGCCGGACGAGCTCTGGCCGGGGCAGCACGCAGCAGCTGACGGCTAGGCACTGTCCACACCACTGGCCATCCTGCCTCTGGGGAGAGAGCTGCAGGCCCTGGCCCCCTTCCTGGAGGTGGTTTATGGAGCTGGTCACTGCTGGAGAGTCTGTCCCCAGACTCTGTTTTCCGAATGTGGAGACACCTTGGCAGCCTCCAGACCCAGCACTGACCTCTCGGGCCTCTTCCACAGTGAACTGCGGGATCGGGGACGGAGCGGCAGCCCTGTGGTTTCCTGTCATTTGCCTGTGACGCAGGAACGTGGTGACATGCAGAGTCAGGCTCAGACCTGAGAGGAGGCGAGGCCGGAGTGGTGCACTGGGGGGTCCTTCTGCGTCTCCACTGCGGGTCTGGGAGGTGTCGTGGGTATGCATCTGTCCCTCTTGCAGGATGGAGACCCCTATGCGTCGCGTCCGCCGGGGAATAGCAGGAGCTCACATTGACTGAGTGACAGGTCAGTCTGAGAGGGCCCAGCTCTTCACAGGCGAATTGGCTCAGTGGACCCATGGGGCACTTTCCTGGGTGACTTCTGGCACAGCCCCCGCAGAGATGCAGGGCCGCAGGGTCGCGCTGAGCGCAGAGCCCTGCCGGCATGTCCCAGGCTTCCCCAGCACAGTCTGCTCCTCCGGCCAGAGTAGTTGACTGTGCCCAGTAAGGCCTGGTGGCTCTCTCTGCATCTTAATCTCTGTCCTGATAGAAAATGCAGAAATTAAGTGTTTAGTTTTAAATAACTCTGCAAAAGATTCATTGATTTCTCTTAGTAACCTGTGTCACTGCTTTGATGTAAGCCGTCTTCTTCTGGTGTGTCCTGAATAGTGATGGAGGGCAGCTGGTGACTGATCTCACTCCCGCAGCCCAGGTGTATCTCAGGACAGGAGAGAGTGTCCTCCCAGCTGGCACGCCGGGTCCTCTCCTCTCTCCCCTCTCCAGCCCTCTCATCATCTGGGCTTCCGTCCTCGTCCCTCTGCACCCCTCGGGTGTGGGGAGCTCGCTAGGCTGGTCCAGTGTGAGTCCGGCAGTGGAGGGTAAGATAAGAAGCTTACCTCAGAGTTTCTAAACAAATTTTCTATTTCTGAGCCCAGTGATGTTCGTTTGAAACACCAGAGTGGTGGCTTGCTATTGCGTTTCATCTGGGGTTTCCGGGCACAGAGTGGCTCCCCGCTGGAGTTCCGGCCACTCACCTGGGCTGCTGCTGTTCCAGACGCCTTATGATTGAGGCAAACTTGCATTGTCAACTGTTTCGTTAAAGAAGAAGTAATTTCATGTCCTACTGTATATAGAGAAGAATGCATTTTTAACAGTAATCACTTTGAGTACAGTAAAATCTTTTAAAAGCTTTTTTCCATCAAAATATTCTCCACACTTGATGCAGGTCTTTTCTGTCATTTGGCAAAGCAGTGTGTCTCCCACACGGGTCTGTCTGGTGTGGATGGAAGTCTTTCTGCATGTCTTGTTCTGGATCTGACAAGGTTGGTTCTGGGATACTGCTTTCCCCAGTGAAGGCAGAGAAGCCCTTGCTCCCATCGCTGGAGGGGTGAGGGTCAGGATGGTTCTGGGATTTCACAAACACACACGGACTGCTGCCCTTGCGAGGCTCAGCTGGCCTGCTCTCTGCCCGGAGCCCGCAGGACAGAAGTCTGTGTGTGGCACTTCTCTTGGTCTGACAGGGCTCATTCTCCCTTGGCCTTATGATAGGTCCATGGAATTCGCTTTACTTAAATTTCACTGACAGAAGCAGAGACGGGCCGCTTGTAACGAGCTTATTAAAAGTGACCCTGTGACAGGGCCGTGAAGCTGCTGCCTGTTTCAGGCTGGCAGGTTTTCTTAGGGTATTCTGTCGAAGGTGTGTGCTCGCGTTTCCACAGAAACGAGTTCTCAGAATTCGATCTGCAGAAGGTACCAGATGGGGATGTTATGGGCAGGCAGGAACGTGGGATGCTTAGCACGCTGTCATTCTAAATGAAATAAACAAGTTAAACTACCTTCTTGCACTGACTCATAATTCCCAAACAACGTTGCAATATCAGAGTGCCTCGTGGTTTTCCTGAAAGAGTGACTGATCCTAGAGCCTGGTGCCTTTGGTCTGTCCGAATGTCGAATGCAGACGAAGGTCTGCCTGTGTCTGGGAGAGTACAGCCACACGGGAATGGTCTCTTTACCGCAGTGTCCGACATGACGGTTTGGCCTCTTCTCTCAGTATGCGTGTGCACTGTAGCTGTGTCTGAGTTCGTGACGGGGTTCCTTTAAACAAGGCCAGCTTTCTGTCTCCGGTCAGTCAGCCTTGTGATCTTTGTTGGGATGGGACCAAGCTGACTGCAGATGGTGTGGACACTTTGCGGTCGTGGGGGCAGCGTGGAGAGGGGCGGGCAGGAGGGAGAAGGAACATGGCCCTGTCCCGTTGTCTGGAGTTCGTGGGCTGATAGCGGGTGAGCGTGCACCTCTTGCCGAGCCTCAGAGCGCGTGCTTGAGCATCCCCAGCCCACGTTGGCAGGAGCCGGCGGTCAGCGCTTTCTGAGGACATGCTATCTGGAAGGTGAATCTGAGTGTGTGCAGCTCACGGATGACGCATAGGAAGGGAGAGGAGCGTTGTGCATGCGGGGCCTTCACCTTGGGGCCTTTCTCGGGGAGACTGCTCTTCTCCCAGGTCTGCTCAGGGGCGTGTCGTCCTCAGTCCCCGGAGCGCCTGTCCCGCAGGGATCCTGCACACTTGCTCTTCTGTGCGCCCCAAGGTTCTGTTCCTGCTGGGTTCCTGTGCCCTTTAAGATGGTAGAGATACTGCACTGGGGCAGTGTGGTCTCACCGTTCTCGTCAAGCTGCGTGTAGACACAGCCATGGTCCAGAGACACTCTTCTAGGGTACCCTGGCCCTCACGTGGCACCTGTGCGCACGTCACGTGCTCCCTGAAGCATTGCGTGTTGACAGTGACAGCTGGCCACAGCACCCGTGCTGTTCGCTGGAGACTGAACGTGGCTCACGTGCCTGTAGATGGCGGCTGCCAGGGAGAGGCCATGCACACACACCCGGGGGCTGCACAGGATGCCCCCGAGGAAGCATGGGGAGCACAGCAGTCATGTAGTGTGGCCTTGCTGTGTAACTAGGACAGGAGACATCTGGGCACGGGGCTGGGCGCCCCGTCTGGAGTGTGTCAGGAGGGCACGCAGATGGGACACTGCTGGAGGGTGGGGTAGAGAGAGCCCAGGGACAGGGCAGGGGGTCTGCACCTGCCCTTTCTCTTTCTTGGACTGTTTGCGTTGGTTTGGAGTATATATATATATGTAAAAAAATATTTGAAAAATGTTTCCATTGTTTAAGAGAGGGAGGAAGGGAGAGACAGAGACAGGCAGAGAATCAACTTGCTGTTTCACTTAGTGGTTCCTTCGACTTTTGCATGCACTGGGTGCTGCTCATATGCGCCCTGACTGGAGATCAAACCCACGGCCTCTAGTGCGCCGTACCAATGCTTTAACACTGAGCCCCTCAGCCGGGGCATGACATGTTTAAGTTTAAATAGAAAACACAGACAGGAGACTGAAAATGCTTGCAGCAGCAGCAGTGGCGGTGGCCGGCCCTGAGTGCTCCCAGTGGTCCAGGCACTGTCTCTGCTGGCCTGTCCTTACTAGATTCTCACTAGAAACCCTACTAGGCAGGTCTTAAGAGCCCAGCTATGTTGATGGTGAATCGGGCGGATGTCCCTGGCATGTGTGAGGAAGGGTCCCCAGGAGGGTTGGGGGTAGGTACTGCAGAGCGTGTCCCTCTGTGAGCGGTTCATTGCAGAGGCAGCGCACTGTGCTTGCTGTCTTGTGAGCAGAGGGAAAGGGGAGGCAGGCCCTCATGCTGGGCGGTCCCCAGTGGGCCTCGGGCTTAAGTGAAGGAGAAAAGGGGCTGTTTGATGAGTTCCCAGGACTTGTGTTTGAGGGAGTCATTTCCACGGGGGGGAGGGGGTCTGCTCTGCTTTGGAATTTTGGGGAGGTATTTCAGAACAGAGGTAGCGCATGAGTCATGTCTTGTGAGCATGGGCCCAGGGCAGTGAGAAAAACCCCTCCTATTCCAAGCCCGTCGCTGGGCCGAGAGACGCTAGGAATGATTTTCTCTCATGCTGCTGTTCTCTGGGAAGGGGGGCACAGCTCCCAGGTGGGGCTGGGGCTCGAGTGCACGGGGGACCGTGAGCCTAGAACCTGCCGTTAGCACGACTTACAGCCGAGGTCGGCACCCCGTCACTGGCTCACACGCTCTGTCCTGCTGTTCCTCCTGGCTGTGGTGTGGGGACTGGGCGCAGCGCTGCTAACTGAGCTTCCCTGTTGTCCTGGACCTACCTTGGAGCCAGGGAGCTCCTCGAGCACAGGGCTGGGTCCCCCGGACGTGTGACAGGGCCTGGAGCACAGACACAGGCTGCTGACCAGGTGAGGGAGTACGTCCGCTGTGCTGCACACATGTGCACGTGCGTGTTCCCACATGTGCCCGTTGCCTTCTGCTTCTCTTGTTGTCTCCCTGCCAGTGGAGCGGGACCCGTGGACCTGTGGAGAGACTGCCGGTCAGTGTGCCCAACGTCCCGTCCTGCACCAGACCGGTGTGTACTTCCTTGCATGTCAGTGTTGTCACTGAGCTGTTTCCAGACAGCCTCACAGGCACTTATGCGTCCCCTCAGCCCTTCTCTGCACCCGTGAGAGCCTCTGGAGGGGGACGTGGCCCTGGACAGTGGACCCACGTTCAGACCCAGACTCTCACTTCCTGCCTGTGTGAGCATGTCTATCCTGAGCCTCGGTGTCCTCGTAACAGGAATGAGGTGAAGAGAAGCCTGCACCCCAGAATGCCATGAGCACTGGGAATGTGTTTAGGTGCCCACACGGCCCTGCTGTGTTGTGAACACTTGGTAGTGACGGCTGTGGGACAGGCTGTGGGGCAGTAGCTTCCTGTGTGCCGTCCCCATGAGGTAGACACGAAGAGGACCACACAAGTAGGACAGCCTCCGTGGCTCCCAGATCTAAGTCTGCAAGCTCAAGGGCGCGTGTCCAGCTCCTACCTCCCTGAGTCCCAGCTCAGCTCTCCGTCTCTACGAGGGTCTGCATGGCACCTGCTCAGCCCCGTCCCTCCCCCACACCCATCGTCCCTTCTGCTTCCACTTCCTAGTCACACTCGTGACAGCTCCTTCCCTGTGGCTGACTCCTCCCGCCTTTGCCCCAGCTGCCACTGTCAGCAGTGTCTAACTGCTCTGCTTCCAGGTGAGCCCCAGCCTAGTGCTTCTCACCTCCTCCCCCACTGCACCTGGTCCACGTGGCTCTTGCCCTCACATCTCAGTCAAGCACCCCCACCTCACGCAGTACAGAAGGTGGGGGTTGCACTGGGACAGGGGTCCTGTGTGCCCCGGGCCTGCGCCCCTCCACACCCCCCTCTCTCTGTGATCACTCTGCTCCAGTACACGGCCTCCCTGGTACTCCTGCGCATGCCCGGTGTGCTCCCCACTCCCACCCGTGCACCTTCCTGGGCTCTGCTCAGAAAGCCCTCCACAGGGGTGCACACGGCTGTCTACCCCTTCAGGGCTTCCCCAATGGTGCTGGTCTCTCCTCACCAGAACACTGAAATTTGCTGCCCACAGCTACACACATATTCCCTCTTGCCTTCCCCCCTTCCTTCCCTCCTCCCCTCCTCTCACCTTCCCCCTCTCCCCTCCCTCCTTCCTTCCCTCCTTCCCTCCCTCCCTCTCTCCCTCATTCCCTCCTTCCCTCCCTCACTCCTTCCCTCCTCCCACCTTCCCTCTCTCCCCTCCCTCCTTCCCTCTCACCAATCCCTCCTTACCTCTCTCTCCTCCCTCCTTCCGTCTCTTCTTCATTCCCTCCCTCCCTCCTCCCATCTTCCCCTTCTCCCCTCTCCTCCCTCCCTCCCTCCTCCCACCTTCCCCTTCTCCCCTCTCTCCTCCCTCCCTCCTCCCACCTTCCCTTTCTCCCTCCTCCCCTCCCTCTCTCCCTCTTTCCCTCTCTCCCACCTTTCCTCCCTCCCACCTTCCCTCCCTCCCTTCTCCCACCTTCCCCTTCTCCCCTCCCTCCTCCCTCTTTCCCTCCTCCTACCTTCCCTTTCTCCCTTCTCCCCTCCTTCTCTCTCTCCCTCTCTCCTTCCCTCTCTCCAGCCCACAGCCCTGCTCCTGTCTTACATACTTACTGCATTTTATTGAGGCCTAGGACATGAGCTCCCAGAAGGCAGATCTTATGTTTGATTCCGGTCCCTGCTGTGTCACCAGGACCCAGAGTGGTGCCTGGACACAGCACGCCAGCAGCAGCTGTTGGTTTAATAAGTTAGGGACCCCTTAGAAGCCAGAGAGAGGAGGCAGCGCCTCTGCCCTGTACTGGGACAGACCAGGCCATCCCCTTGCCCTCAGGGTCATTGTCCCCCACCTTCCTGGTGAGAGGAGAGATGTTCATGTGCTGGGGTCGGGTTGGATGATGAATGAGTTGGAGGTTCCTCTTGACCTCTCTGCATCCTTTTTCTTTCATCTGTGTTTCATTCTTCTCACCCTCCTCTCGTCCCACAAAGTCCAGAGTGGCCACAGCACTGACAGTCACTGCCGGCGAGGGAGGTATCTGTCATGGGAGGGAGCCAGATGGACAGTGAGGTGAAGGGTAGCTCTTGGACATGGTCCAGCTGTGATCAGCTCGGCTCCTGGCAGGACACAGGGGACTTGCATCTCACCCCTTGTCGGCGGTCTTATTTGTGCCAGTTGTGTGCTAGTCCAGGTCTGCACATGCAGGGATGGTCACACACATGTGGGTGGCGGAAGAGAAGCGTTGCCCGGAGTTTCTGGCCTCAAGGAACTTGCAGACTGCTGAGAGCCCGGGCTCACGCTGCCGGGCCATGAGAGCGCAGAGTCAGGCACTCCCAGTGAGCCTCGGGCAGGGTGCACAGTGGCAGGAGGAGGAGCTGAGACAGTTAACTGTAGACATTTCTGGCAGTGTTCTCCTGTTAGCCCGACAGGCCTTGGAGACACAGCGACAGGTGTTCAGGTCAGAGCTGCGCCCCCTTCTCTCTGTGGCGTGTGAGTGTGGGACCCTATCCCGAAGGAAGAGAAGAGCCTCGGTCTCCAAGGCACCTGCTCTTGAGAAACACATTGTTGCGTGGACTGCAGGCTGCCTCCTGATCTCAACTGTTGACGGCTCCCGACAGAAACACATTGGAGGCACGTCTGTGCAAGAGCTGGAGCATCATGAAGGCTCGCGTCTGCGCTCCATCAGTACTTCAGCAGCGGCCGGAAACCAGATCTCCCTCTTCCTGAGGACACGAGTGCATCTCCATGCTCCTGAGGTCAGATGTATCAGGTGGTGTTTCCATTCTCTGGGCAGACCAGCTGGTCCAACTCCCCTGCACAGACCCGCGCATGCCCACAGGGGAAGCTCGCGGGCACAGGCTGTGGACGCCCAGGGGAAGACTGGCAGACAGGAGAGGCTTTGGCACGGAGCGAAGAGCTTCGGCTCCTGCTGGCACCTGCTCTGCCGTGGACAAGTGAGGGGTGTCGGAACAGCGCTTCTGCACTGGGCGGATAGCGCTTACCGGACTGTTTCTAGCAGAACCCATCTTCTTATGGGGGGCTCATTTTCAACCTTTCTCATTTCGTTGCACACATAACCTAATTATAAAATTCTGCACCGCACCAAAAAATGTATTTCTTGCTGGGCAAAAAAAAAAAAAAAAAAAAAAAAGAAAAGATACAATTTTGATTCATTCCTTACCGGACAACTAATGTTGTGTTGGCTGTTTTCGCTTTTTTATTTGATGATCTAAGGGGAAAGAGGTCAGTGCCCTGAATACACAGTCAGGTATGGCATATTTTAAAATTTCTTGGAGCTCACCAGTTGAAAATCACTGTAACAAATCTTAAGATTGGAAAATACTATATAGGTAGTATGAGAAAGCCCCAAACATTTCTTTTGGATAATCCCCAAACAGCTGTAATCTTGACAAGTAAAAATATTTTTATTGATGATGAGATACTGCTTTCGTTCTGTACTTTCCTTTGGATACGCCCATTTCCAACCTCGCAGTTCACAGAACACACTTCCGAATTCTTAGGTCCTAAGCCAGAGATCTCCCTCCCGGCTGGAACGCAAGGGACCCCCAGTCACAGTGAGACCGAGGAGGAGGGACACTGGGCCCCTGACCCTGTCTCCCACTGCTTCCCTGGCCAGATGCTGCCCTTCTCTCTGTGCAAGTCGGGTCGGGATGGAACCAAACCAGGGGCGTTGTAGAGGCTTAGCCAATGAGTAGGTGAGCTCTACAAGGGTTGACTTGAAGCTACCAAGAAAAGGCAGGATTTTATTGCGTTGTTTCTAAATACTTTATACAAATAAAGTCTCAAAAAATCTGTTAACGTTTTGGAATTGAGCCAAACTAGCTAAGTCTTTCTTTGTCTTTCTTGACTTCCAGGCAGGTCTTTTAGGGGTTTAAATGGCAACTTTGGGTCCCGTAAACTTGACAAATGTTTCTGACAACACAGTGACACTACTCCAGGAAGACCTGCTACCTGGAATGGTATTTGGGACGGGCTTCCTCTTCTGACCACCGTCCCTCCCTCTCCCCTCCCCTCCCCTCCCCTCCCCTCCCCTCCCCTCCCCTCCCCTCCCCCGCCACGCACCCCTCCCCCGCCCCGCTCCCCGCCCCATACCCCTCCCTGCCTACCCCTCTCCGCCCCGCACCCCTCCATGCCTCGCACCCCTCCCCCACCCCACTTCTCACCCCGCACCCCTCCTTCCCCTGCCCCGCACCCCTGCCCACACCACTCCCTGCCTGCCCCGCACCCCTGCCCTGCCCTGCCCTGCACCCCCCCTCCCTGCCCCTCCCCTGCCTTGCATCCCTCCCTCCCTGCCCCGCACCTCTCCCTGCCCCGCACCCCTCCCTGCCCCGCTCCCCTCCCTGCCTGCCCCACACCCCTCCCCTGCCCCACACCCCTCCCTGCCCGCCTCACACCCCTCCCTCCCCTGCCCCGCACCCCTCTCCACACCCCTCCCTGCCCGCCCCGCACCCCTCCCCTGCCCTGTACCCCTCCCTCCCCGCCCTGCACCCCTCCCCTGCCCTGCACCCCTCCCTGCCCGCCCTACACCCCTCCCTCCCTGCCCGCCCCGCACCCCTCCCCGGCCTACACCCCTCCTCACCCTCTGTTGTGCTGGGTAGGTGCACTTGTCCGGCAGGTGGGCGCAGAGCCAGGTCCAGCCCCTGCAGACTTGCTTCGTGGACTTTTCCTGTCTCCTGTGGGTCAGAGGGCATAGGAGTGGTTTCTTGTGGGTTCCGCCGCAGGAGGAAGTGGAAGTGTTCTGAACCCTGGGACTCGGACAGCCGCCCCAGGAGCTCTGCCTGCCTTCATACAGTGCGGAGACCAGAGTCCTTTTAAAAGGTGGTCGGTACAGGTAGCATTTCCAAGAACAATGTAAATTTCACATACTCACTTGTGTTCAGGGGGTGTATTAGCACACAGGCGTTTTGTGTGTGTTTTCTATAAATATTAGTGTAATAGGATTGAGATGCTGCATTAAGTGAATATTACTCAAAAAGCTCACAAACTGAAGACGGTGAACATATTTTTATTTAGTAAATGAGAGTATAGCATTGATTTTACCTATTTTCAGTATGTTCTATCGGGAGGACGAAGGCTGTGGTGTGCAAGTGGGGAGATGTAGTCACAGGTGACTCAGGCAGGGACGGGCAGCTGGATGTCAGGAAGGACTGGCGTGCTAGGGACGGTCCCTTAGAGAACAAGAGGTCGAGGAGGGAGGCGCTTCGCAAGGCCTCTTAGATTACTCACTGCGTCTTCTCAGCAGCGTATGAAGCCTTGCTTCTGTAATTGTTTCACGGTTGACTTTATTCTGCTCACGACATTGCTCTTTCTCTCTCTCCTTTTCTCAGAAGTAGGAAGAAAATTTCATTAAAGCTCAGAATAGAATCCTGGGCGGTGGTCACAGCACAGAGGAGTCCTCGTGTAATTTGGCCAGTCTCCCTCTCCAGCCACTTCGGCAGTGTGTCCAGGGTGACCGGGCTTCCCCGCCGCTCGGGGGCAGTTGTTAATGTTCTTCACTGAGGCCGCGGCCACAGGAGGACTGCCCAGGAACGGCTCAGCCGACGGCCCTGCCTTGGTTCCACCAGCCTGCACTCTGCTTTGCACCCAGTTCTGCGACCAGGACGCGTAACTAGTTTTAATCTTTAGTAAGGCACCAGGCTTCCTGTCCTAAGCTTTCCACGGAGCCGATGTCCAGGGCTCTGCAGAGCAGGAGCGCTCCGGTTTGGTTCTCGCCAGTGTCGTGGAGGGTAGTGCGCCTATTTTCTGTCCCCAGGGGAGGTTCCATTCTTGAGGAGGTTCTCGTGACAGGTGTGGCTGTGGGAACGCAGACAGGTGTGGCTGTTACACAGGCTCTGTGCTGCAGCCAGCCCCGGGAGAGGAGAGCATCTCAGCGCTTGTGATTACCTTATTTCTACGGGTTTTGGGGTACCAGCACTCACAGCAGTCCCTGCCATATTCCCTACGTACCAGCTTCAAAGGAGTATTTGGACCGGAGTCTGCCCAAGTCTGTGGGGACGTCATCTCAACAGAACCTCAGCTTTGACTTCTGTCTCACAGTAACCCGTGCACGGCAGTCACCAAGTGTGTCTAGACTAAGTCTAGGACTGGAAGGTGATTGTGGAGTGGGGAGTGCTCTGCTCAGATGTGGCGGGACCACAGCTGAGGAAGGGCCAGTGAGGTGGAAATCGGTCTGCAGATAGCTGGACAAACACCACTTTGGTATGGAGTGATTGTAACAGGAACACTTCTCAGCCTCTTCCGGGCGTCCGCTGTCTGGGGACATGAGGTTAGAGACCAGCGTGGGCCCTGGTCTGCCCAGGGACCTAGTCCCACCATTAGGAGCCCATTTCCCTCAGTTTCACAGACCACCTCCTTTCACCCCCCTGGACTCCCCTGTGGCTTCCTTGCTGGGAGCCGGGGAATTCTGGTGAGATGCTTTAGTGGCCAGGGCAGCAGGGCCACAGACCTGTGACCATTCTCATCATCTCAGCATTTTATCCGCCCCTTCAGCAGGGGTCAGGTCATGAGTGGGGTGGATTGTTGGGGGAAGGTCATGGCAGGGCAGTCTGTGTCTCGTCCTTTGTCCCTACAGGCGCCGCTTTCCGTGGTGGTGGTTTCGTTCTGTCTGCCATCGGTTCCTCCTTCTCCTAATCTTGGTGCATTTGGTCACTCAGCGGGGTGTCCCCCACATGCCTTCCCACCTCGGTTCTCAGTGGAAGGCAGTGCTGGTTAGGCAGGGCAGGTAGGCCTCTGGCAGCCGGAGTTGTTTGGAAAGCCAAGGAGAGGCCGGGCTGCAGACCCGGCTTTCAGGGCATGTCGGGACGGTTCCTGTGCTCCGTCTGGATGAAGATCTTCGACAGAAAGCACCCCGTTCTCACCGGAGGGGGTGGCGGGCTGTCTCTTGCAGGTGTTGAAGACTGACACAGTGAGAAGGGGCACACACCCTGTCTCCCGGGCTCTGAGGTCTTCTGAGGTCCTTTCCAGAGGTCCCAGCAGCCCAGGGGGCACACAGCTGGCTAGACATCTGGAAAAGCAGAACTCCTCCTGCCTGGGGCTGGTGCGTGCTCCAGGCTGCTGTCCGATGCCCTGGTTGTGGGGACAGTGCCAGAGACGAGAGGCGTCTGCTGGGGTCACAGGCTCGGTCACCACTCAGTCACCAAGACAGCTGCTTTTCTTTGCTGAGCCTCATCTACCGAATGGTTTTATTTGATCAGGTGTGACTGTCATTAACTGAAACAACTCCCCCACCGTCTGTGTGTGTATAGGTGTGTTTTCTGATTTGTGACTGTTGGCATCCCTGTCAAAATGTGTTGGAAGTTTTAGTTTGTGTGTCATTTTGTAACAGAATCCTCTGCACGCGTGATTTGACTTACCTGCACTCTTTGACAGCAAAGCCGACATTTGTGTAAGCTTCTGATTGAACCAGGAGGGCTAGCAGACAGGCAGAGCGCCTGGTGATGTACTAGTCTATGTTCAGGGTCAGGGCGAATTAAAGTATCCCATTTGTATCTGGCTGCCTCTTATCATTGACAGAAACAGTCAGAAGCTGCCCATTTTCAGCTGGTGGGCGTGGAAGGAATTCTTGAGTTTCTTATTTCCCAGGAAGTATGGGGCAGATAGGAGGCCTCAGAAGTGGGTGGCCTTGGCAGCCGCCAGGCGCAGGCGGACTGACCTGGAGTGTGGTGTGCAGCCCTGACCCGACTCGGTGATGCCTTCGGGGTGGAGGCAGCGCCCATTGGTCACTCAGTCCCTGGTGCTCTGGGGCAGGGCAGGCAGGTCTGCAGGCCCCCACTCGCTCTCCCTGGCCTGCTGAGCCCCGTGACCTGGATGTGGTGGAGGACCTGTGTGCCCTGCGAGGAGGGTTTATGAGCACAGGCCACAGGAAAGGACACGCAGGGCCATCAGCAGTGCCCTGTGGCGGGTCCCCTGGAGCACGTGCTCTCCATGGGTCTGTGTCCACCTCAGCGTCGTGGCTGGAGATGAGCAGGCCCAGTGTCCTCCTTTTCTCAGTAAGAGGGATGGACGATTGAGGAAGGGCCACAGTGGGTGCAGGGAGGGAGCGCCAGAGTTCCTGGCTCGTTCTGGGCACATGCTGTACACATTTATTGTCTCCATGACCATTGCTTTTCCTCCTGGGAAGCGTAGCCCTTTATCTTGTGGAACTATTCCTTTTTGTTCTTCCTCTGGTGGATTTTTAAGGGATAATGACTACGTGAGCTGTTTGGTGTGTGGGTACACTCACTTATGTACTGAAACAAGAACGGTGCTTAATATGTTTGCATTAATACTTGTGGCGTGACATCTCACACTGACCAGCACGGGTGAGAATGGGTCTCTTGTTAGGAAGTCAGGGCCAAAGACACTGTTCTCAGTGATCATTTTACAATACACCCAGAGCTTGTGAGACTAGATTCTTGGGATGAGGCTCAAGATTTGTGCAGGTTTAATTTCCAAAACTCTCATCTCCTCCAAGAGGACTGTGATTAGCTGTATCTTTCCTTGCTGAGTGTAGAGAGACCTTGAACACCCTTTAAGAAGGTTGGAAATCCCAGGGACGTGTTGGGGCCATGGCCACGTTTAGAGAAAGAACCTCTGGTTCTGGCTGCTCTGTCATTAGCTCCATCGTTTTAGATCCAGTGCATATGGGTGTCTCTCCGGAGAGCTGGAGAGGTGTGGCCGGTGACATCTCAGAGGCGTGCTGGGTGACTTCAGGTAGACGAGTGGCCATTATTCGGACTGGGTCACTCAGAAAGATTTTGATAAGTTTTTACCATTACTTTCAATATAAAAGTTAATTTTAATTTTAGTGTCAAAGATGTTGTTTAGCATCAAGTGCATTTTAGTGACTTGGCTTTCATCCATTATTCATTAATCTATCTTTCTACATTGTAATTTCCAAAGAAAACAGTGGAGGCTATAGTAGTTACATGTTTATCTCTCTTGGTTCCCAAAGATATCTATTATTTATTCTGAAAAATGAACAGCTTTCATGATTATCAATGTAAAATCAAAATGTTCCTATGCAACACTGTTTACAATATTACTGATTTCTGCTTATTTTCACAATGTATAGACATTTCACTTTTTAAGTACTTTCACGGCTTTCCTCTCTACCATCTGGACCATTAGCGAGGGGTGCCTGTTCATGTGACGTCAGGTGTGTCAGGCTGGATGCCTCTACAGAGCCTGCACAGTGGCCGCGCTGCCGTCTGGACCTGGGGGCGCCCTCCTCCGTGACACACCCTTCCTGGCGCCACCCTGAGGTCCTGTCCTTCAGGGACCCCACACTGTCGTGGGTGGATGGGCCACTGCCTGTGTAGCTGCTCAGCACAGTGTTTAAAACTGAACTCAAGACTTTGATCTGTTAAGTTTGTTTTTAGAGTAATGGCCGTGTTTGCTGGGAGCTGCAGATGCTATTTCTGTGCTGAAACAGTGTTATTTTTCTAAGTAGAAGTTTGGAATTTTACATAGAGGTTTGGTAAAGGTTTCTGCAGCTTTTCCAGTAAATAGGAATTGATGGGCAGGAGAGGGAAGCTGTGTCTCCCTCTCCTGTGGCTCTGACCCTCGGACTGGCCGCGTCAGAGAGGGTGCGTCTCCTCCTCATCCCTCCGCCGCGTCCCTGACACAGAGAGGAGTACTCTTTCCCATCGGCTATCTGCGTCCTGCTAGATTCTGCCTGTCCACACAGCACCCACCAGGTCGTCGGTAGAGAGCAGGCTTATGTTGACGACTTGTAGCCTGACGTGTCTGTTAGTTTGCCTAGGGGTTTGGGTGCGTGTGCACGCATGCACACACACACCAGACTTGGAATTCTGTGTTCGTTTATGTGATACATGGTCATTCTGTTAGAACAGCATCACGCAGAGATGTCTTCACAGACCTGCCTAGTTTTGCAGGCACAGTGTTTATGAACCTTTTGATTGAGGTCCTTGCCTGTGGCATTTCCTTCTCCGGTGTCATCCTTCATGCTGACACCGACCTCATTCTTCTGAAGTAACAGTAACACTGCGCACTAAGGTTCTCGCCACATGCCAGCACTCATCTGTTTTTACTCAGAGAAGTCTCAGCAGCTCCACACGTAGTACTATTCATACCTTACCTCATGGAAGGGGAAACTGAGACACCCTGGCACCCTGGACCCAGATGGGACAGCTGTGGAGTGCACGCCCTCACCCACCACTCTGTCCTGCCCTGCAGACCGGAACTGCCACCACCCCTCATCAGAATCTGTGTTCTGCGCAGCAGGAAGCCCTGCCTCCTGGCTCAGGGCCGCTGCAGGCTCCTGCGGGTGCCCGTCTGGCGGCTGAGGTTGTCCACGGCGGTGTTTCTCCTGACTCAGTGGGGTCCTCATGCTCCCCTTCTTGTCCAGAGTGTACTCATGCCATCCAGCTGGAGGACCCCTGCTGTCCTTGAAGCCAGGGTGACGTCCCCTCTTCCATGCATCTGACAGAACGGTGGCTTCCTCACAGCATGTGCCCGCAGCACTTACTGGGTGCCTGTGTGTGGCGCTTCCCTCGTCATGGCCAGTCTTTATCTGCTGTGGCTTTCCTCTGGACCTGCCCGGCTTCATGCCCGCAGCCCCCAAGCATAGAGTTGGCACTTGTGCAACAGGTCAGTGTTTAACTCTGTCCTCAGGGGACCAGTGTCCAGCCTAGACTGTGAGAAGATTGAGGCGTCCTGAACCTGGCTGAGCCCTTTATTGACAAGAGAAGGTGTCCCGTGCCCTCCACTGGGAGTGCATGTCCCACTGCTGACTTCCTGTAACCACACTCTGCCCGGGCGCGTGGCTGTGTCCTGGGTGCTGCGTTGGATCCTGCTGGTGTTCTGTCAGGGTTTCCTGTGCAGATGGTGCAGGGTTTTGAAATGCCTGAAACCAGACCAGCACACCCACTTCCAATAGTTTCTGTCCTCTGGGCATGTAAGAGGTGGGAGGGAACAGTGAGTGTGCAACGCCCGTGTCTGGGAGCGGGCAGCCAGCGAGGTGTCAGGGCAGCAGAGCACTGCGGACAGGCCGAGGGACTCTCCCCTCACGTTCCAGGCGTGGCGGAACACCCTCTGCATCGTGTGCCCAGCTGTGGTCATCTGACTCGCGTGTGTCCAGGGGAGCTGGGGGGATGGAACTCGGAGACCCCGCAGCTCTCCATCCCTGAGGGAAGTGCTTGGCCAGCTCTCCTGAGGAGTGTTTGAACTGCACACTTACCTGAGTGATGGTCGAGGGACACCGCTCGTGTTTAATCTGTTGAACACCAGGATGGTGTCATTTCTAATGTTAAGTAAGACAGATGCCAGTTCACAGGTCTTTGCATGAGTTCAGCACAGTTGAGGGTGAGAGGTGGAGGCTCTGAGGAGTCTGGGCTCCTGACTTGTGGCCTATTTTAAGCAAAAGTTACCTAAATAGAAGATTGATCCATACTTGAACTGTCATTTATATCTCATTAGAGGGTCTGACTAAAGGGGGGCTCATGGGGTGTGAGCCCCTCGTTAGGTGGTAACTCTGTAGCTTGGCATGAGCCCAGGATGGAGTTCTGCACGGCTGTGGCATTTTCTATGACCGGAGAGGGGTCTGCTGGCTGCGCCGTGTCCCTCGCTGTCTCTGCACCGAACGTGGGGAATGAATAGTGTGTCTCACTGCTTGGTGGTAACACGAGAGTGTTCACATGACCGATGGGAAGAAGGTGGAGGGGGGCACATCTACATGTGGGCGTGGCCAGCGGTGATACTGAGTCTCTGCGGCAGGAGGTGTGCGTGCCGGGCGCTGCCACTGCGGCCCCTGGCTCCACACTCAGCGTGTGACGGGAGGGGAACGCCTGACCTGCCTCTTGTGCTCCTGTCTCTCTGGGTCGCAGTCTAGTGTGGTACTGTTTCTGACCCACCTGCCTCTCAAACGTATGAATATGAATACACCTCACTGGCCAGGCACCCCACGCTGTCCCGGAGACCAGTGTCCATCGCTCAGACCTGTCGTTGGGAGGCCGTCGCTGGTCTCGGGACCCTGCACAGAGCAGTGCATATCACTCTGTGTCCAAGGACAGATTTCCCCTGGAACAGAGGGCGTTTTTCCTCCAATTCTCAGTGACCAGAGGAGACGGGTTCTGTGGGGTAGGAGGCCGGGGCTGGCCGGGGATTCTGGGTTCGGGTCATAGGGTATGTCCATTTCAGGAAGGGTCACTGCACAGTGCAGGCAGTATGTATGTGCAATCTTCCATTTGTGTTCACACTTCAGTATTTTTGAAGTGGCGGACAAGGGACGTGCCCTGGGCTGAAAACCCTTGGTCTCCACCTAGCGCTCTGAGAACCCTGGGAGAGGTGTGGGGTCAGAGAGAGGTCAGAGAGAGGGCCAGAGGGAGGGTCAGAGAGAGGGTCAGAGAGAGGCAGGGCGTTCCAGTGCGGGGCAGCGCACTCTGTGCACTGAGTTCGGAGGACACAGGGCACCTCTGGGAGTCTAGGGAGTCTGTATGGCTGGAGGAGAGGTGGAAGGTGGACAGTGGAGGGGACCACGGACCAGGCCGGCGGTGGTCAGCGGCTGGTGGTGCTGATGGTTGGAAGGAGGTCAGTTACCTCGGAGACATTGAACGGGTGGTGGAAAGTGAGCCACTGGGGCTGAATGTGAGGACTTGCACCTCCTGATTCTGGGGAGGTGGCTGTTCAGGGAGTGGCTGCGAGAACGGTTACCGTGGGCTGGGGGAGGGAGGGACGCCAGGGAGACCGGGCTGCAGCCAGCAGAGGTGCCAGCCTGGGGCACGAACGAGCAGATGACGTGGCTCAGAGTGCGCCTGATCTGTGCCTATCTCAGCTCCAAGCAGGGCCTGCACTGAGCCCCCAGCAGCTGGGCAGGGGGCGGGGAGCCCGGAGCTTGTGGAATCCCAGTGCGGCCTTGGAGTGGGCGCAGCACGGAGGAGGGTGACCGCCAGGCCCAGGGACCGCGTCATGAAGTGGAAGTAGCCTGGATTCTGAACGGCACGTCTTCCCCGTAGTGGGCATCATGGGTGGGGGCACGCTGGGGAGTGGAGGCCACCCGCCATGCAGGCGGGAAGCAGGAGAGCCCCACAGTGGGCTGTGCTCCTCGGTGCACTTGGTGCACGGCACCCACTTCACCTCTGCCACAGCTACCTGGGCGCGCACGCCATTTACACAGTCACCTCGTGTTTTCTCCCAAAGGTGAACTTTTCATCAGAACCATTGAATCTTCCCCCGACTCCGTGGGCATGTTACCATTTATGGAACTGTTCTGAGGAGTCAGGCATGTCCCTTTGCGAGGCTGCAGGAGGACCTGTGGTGTGACTGGGCCATGTCTTGTCCACAGAGGCTTGTCCAGCCAGCCAGTGTCTCCGCAAAGTGTTTTCAGCTGTTTCCTGAAAAAATGTCACATATATGTGTTTTTCAGTTGGAATCTGTCATTTTTCAATACATTTTTTCAAAAATAAAAATACTGTTGGGAAAAGAAGGTAACATGAGGATAGGGACAGGGAGATCAAGCGCAAGCTCTGTGCACGGTTATGGGCTTGTGCACGGTCAGCCGTGGGTGAACGGTGGCCAGGTGTTGGCTTTGACTGCAGGACACCGCTGGAGGAGCATGGTCACAGCCCCCGTGTACAACTCCCCAAGTCCGGGCTATAAGGGGCGTGCGGTGCGGGTGACCCCTTGCGCTGGGGTGTTGTGTTCCGGGCAGAGCGGCTACGGACAGCGCTGGGATCCAACAAGCTCCCGGCTCCCCGCCCCCTCCCAGCTGCTGGGGGGCCAGTGCAGGCCCTGCTCATGGCTGCGGATGAACACAAGTCAGGAACTGTCCTCAGTGTCAGTGGCAGACAGACACTGGGCAGATGGCTGGGGTCTGTACACTCGCAGGGTAGGGGTCCCTTCATTCCTGTGCAGGACGTTGTTGGACAGCGTAAAGGTTGCAACATGGAAGCAGGTACTCTTCCTCTCAGAGTTCAGAAGGAGCCCGAGTCAGTCCAGGTGGCATCTGAGGTGCCTCCTGTGCGTGTGGGCTCTGGGTCAGCGGGTGGCAGGAAGCTGTGCCCTAGCGCAGCCCCAAGACTCCCCAGGGCTTCTGGCTCCAGGGGTCCCATCTTATGTGGTCACCTCTCCTGCGCAGTGGCCCGCCAGTGACTCGCTCCAGCCAGTGGAGTGTTGCTTCTGTGGTTAACTCTCTGTGATCTGGGAAAGCAGGCTCTGTCCCCGGTGACACAGACGAGCACGGTGCCCTGCCAACAGCATCTGCTGCCTAGGACAGCCTCCAGCCACAGCCCGTGGGAGCTGCACGGCCACCAGGACTGTGGCAGGGAAGCACGTTCTCCCCAGTCAGGACAGCAGGGACCCTGTGCTGTGTGCGGCAGAGCCTCCATCCTGTGTGCCGCCTGGGAGACCTTGCCGGGCGCAGCGGGTTCGCACAGGGTCCTGACCCTCTGGCTGTTCTGGTAGCTGCTGTGGTTGTGGTGGTTTGCTCTGCAGCTGTGGAGAGCTCATCCATGGGCAGGTGTATCCGTTCTCCGGGGCTACCATCAACAGCACCGCACACTTCAGCAACAGAAATTCATTCCTCCAGTCTGGAGGCTGGAATTCCGAGATCCAGGTGTCGGCAGGCTGGTTCCTCCTGAGGCTCCTCTCCCTGGTGTGCAGGCGGCCATCCCCTGCCTGTGTCCTCCTGTGGGCGCCCCTCTCTGCAAATCATCTTTCTAATCTCTTAGAAGGGTACCAGCTGTATCAGAGTCGGGCCCACCGTAAGGGCCTTATTTTACCTTAATGACCCATTTAAGAACCCCAGCCCCAGGTGCAGTCCTCTTCTGAGGTACGAGGGTTAGGACTTTAGCACAGGAGTTTGGGGGGGGGAGGGGCCCAGTATAGCCCATGGGGACAGGCCACCGGAATTCTGTAATTATGCTCTTCTCTGAGCTGTCACTCAGTACCACTTTGATCAAGAAAGGTCTTTTACTACCTTGTTTTTCCTTAACATAACTATACCTGAATCAGATTTTTAATATGGACATTAATCTATGCTAATGATTCTATTATATATCTCATGGCTTTGCATATGTATTTGCATATTTCTGTCTCCACAACACAGCTGTGAAATCTATAAGCAACATATTCCATATGCTCACATACAGCACTTCAGTTTTGAAGATGGTGTTGGTGCACTTTCCAAATCTATGTTTTGTGTCTAGTTGTATTATTTCTAAATAAGAATATTCTAGAAGTAGCTTCTCTTAAGAATGAAGAGATGGAGGGTTGAAGAATTTGCATTTAGTTCAAAGATGTGCAGTTTTAGACAGTGGTCTGGCCGGAGGGTGTCTGTCTTCACATTTGGTGATTCAGAGATAATGGGTGCAGAGTCACTCGGACACTAGTATTAACATGCATTCACATGGCTGTACGTGTTTACATGTGTGTCAGATCAGTGTGTGTGTGCACGTATGTGCACATGGGGAAGATGCATACATGATTAGAAATAGGTGATCTGTTACAGGGTAAGTTGTATACAGGTGTTTTATGCTAGTCTATTCAAATTTATATTTCTGTTATTTCCAGAGAAAGTTTTTAAATTTAAATAATCACTTATGCTAATACATAGTGGGTTCATTATTATTTGTGTTTTTTTTTTTTTTTTTAAATTTTCTGAAGTGAGAAGCGGGAGGCAGAGACAGACTCCTGCATGCGCCTGACCGGGATCCACCCTGCATGCCCACCATGGGGCGATGCTCTGCCCATCTGGGGCATTACTCCATTGCAGGGGTCCCCAAACTTTTTACACAGGAGGCCATTTCACTGTCCCTCAGACCGTTGGAGGGCCGGACTATAAAAAAAAAACTATGAACAAATCCCTATGCACACTGCACATATCTTATTTTAAAGTAAAAAAACAAAACGGGAACAAATACAATATTTAAAATAAAGAACAAGTAAATTTAAATCAACAAACTGACCAGTATTTCAATGGGAGCTATGGGCCTACTTTTGGCTAACGAGATGGTCAATGTGCAATTCCATATTTGTCACTGCTGGCCGTAACAAGTGATATATGACACACTTCTGGAGCCGTGACGCATGCGTCCCACGTCACCGGAAGTAGTACTGTACATGAGTGATGCCGCGCTTTGTGGCACCGCTACATACAGTACTCCTCTCACTGACCACCAATGAAAGAGGTACCCCTTCCGGAAGTGCGGCGGGGGGGCTCTATAAATGACCTCAGGGGGCTATAGTTTGGGGACCCCTGCTCCATTACAACCAGAGCCATTCTAGTGCCTGAGGCGGAGGCCATGGAGCCATCCATCCTCAGTGCCTGGGCCAACTTTGCTCCAATGGAGCCTTGGCTGTGGGAGAGGAAGAGAGAGATAGAGAGAAAGGAGAAGGGGAGGGGTGGAGAAGCAGATGGGCGCTTCTGTGTGCCCTGACCGGAAATCGAACCTGGGACTTCTACATGCTGGGCTGACAGTGTATCACTGAGCCAACCAGCCAGGGCCTCATTATTGTTTTTAAATGAATTAAGTATATATTTAAAACGTCCTCGGCTGTAATAGAGTAACTGTTAACACATCCTGCCCACGGACAAAGGCACTGAGGTCCGGACCACCCAGTGAGGACTGTTGGTGTAGGCTGTGTTTGGGGGGCAGTTTGGAGCCCCCCATGTTCTCTTAAGGCTGATTTGTTACATTAGTTATAATGAGTGCTGAATGGCAGACCCCACTTACTCATGCTATGATCCAGGGAGACGCAGCCCCTATGCACTGTAGTGCTCATGTTTGTAGCTGCGGTGTGTGTCTTCCAGGGCTGCCTGGGGAGCATCAGGTCTGCATCTGCGTGAGGCTCCGAGCCAGACAGCCACTCCTCCGCAGGATCCTCGCATGTGTGTGCTCCTCCCCCAGTCCTGTGCTGGGCTGTGGCTTCTGTTATAATCACGTGCGTGGGAACCGCGACACACGGGAAAGAGCTCTGACAGTTCTTAAAGGGCAGGTTACCAGGGCCCACACCTCACAGCATGGTGCGGGCTGGCGGGAGGGAGGTGAGGGGGCGAGCCAGAGAGGGTGCTCTTGACTCAGACGCTGGCGGTGGGGTGGCCGCAGCCAGAAGGAAGGGCGTGGGGGCCATGGGGGGCAGGGTCTAGGGGAGATGGGGTGGAGAGTGCACGATGCCTGTGCAGAGGGTTACATGGAGTAACACCTGTTTGGTATTGGGAACCAGTGCCATCCCCATAAGTCAAGTTAAAAAAAGAGAAAGGAACCCCCCCAAAAAAGTTTTTTTTTTTTTTTTTTTGTATTTTTCTGAAGCTGGAAACAGGGATCAAAAAAGTTTTTAAATGGCCAGGGAACTAGGGTGGAGAAGAACAAGCAGTTGGAGACTTGGGGAAGTGCGGGGGAGTGGAGGGGGGCAGGGGGCAAAGGGGGGGGAGCCCGGGGAGGAGCGCGGGAAGAGGAGCGTGGAGAGGGGCGGAGAGAGAGGCGGGGAGGAGGACAGAGCGGAGCGCGGGGAGAGGCGGGGAGGAGTGGGGGGAGGGCGGTGGGGAGGGGCGCAGGCCCAGGGGCCGAAAAGGGGTACTGGGAGGAGGGCTAAGGGACCTGGGACAGCAGCCATGGGACATAGCGGGATGAGCATGTCTCTGTAGGACAGTGTGGGCGCGGCCAGCTCCAGACCTGAGTCCCCTGCTCTGGGTTCATGCCCAGACATGCCGTGAGGGCGGGCGCAGGACACGGGGTTCCGGGTCACGTCACTCCCTCGGCGCCAAGCCCACGGAAAAGAGTGCAATGAGGTTGTTACAGACTACCTGTTCATGTAACTCCAACTTCAAATGACTGGGTTTCAGACGAAATCACAGGATAAGTGAATGTGCAGCCTTTATCTCATTTCGTTACACTCTTGATTGTCTTAAACTTTTTTTTACCGAAGTTGTGATTTATTTTTCTGTTTTTGTTTTTATAACAGATCATCAGAAACTGGAAAGGGAAGCTAGAATCTGCCGTCTCCTAAAGCATCCCAACATTGGTAAGGAAATGCTTTATTTAATAATTGAATATTTGCAGCTATTATCAGATAGGTTTCTAACTTTTAGTCTTGGTTACATTTGATTCTCTAAAGTTTTTAAAGTTTTTCCAAAAGTAGCAGTTCTCTGTGGACTAACCTGAGGTATTATCAGGTGAATGCCGTCTTCAGGGGTCACTCACCTCAAGCTGATGGCATTGGAGAGACACTTATGCCTTCAGTCACCTGTTCTGTGGAAAAGGGACGTCATCCTCTCTGATTCTATTCCAGAAACTAGTAAAGCTGCTTTAGAGTATTCTTTCTCGTGGATTTTAAAACAGCATGGCAACATTCAAAGCAAGAGAGAGGTGAGGATAAGAAAGGCAGGAGGAGGAAGCAGAAGAGACACAGGCTGCTCTCTGGGACAAGGACTGGTCCTTTGGGAAATGTCCTGTCCCAGCCCTGCCGGCTGTGTGGGCACCAGAGCCATTCTGTGGTGGGGCTGAGGGCTGGCACGGGGCTGCAGGACCGCTGCCTGCCCTGTGGAGGCCCCATGCTGCTGGCCCATCAGAGGACCCCAGCGTCTTCTCCCACTGTAGGGTTCACTGCCACATTCTGCAGGCCCCTCAGGCTCTGGCTCTGTAGGCAGAAGTGGATACATAGCGGGGCCGTGCATTAGCGCCCGAAGGACCCGCTGGGGGAGCAGAGTGCGCTTCAGCATAACCACTGCTGCGCCTGTTCTGGGCAAGTGCCGTCCAGCCACAACCACATTCCGTAGATGGGGGCTCGCACAGGGAAGCCACTCTCCTGGCTCTGACAGCGGGAGGCTGGGCGGGGTGGCAGTTTGCAGCCTGTCCCCTGGGTGGGCGACGACATCTTGTGTTCATATGGTCTTGTCTCTATTTGTAGTCTCTCTGTGTAAGGACACCAGTAATACTGGGTCAGGGTCTGCCCTCATTACACCATGTTCACTGAATTAGCCTTTTAAAGATTAATGCAAATGCAGCCACATTCTGGGGCCTGAGGCCAGAGGTCACTATGATTCAGCCCAGAACTATCTATGGGGAAATCACACAGCACAGCCCTGCAGTTAAGAGAGCACGTTCTTGTTCAGGTTCCGGAGAAACAGAACCTTCATTTGAGCTTCGTTCTTCTGAAGGCGAGTAGTCACTGACTGTTCTGGACGGTTACAGGGTTTAACTGGCTGTCCTCAGTCCTTCCTCCTGGAACTGTCAGTGTGCGGTTACGGACACACTGCAAGTCCAGGCACTGTAGGACTAGTGATATTTAACAGCAACAATTTCCAGTATCTCGGCGCAAAAATCTTGAATGTGGTTATATTTAACCCTGAATTAATTATTTACTTGCAATGCAGGACAATCTTTTACTCTCATTGATCAGGAAAATGAATGAAATGTTTGTCACAAAACAGCAAAGGGTGGAAAACAAACCAGCAACAGGTTTGTGTAACAGATGACAAAGCAAATTTTAGCAGCCCCTCTCTAATCTGTAGACGGAGAATCAGGATAGGGCACTGGGATGGATTCTGAGCTCAGACAAACCTTGGGATGAGTTTGTGTGTATGTTTTAAGTAGCTGTTGATTATGTCTGGTTTTAATAGAGTATACACAGGAAATACTGACTGCAGAGTTTTGAGATAACTTTTGAAAGTGTAATTTAGAGTTCAATGATAAATCATTTATTTCTAGCATTTTGTAAGGCTAGCTGTGGTTTACTTAGGCAGAAAAGTTGTCACTTTAGGAAAAGTAGCTTTGTATTCCTGTTTATAAATTTAGAGATAGGATTTTTTTTTTCTTTAAAAATGTTCCACAAGTAGAAGAATTTGTTCTTTATATTTGATTTGTAGTGAATCTGCTTAACGAAATCGTGATCTTGGCCTGGGGTGATGGTTGTGTCAGATTGGTGTTTGGGACTTGTTTTGTTGAATTTTACTTTAGAAAGTTAATTGCTGACTGGTGCTGCAGGGGGCTGGAGTGGATGCACACAGCAATGTGACTTGAATTCTTTTTCTCTTAAATTTTTTTTTTACGTTTGGTACTTCAGTTGTGATGTGTATGTCCTGTGAAAAAAAACGGCAGAGGACGTATTTGGTAAGATTTTGTTCATGCTGTTGAAGGTGAGCAGCTCTTTTAGTTCATTGTTGAGAGGCGGTTCCACATCTCGAGCATGTCTATGTCAGCGCTCGCAGCAGGCTTGGGGTGAGAAGAGAATGCCCGCGGCCCCAGCTGGTCCCAGAGCTGAGGTCAGGCTGCGGGTTCTGCGTGTTCAGCATCCTGCAGTCTCGGAAACCTCCTCTTGCATTTGTTCTATTCAGAAAATGTAGGGTTTTACCTACAAATACGTGATTTGCATCTTATCTAGGGAAACAGTCCCCTGTGGGTATCAGTGGTTTTGCATTTCTGTTGGCTATTGGTTTAAAAAAAAATACATTGCATTGTCATCATTGACCTATTTTTCAATAAGGACAAAGCTCTCACTTTCAAATTGAAGTGGCGATTTAATGTTTTTGAGAAATAAAAGAAGAAAGAGAGGAAGGGGGAATGAGGGGGGGACATCAACTCATTCCGCTTAGTAGTTGTGCCATTGATTGCTTCTCATATTTGCCCCGATCGGGGCCTAGACCCATGACTTTGGGGTTGAGCCCCCAACCCTGGGCTTGAGCTGGCACCCTGGGTGCTCCAGGACAACACTCTATCCCCTGCACCCCTGACCAGGGCCCTTCAGATTGTTACACAGCCATGAGGTGAGTGTTTCGATGCCTGCACTTGACTCCCCAGTTATAGAGCCACAGCGGCCAGGTGAGGGACGGGACGGGACGGGACGGGAGGTGCGCAGCGTGCACATCTGTGTGCTTGGGGCCGCCATCTCCCTCCAGGACGAGGGCTCAGCCCCGACAGCAAAGCAGTGCCCATGCTGGTGTGGTGAGGGGCTGCGGGAGGCCAGAGGGCCAGAGGGCAGAGGCACGTGTGCAGCCCTGAGCGCTGTGATCTCCTCTGACCACAAAGCTGCTGCTCAAACGCCAGGGATTGTAACTGAAGTGCTGGGACAACAGAGAATCCGCTGCAGACAAGTGTGGACTGGAGGGTGCGGAGACACAAGGAGAGGCCAGCTGTGGATGTCCTCCTCGCCTGCAGACCACAGGAGCCTGGGGGTGCTGGCCAGAAGGGTCGACGGGGACAACAGTGCGGAGCCTCGGCTTTGTGACGAGGAATTTGATCTCTAATGTGTAGAAATGGGGAATGTTGGTTTCTTAGAAGATGAGAAGCATAACTATTTGGAGTCAGGAGAAACTGATGTTGAAAGGACAGTTGGAGGTGGTTGGAATGAATTTCTGTGTGATGCATGAGCAGTCTTGACCCAGGGCCTGAGAGTGGACAGCAGGAAGGGTGGAGCCCAGGGACAAGGACAATGAGATGAGGCCACGCCCCCTCCGAAGCCAAAGTCAGTGACTTAAGGTCCATTCTCCACCTGGGGTGATTGTGCCCCTTTGCTCTCTCCTGTCCTGGGGACGTTTTGGCTATAGATTCTTCCTCCATAAAGTTGCATTTTGACACCACAAGTTTTTCATCGAGTTTGGGGTATTTTCAGAGACCAGTAGAGTTACGGACCTTTGAACCATAGATTTCATAGTAAACCAAAACAAACCTTTTTTGGATGAAACACAGTAAAATGCTGTCTTTAATGTGACTCTCAGGAAAACGTTGATGACCTTGAATTCCTATAGAAAGACTTGCACATTCCCTCCGTCCAGCTGTCTTAGCGCAGTGTGGGGATGAGGTTGTGCACCGCAGCCTGGGGTACAAGTCCCACTCGGCTCACTGGGAAGTCGAAACCCCAGACAGGACCCCTGCCAACCTCACGTGTATTTATGGCTCCTTGTAGTTCCCACTGGATCTGTTAGAAAAGGAGCAGTGTTAGAACTCAGGTGTGTGTTGAGAGAAGAGAACGCACCGCCTCTAGTTCAAGTGCACGTAGACAGTGGCCGCAGGCAGCCTCACCTGGGCCTGGGCCTGGACCTGGGCCTGGACCGGTGCTGATGCTGGCTACGGTCACACCTTTAAAACCCACTCTTACAACAGGATTTCTGAGGCAGCCTCGTCAAGCCTGCTTCATTATCTCGCATACTCGAGGGTGGTGGGTCTGTCTCTCAGGTGGTTTTGACGGGTCTCCCCAGTTGGTCTGGATTGGTGAGACGTGCCCATGATGTCCCCCGGGGAGCTGGGGCACAGGTGTGACTGGGTCCTGAGGTTTTTCATGAACCAAATATTTCTGAGAACAGTTGAGCACAGTGTTTATGCTGTATTTGTTTTTAACTTAGGAAAATTTTCATATTTAAATAGGGAAGTGGGCGATTCCAGCTGCATTTTAAGGAGATTACTTTCCAGGTCTGACATTTCCCCCTAGAACCTTCCTGGTCTGAGTCCCTCTGACCTGCCCCCCCCCCCCAAAGGAGTGCCTCCGCCCCACACCCTCCACCTGGCAGGACTGTCCCCCACTGCTGTATCTGTGCCACTTACCACGATGCAGTGTATTTTCTACCACCAGCTCTCAAAGTCCTGGAGGCAAGGTTAGCCTGTCAGCCGTCTGTCTTGTGCCAAGCCTGTGCTTGGTACATACGTGTACGAATCCAGCAGCGAACGGTGCACATGTCTATTAGGTGTAGGGACTCTGAAGGGGAACAACCCTCCAATTAACATAATTAGAGGGAAAAAGTAAACTTTGTTAACATTTGAAGACTGTTTCATCCAGGCGCAGGGCTGTCTGCAGAAGCTTGGTCTCCTCCTGCTGAAATGTGTGTCGGTGGCCTTGGGCACGCCCACAGCTGCAGGGACTGAAACCCAAGCTCCAGCTTGCCTGGTGTCGCCTGGTGGGGCAGGTTGGCCAGCCCCGTGAGTCAGCCTCCTTCTGCTCCTTGCCTGAGCTGCCCCAGGTCCCAGACGGGCCCTCCAGTGACCTGTGGTGTGGTCCCTGCCTTGCAGGAGTCTGACTCATGTCCCCTCCAGACACCTGACTGCAGGCTGCTTGCCCACCTTCCTGGGGACACTGTCACCAGACTGTGCTGTGCTCAGGAATGTCTTATTCATAAAAAGGACATTCCTTTTAAAAAGCACCTCAAGAGGGTGTGACAATGGTTCCCTTGGTATTTTACTATCACGTGGCACTCAGATGATCATAGTAACGAATGACATGGTAGCTTCAGGACCTGGTGGGACTTCGTCACTCTCTGACTGAGGAGCTAAAGCAGTAGGCAGTGGAAATAGAAATCCAGGAAGTCACGTTTTATTGAACTAGTCTCCCAGTGCGTATCAGCCAGCAGGGTCCTTCGTGCTGCTGTGGTCTGGTCCCTCCAAGGGCGTGACCCTTCCATGGGCGCTCAGCCAGTGGGTCTGGCCTGTGCCTCTGGCGTGTCCTGTATAGCAGAAAAGGCATGGATCTTTTCTGCTCGCCAGAGGCCCTGGGGAGCAGAGCTGTGGTTTCACGACCTCTCTGTGGAAAAGTAAACAAGCCTCGAGGCTGGGCGTGGGCACTACACAAGGAAAGAGGGGAGATGGATAGCCGCCTGCCCACATCTGACCTGGGGAGAACCTGGCCAGGTCCTTCTCAGAGACACTGTGGTACCTGTGGGCTTAGCTCAGCCTACGCTGTGCAGCCGACCCTGCTGCTGGCACCTGCACGTGAGGAAAGTGGTGCGGAGCGAAGGGGACAGTGCTGGCCGTGGCCACGCGCCTGATTTCTATACATCTGGACTCTCGCCCACCCCTCCACCTCCCAGCCCCCATGGGTCACAGCCTCCATGAGAGAGCCTACTGCATGGGGACCCCGATGAGGCGGTCAGGTGCCCACAGCAGCTGAGCCGAGACACTCCTGGGTGTGAGGTCCCTGACCAGGGGCTGCTTTGACCTGCACCGTCGCTGACCCAGCTGGGTGGGCACGGGAGTCTGTGTCTGTGTGTCTGTTTGCTTTGTGTTTTCATGAGGGAGGCGGCAGGGGATTCTGCTTAGGTTCTCAGGGACCACGCTGCAGAAGGCACTGTTCTCAGCCAGAGCCATCTGTCTACTCAGGCCACCACTGACTCCCGTCCTCTGCCCTCCAGTGGAGGTCTGGAGCGTGAGCCCCTAAGAATAGTAGGTCGGGCCTAGCTAGCCCTGTCATGTCTGCATGCTCACCACTCTTACCTCGTCTGCTTCCCCAGAAGCTGCCCTGGGTGGTCATGGTGTCCCCATTGTTTGCTTAGGTGTAATAGACACAGAACCTGGCCAGGTGGCCACACAGGGAAGAAGCTGTATTCACAGCAAACTGATTTGCCTTAGGGGACAGTTTACGAAGGGTGGAACCAGAATGAGAACCTTTGTTTGATTCCAAAGTTCACGTTTGTTCCCTGCAGCCTCCTTCCTCACTTCCTGCTTTGCTGGGAGCCAGACGCTGCCTGGGCAGCTGGTCTCTGTGTTGGTCAGGCTCTCGTCTGTGCCAGCACAGTACCCAGCGTGGTGATGACCCAGTGGAGCGTGGCTGTCGTGGAGGCCCGGACTGGGTGTCAGAGAAGAGGTTCGTGCTGTCTGCAGGTGCTCATGCACGGTGCTGGCAGAGCCATGGACCTTGAGGAGCCAGGTGTAGTGGGACAGAGCCGCCCCAGAGTCATGGGAGCTGAAATGAGCTGGTTCTGGGGGCGGGCGGGCAGTCACCGTCTACAGCGTGCATGTGTAGACTGTCTGGACCAGCTGCTAAGCAGCTCCCACTCTCCTCGCTGGTCACTGAGCGCTGGGGAGAGACTGTCCCCATCCCTACCCTGCCTCAGCTGCTGCCCATCCCAGTGAAGTGGCCCGTGGTGACCGCCTTCCCCTGATTCAGTCCAGTGGCACGTAGCTGCTCTGGCCGCACAGCACGGCCTCGGGTCATGGTGAAAGTGTGAGTCATCTACGAGGCCCCTGTGACACCAGCGAGTCCCTCTGTCCTGGCCTCTGGGGCATCTCAGCGGTGGTGCACTCCCCCATGCTGGGCAGCCACTCCCCCCAGCAGGCATTCTGTAAACAGAGTGTACCTCGTCCCCACGCGCTCCCCCCCCCCACACACACACACCCAGACCTGCAGCTGGGCTCCAGCTCCCTGTCCTGCCATGCGTCCTGGCCGCACCATTCCTGTGACAACCTACCGTCTCCAGCAGCTCCTCTCGTGTCAGTGACCTTAATGGTGTCTGAATGTCCTCCACCCTGACAAGGGGCCACGGACTGGACTTTTCCAGCCTCTCCTCTTACCCCTTCCTGCTCTGCTCTGGGGGGAGGGGGGACGCCTGTTTGCCTGCCCTTTGTCCTGAAACCCTGCCCTGTGTCCCCAGCACTCAGGCTGCATTCTAACCCCCTGACGTGCAGAGAGCCTCTCGTGTCGCCCTGGACCGAGCATGCCACCCGTCTTCGTCCCAAGTCAAAGTTTTGGTCTTTGCTTAGCACCTTCGCGTCCACTCTTCCACCAGGGAGAGGCCCTCTCTCCATCTGTGTCGGAAAGGTCTCTGACCACATCCCTCCACCCACCTGGGCACCTGGGTATTGTCAGGGCAGGGCGCCATGCAGGCTGGCACGCAGCCCGTTTAGGTGCCCGTACTCCCTGCCCTTCGCTCCTTAGGTGTGGAGGCCGCATTCACGTTTTCTTTAGAGATGAGTGTGGAGTCACGGAGTCAATGAGCACAGACTGGTGAGCAGCACGCCTGTTCCGTGCTTGGCTCTCGCAGGCCACGGTGCTGCTCACACTGCCTCTTCTGATTCATAGCTGGCAGTCGGGACACCTGGGAGGGAGGCCGCAGGTTAGAATGTGAGCTCTCACTGCACACAGAGCCCTGCCCTGATCCCGGCTGCCCCGACCCCAGGCTGCCCCGACCCCACGCTGCCCTGACCCCACGCTGCCCTGACCCCAGCTCTCCGGACGGGCAACGCCCATCTCTGGGCCTCTCAGGCTTCCTGTGGTGTCCGGGCCCAACAAAAGGCTGCATTTAGCTTCCCTGCGAGGATAATGAAACCAAACACGAGCGAAACCGAGGTGGAGAGATAAGTCCTCACCAGCCAGCTCTAAATAACTCCCTTTCATAACCCACCCCCACTCTGCTTCCTTTTTCCACTTGACATGTTTTATTTTACATTATTCTGGGGAACAAACAGCACTTAGAAGGGGCCCAGTTTTGGACATAGATCTACTTTCAGAGTTGTAGGAAGGTCACTGCTGATGTAAGATTGCGCTCGGCCTGTAGGCCTCAGCCTCACTCATCCATCCATCCATCCCTGTGTCCATGCTTGCTGGGCACCTGGGGCAGGAGCAGAGAGGTCTGATGTGGAAGCGAGGCCAGCCCACAGGCAGTGAGGGGACAGGCTTTGCAGGGAGAGGGCAGGGCCTCGGGGACGGAGCTAGAGCCTGCGGCCACGTGTCCTGGTGTGGCCTGGAGGGTGTCGGGGTCACCAGGGAGGGGACAGGCGTCCTCATGGTGTAGGGCCTTTGCTCTGCTCCCTGGTGGGGTGGGACTGTGGACCAGATCCATGCTGAAGCCCTGACCCCCAGCGTGGTGGCACTTGAGGTGGGCCCTAGTGAGGTGCCTGGGTTCCCACATGGTCACCAGAGGTACTCTCCATCTGAGGACATGCGAGAGGGTGGCCATCTGCGAGACAGGGAAAGGACTCCCCAGACCAGCTCTGCTAGCACCTTGACCTGGGATGTGGGGCCTCCCAATGGAGGATCAGCGTGGACTGCGTGAACCTGCGTGTGATGTCCGGTGTGCGGCCATGCTGGTGCGAGGTGGGGCTCTCAGACATAAGGAGAGAGGGAGCCAGTGCCCCGGCTGGAAGAGGGTCGCTCTGGGTGCTCTTCTGGAGGACCACACTGGGTGTCTGCGGGCAGAACCCACGTGGGTGGCAGGGCTGCCACAGCAGAGGGGACTCCAGCAGAAACTCTGAGGAGTTGGGACGGTGGCCGTGGGGAGAAATGGGCAGGGTGGGGGTGTGGTGTTGTAATGGAAGCTGAGGGTGTGTTTCTGGCACGTGGATTTGAAAATGCCAGTGAGACTTCCACAAGGAGACGTTAGGTCAAGAGCCGGTGAAGACCATCTGGAGGTGACAAGCTGCAATCTGAATATTAACTAGCCTGTGGCCTGAGATCAGCACCCCTCCCCCCGGGCTTCCACTCACAGGGTCAGCTGCAGACTTCACATAACACAGACACAACAGGAGTGCAGCCCACGGAGCCTGCAGGAAGGGCGGCGGGCTGCCCAGCGGCACGTCCACTTTCTCCCCTCTCTACCCACATCAGGGAGGGCGGACTGGTTTTGTTTTTGTTTGTTTTTTCCCCAGGGCCTGAACAACGTATTCTGGAGACTGGTTTGAATATACTGCTTTCTAGAACAGGCACCCCATGTTTGATGGGCACCCTGGCCCTCCACAGTGCTGCTCACATGCTGAAAGAAAACCTCCTTTTCCTTCCTTTTTTTGAAAACAAAATCCATAAAAACTGATACTGACACCTTCGCGTTGCTGAGGACTGACGTCTGTCCCGTCGCAGTGAGTGCACTTTGTGGGACCCTTTCTCGTGTGGGTCACCATTCCCCTCCTCCTGCGCTCTCGGTGGTGAGTGGTCAGGCCGCCACGACAAGGTCTGTGCCGCATGGGGGTCAGAGCAGGGCTGTGTTCAGGAGCGTCAGGCATGGACAATCCGCAGAGGTCAGTGTGGCAGCAACTCTCCGGTCAGATGGGAATGCCCATGTCAGCACGTCCTGCTGCATGCGAGCTGTCGCTCGTCTGTGTGCTCGTCGCTGTCACGGCAGCTGGGGGCACTGCCCCTGCTGTGCACTCCCGTGGCACTGTGTGTCCGGGGCCCGGCATTGGTCACCGTGGACCAGAGCAATGGCACGGTAGGCTGTATGTTCGGTGCAGCACAGTCTAGCCTCTGAACCTCAGAAGACTGACCCTGTGCCCCAGTCTTCTGCACATCTCTGCTCCGGGCACACTAGCATCACCTGGGCCGCACCCTACGTGGGAGCGAGGGTGAGACAGTCTAGATACGAGCCTGGCAGCCTCAGTGCACAGGAAGTGTTTGTTCACACTTGGAGATAAGCAGTGTGCGGCCTGTACAGCAGGGTCATCCTGAACTCCCAGGGAAGCTGGCACACTGGGGCAGGTGCCGTCCATGGAGCAGCTTTAACCAGTGGACAGATAGCCTGACTTGGAACTGCCACTGCTGGAGCAGGATTGGATGTCCTCCTGTGTGGGGTGTCAGTATTGTTTCTACCCACTCTCCCCCCTGCCAGAGCGATATGGAAGCCCCATTTCAGTACCATTCCTGGGCTGTAAGCCGCCCCTTTCTGTGTCTGGCTGAGAGGTCAGGACCCGCAGGGGCCCTGCTCAGTCCTCTTTGCCTTCCCCACCATGTGAGCGTAGACGCTGCTGAGGGTCGGACAGAGAGGGCTAGGGCGTCTGTCAGAGGGCCCTGCGCCCATACGCTGCACCCCGCTCTGCCTTCTGCCTGGTGCGCACAGCCGCTCCTTCCAGAGCCAGGATGACACCCCCCTTTTCAGAGCACGTGAGTGCGCATTTTCAACCTGGTTCTTGAATGACAACTGTTAAACCTTTTTTTTTTTTTTTTTTGACAACTGTTAAACCTTTGATGGACGTATCGCACGTGCCAGGCGTGATGCCACCTGCTCAGTACACGTCATTTTGTTGGCAGTCGCCAGGCTCGGGGCTGCTGCCTCATCACATCCCTGTGCACAGACGCAGTAGGGGTGGGGGGTGCCTGACTCCCCGCTCGCCCCATTACCCAGTGCTAAACAAGCGCTGTCTCCCCACTCGACAGCTGAGAGGCTGAGGTACAGGTGACAGCCATGGTGAGCACAGGCATCCCCCGGGGAGCCTGACACCTGGCCTCATGCGTGTCCAGCAGGCGGGGCGGTGCTGTTACAGAAGAGCCCTGAGTGTATGCCTCGCATTTTCAGCTGCTCCTGTGTCTTCACGGCTCCTCCTCCCTCCTCACCTGCGCTGAGGCCTGGTCTCTCAGAACCCCAGTCCTCCCTCCTTCCTTCCTCTGTGTCCCACCCAGCACTGCCACAATTCCTGTCCTCTCTGCTGTCCACACGTCCTCACACACCAAGCCCATTGCACATGCCTGTGCTCCCCAGCAGTGGCCGCCGGTTCTGACACAGCAGGTGGTATTTCCAGAACAGCAGGACGCAGTGAGCACCTGGGAGCTCAGGGCAGGCAGGGCCCTTGTGAGGCCCTTCTCCAGGTGTGGGGTGCATGCACGCACGGACACACATGCACACGCACTCACACGCCACCCACCTTGCTCTAGTGCCCCGTTTCTCAAACACACGGTGTCCTCTTGCATTAGGACCTGCTGGCCTGACGGGACTCCCTCAGGTTTCTTGCACCATCCCCAGGGCCAGCTCTGCACCATCTGCTCTCCCGGAAGCTCAGCTCACCACGAGGCTCTTCCCAGATGCCCGCTGCCCCTCTGCGGGCGCTCTCCACCCCAGCCGTGTTCCAGGGCAGTCTTCGCTCAAGCACTCTGGCCTGGGGTTGATGGCACGTCCCCCACGCTTGAGCACAGCCCTGTGAGGCCAGCACCCTGCTCTGTCCCTAGAGGCCCCAGGACTGTACACAGAGCGTGTGCTTCGTAATTACTAATCGGGAAAATGGGTGAGCTCTTCATCAGCTACTGTTCATTGAGTGCCACCTCCTGCCCCGGCCTTCTGCAGCTTACAGCAGCGTAGCTGGGACGCGGCTGGTCTGTGCAGGAGAGACCACGGTGTGGTTCCGGATTTCAGGGAGCCCCATCGCCCCCGGGGCCAGCAAGCAGGCTGTCGGGGTTGCCTTATTAGATTGAGTTCACAGCAGGAGGCAGTGACATCAGAGTCCGCTGAAGTCTGGGAAGTCAGGGCCGGAGACGGTGGTCACCTTCCCGAGTGACCGGGAGCGCTTCATCTGAGCGAAGCCATGGTCGGCACGGCAGCTCTTCTGTCCACGTCGTCCTCTCGCCAGTGTGCAGAACACCCTGTTATCATAGACGGAGCCTGTGTGGGTGACTGAAAGACTGTTCTGATTCTTTTTATTTCTGTCCACATCGGTCAGCCTGTTTCCTCACAGCCCGGCTCCTGCTCTGTGGGAATTTGATACAGTTTCTGACTTTCTTACCTGATTTCCTGTACAAAAAAATCTTACAGTGTTCACTTCCAGCATTCAAGATTGCTTATGGTTTGTTTTTTATTTCGACGGCTAACTTTTACTGTGCCTTTTCTTTGAGTTGAGCTGAAGTGAGTTTGCAGGATCATGGCACACACAGAAGGAGAGGGAGAGGGCTAGCCTTGCGCACACAGGGCTGGCCGGCTTCTGCAGTTGGGACTGAACAGACAGCATTCCAGGAGAGACGGTCTGGGTCTCAGAGGTCACAGGGCAAGGCCGTCAGGGACAGCTTAGGAGCCCTGCTTGTCTGCAGGTTGAAGTGCAGATATCAGATCTCCAGCTAGTACCTCTGATCACAGGGGCCCTGAAATCCCAGCTCTCTGGGTGTCCTCTGTGCACAAGGGGGTCCCTGAGGGTGAGCAACAGTGACGGGCTGAAGAGCAGGACTGAGGGCAGCCCAGGGCCTCCCGGGGGCCCAGGACGTGGCCTGCCACGTGAAGTGGGCAGGGTCAGGAGCTGCTGATGGCACTGTTCGTGGTCAGCGTGCAGCGGTCACGTGTGTGCGTGGGACATGTCACATCAGCGGGGACATGTCACGGCAATACTCTCGTAAGGTGCAGGAGCCCCAGGGTCGGACCCTGATACATGACATGAGAAGCTCGCAGTCTTTCAGCTGGGTCTTAAACACTGATGTTTATTTAAAAATGTGTCTTCTAAAGTAGAAAAGTCAGTGTGAAAATGTATCAGACTCTTCAGCGATTAGGTGGTCCACGTCTAGAGCTGGGTTAGTCTTTTCCCTGTGGTTGTAGGTGATGACCCCATCATTGCAGTCCTGGAGACAGCACGCTTCCCTCCCGTTTTCTGTCGACACCACAGCTGGCCTCTGCCACACCCCAGCTCACGGCAGGCCTGCCCCGGTCAGCAGCCTTTCTTCTGCTCAGGGTCAGCAGACTTCAGCCGTGACGGCCAAACAGTGACTGTCGCCAGGCCTGCCCATCGGTCCTTGTTGCAGCACTAAGCATGCGGTCCGGCTTGAGAGCAGCCGAATGAGATGTGAAGCGTAGATGGGCTATTCCCGTGGGACTTGTTCAGAAACATGGTGAGAGGCTGAGTGGGGACTTGGAGGTGAGATGGTGACTGTCGCCAGAGGTCAGGATCTCAGGCAGGGCCTCAGCCAGCGTTGGTGGGGCAGGAGTGGCCTGAGGGGGTGGCGCCCAGCGAGCAGGAGAGCCCAGGAGGAGCAGGCGGGTGCTGGGGCGTCCGTGTGTCTGAGGAGGAGTCCCAGAGCCGTAGCCAGTGTGAGTGTTAGCAGGACTGTCCAGGCTGTTATGATGAAGACCAGGAGGGGCAGGAGAGAGAAACACTGTTCTGTGTTTCTGAAGGGTTTGCTTTCAGATTGTACTTGGAGCCTGAGAGAAGGGCATTGAGAACCACACTGAGGTTTTTATCCCAAGAACCGGAAGGGTGTGGACGGCACTGGGCAGAGCTGGGTTGAGCAAAGGTCGCGAGTTCTCTGGGCTTCTTTCATTTGGGATGTCTGACAGTTATTGTAACTTTCTGATTTCATGATGAATGGACAGTTATTCTTTTTACAAAATAAAATCACTGACCCAGGTGAACTGACAGTTTCACTGACCACATAACCAACACCAGGAGCAGGTGTGCGGTGCTGACCTGCACCAGCTGTGCTCCTGTGCTGTCCAGCTGTGACCAGGCTCGCAGTGACTGCATGCAGTTCCTGGGGTGTGAGCCGGAGGCGACTGGGTGTTGTTGTGGCCCCAAGTTTGTGTGTGTCATCCGGAGGACAGAAACTGCTACTTTTAAGTACTTAGAGCGCAAAAATAGTTAAATGGAAGGCGTGAATAACAGTGATGTCGTATGAATGGTGGCTGCAGTTTCACAGTGCACGTATCATCTTAGTAGAATAGTAAACACGCCTGCTTGCCACTGACTGCATGAATCAAGCTTGGAAAAACACTCCATGCAGGGAATGAATTTTCAGAAGGGGGTTTGAGAGATGAGGGTGTTGCAGCTGCTGTCCCCAGGATAGCTCACAGGCGATGTCGGGTCATGTGCCAAGCTGTGGAAGCATGAGCTAGTCCATTTTCCGTTTGCTCTGCTCTCCAAGGGCCGCCTTCAGAACAGCAGCCGGCCTGCTCCGGGCGGCTGTGAAGAGCTGTGCTTCTGCCTCGGCCAGATTGACATTTGGAGTCTTCTTGCTATTATTTCTTAGAACCAGGTGCGAAATGAAAGGGAGTCTGTTTTAAATGTAAATTGGTTGGGTTGTGGCAGAGGGAGACGCCCTGCCCTGCAGGGATAGTGCTGAACCCTGCCTCGGTGGCACTGCCTGTGGGTCTTCCTTCCTGTGTGTGAGCTTCTGGCATCGGCACCCGGGGACTCCGCGGGAACAGACCTTACGTGATCCTCGTACAGGATCACAGGATCACGCGACCCAGCACTCTTCAGTGTTGTTGTCTGTGACCTACAGACACAGTTTCTAGAAGTCTGGATCGCAACCCTGTGTACAGTGTTTGTGTGTGTGACTCAAGCAGAAGTCTCGCAGAGCCTCGGTGACGCCCCCGAGCAGCACTGCCGTCACCTGGCTCTTCTGCCACACGCTGCCTTGTTCTGCACTCCTGGAGCAGGTTCCTCTCCGTTCCTGCTCAAACAGGAGGTTTGGAAAGGCCATCGGCTGTGTGTCACGTCTCTGTGATGGGTGCAAGGCTGAAGAGCACGGTTCTCTTTGGTCCATTGAAGAGAAAGGAATTCCATGGACTGAAGAAAGCTCGGCTACTAGAGGCAGTCCCTGAAGTAAGAGAGGGTTCCCCGAGAAGTGCTGGGAATGCTGAGACACGGGGTGGGGGCGCAGACGGAGGTCAGAGCCCGGATGCGCAACGACGCTCCCAGTCGCCTGTGTCCTGGACCCTCCGGCCAGTGAGAGAGAGCCTCTGCACAGGGATCGCCTGTGACTGCGTGCAGCAGTCTTCTCTGCCTCAGAGAAGCTTCTGGAGAAGGTTTCAGGAAAGGCTTCAGTAGTGGGCCAGGGGTGGCATCTGACGTGTAAGACTGGGGGTGAAGAACAGGCCTTACTCCTCGAATGAGCCTGGGACTCGTGGGTCCCCCTCCATGATGACTGCACAGCCCTCCATTATGGCTGTCATGTGTGTGACAATTAGATGTTCTCTGAGTCCACGGTTTCCATGTGGCAGTCATCCCTGCACGGGGACATACTAAGGACAGTTGTGGTGACTTCTCAAAAGCAGGGGTGTCCCGCAAGTTGTCCCATTTCCTGCCTCAATGGCTCCCAGTGAAAGCCAAGCCAGCGAGCGGTTTAGGTCGTTAGGAAGTGACTGTCGCTGGGGCGAGTTGGGAGAGACTCAGGCAGGAGGAAGCAGCAGAGATAAGCAGTGGACACGTTCTGCACGTGTGGTGTACGTAGGGTTTAGGGCCCACACTGTTTTCGGTTCAAAAGAGAGATGCGGTTCAGCACGTTATCAGTAGTAAGCCTCTCTGGTTGGGAATTTAAAGTTCATGTTAGTTTGAAGAACTAGTGGGTTATTTTATTAAAACTTCTAGCTGTGCGTTTTTGGCTTATGGATTGGTGAGTGGATGTTGGTGACTTGAGTGTAGAATGAGCGTGGTACAAACTATTTCCCAGCGTGGCTGGGCGTGCTGTGTGGCAGCTCCCTGGACAGGAAGGGGGTGAGGCCCTAGACAGCGCCCCTCATGCCTGTCGCAGTGGTGAAGGCATGAGCGAATACAGACCTGGTGAGAGACTTACAGAGAACCTCACAAGAGAGACGCTCAGGGGAGGCCTGCTGGAAGCTGGGGCCCGGGGTGTTGGGCACATGGGGGCTGTTGTGACATCAGCCAGGTTCCCCCCAGCAATGTGGGGCTGTCCTCCTTCATCTCGTCACCTTCCCAGACGTTCTGTGAAGGGCAGGTGCTCCTGTCACTGCACACTGACGGATGTAGTCGTGAGCGCAGTGCATCACCACAGCCAGCACCTGCCCTTGGGTCTGCAGGACATGACTCCGCAGGGGCTACAGCCGAGCTCTGCAGACATGGGGGCTTGTGGGGGTCAGTGCACACGTTTAACATGCTTCCTTCTCTCTCCTCTGTCCAGTGCGGCTCCATGACAGCATCTCGGAGGAGGGCTTCCACTACCTGGTGTTCGACCTGTGAGTACCATGGCCTCTGTCCATTTCCTCCTGCTGTTTGAAGACCATTTCGAATCAGGCATTTACAGTCCAAGTTAATGACCCTGTCATCTTTTTTTAACGTTCTTTACGTAACTTTCAACTCCAGTTCTTTTGAAAAGCGGGGACTGCCCGGCAGTGTTTAAAGCTGAAGTTAATCTTCAGTCATGAGAGTCTCCTGGGATTGTCACTGGGACGTAAGGAGCACAGCGTCACCCTGGAGGGATGTGGCTGCCTGACAGCCCTCAGTTGCCACTGAATTTTATAAGAGCGCATATAATTGGTTACCTCATCGCGAGAGTGAAGAAGGATCCTTGATTTGGTTAATTCAGGGGTTCAACAGCAGCCTTAGACTCTCCCTCCAGGTCCCATGTGCAGGCTTTGTTCCCAGACCGCAGAGTTAGTCGTTACCACAGACACAGGCCTGCACAGGCAGCCGTCGGCTGTGATGTGCGTCCGCGGAAGCCTGGGTCACCGGCAGGCGGTGGCACGGGGCGTGGGGCTCTGAGTAAACGTGTGAGGCAGCAGCACTCGGGGTGACCCTGTCGTTTCAACCAGGAACCGAGTGGACAGATGAGGGTTCACGGAAGGAATGCTGACCCAGGAGGATGACGCTGTGTCAGAGCTCTGGCGCTGAGCGTCCAACCCGCTTTCTCTGGGCCCCGTTTTCCTCGCCTGGAGTGAGGCTGCCGGACCCGGTGAACATGAGCCTAGCTGCCCCGTGAGGCCGCGACGCTGTTCTCAGCCTGAGATTTTCGGTGGAATTGGTGGGACTCCTGATGTCATTTTTAAATATTATAAAATTTCTTAAGATCCTAAACTCTTAGAGAAAAATGCTATTATTACATCTTCAAAAGGCACGTTGTTTTTTTCCCATAGCAGAAACACATCTTGGTACATGAAGTACTTCTTTTTTTCTCTGCTTTGAAGTTGAAGTACAGTGTATGTATGTTTCAAAACCAATGTAAGAAATTCCATTAGAATTATAGTTGGGTGCGTATTGGGTACCTATAAAATATAAGATATTCTTCCGCATACTTTGAATTTAATTTTCCCTTTTTTTCCATTTCCTGGTGCAAGCCTAGATTACTGATTATTTATCTTTCATCTTTTCTGATGTGTGCATTCAATACTATAAACATCTTGTGTGCTATGTCCCACAGATTTTGTTAAGTTGTATTTCCATGTTCATTTCATTCAAAATATTTTTAAATTTCTGTTGACATTTTATCTTTGATCTGTGTCTTATATAGAAGTATATTGTTTCATCTCCAAGTATTTTGGATTTTTCTGTTAGTGATTTCTAGTTTAATTTCATGTGGTCTGAGAGCAGATGTATGATTTCTGTCCGTCTACACCTGATGAGGGGTGCTGTGACCCCCAGAATGTGCTCTGGGAGCTCGAGGAGAACGTGTGTGCTCTGCCTGCTGGGGCGGCGTCTGTGGGCGTCCATCGCATCCCCTCGATGGGCCGTGCCCCTGAGCTCCCCTGCCGGCCGGGTCCAACGTTTCTGGTAGAGGCCATGGCCGTGTCCAGTCTGCAAGGGGCCTGTTGCTCATTCTTCCTTTCTGTTAGTGTTTGTTTTCTCTCTTGTCCTTGCTCAGAATCTCTGTCTCTACCACGTCACCATCTGTTCTTGTGTGCCAGCGCTAGGCCTTCCCTGTGAACAGGTTCTCGGTGGGGCACGTTCACCCAGTGATGAGTGCACTGGCTGACCGTGCGCTCCATGGCTGACCCTACCTGGCCCGGAGCCTCTGGTTTGTGTGGTGTGGTGTGGTGTGGAGTGCAGGAGAGGCAGCTGCTGAGCCAGGGCCCAGTGGGAGGAGGCGCCAGTGCTGGGACTTGGGGGGGGGCACTGCCTGCCCCTGCCGGCCCAGAGCATAGGACAGTGTGGACACTGCAGTCTGCGGGGAAGGCCTGTAGGTTTCAGGGCAGGAGGGAGCTCGGTGAGGCCACACGGCTGAAGGAACAGGAGGCCCACCCCCCAACCCCCATCACTCCTGGGCTGGGGCCCAGTTCTGAAGGAGGGGAGAAGGGGGTGCTGTTCTGGATGTGTTCAGAGCAGTCCCTGCAGCTGCAGGAGTGGTGCCCGGTGTCTGGGTGGGGACGTGACCGCGGGCCCAGCATGTCGGGGGCGGTGGCCTTCCTCCAGCTCCCGCCCACTGCCTTCCGCGTGCCGGCCGGGCCCTGGGTGTCCCTGACCCCTGCCTTCCCACTGGGCTCGGCTCACCTGTCACCCTCATGGAGGCCTTCCCAAGTGTTCAGCTGAACGGGGGTGTCTCACCAGCTCCTCCCCACTTCCGACGTGCCTGCTTCCTCCCCTGGACACTTACCCCTGAGCTGCACACTGACTGGACTTCCCAGTGCACTGTCCCATTGGCCGCGGGGCGCACTTCCCTTTCTCCAGGCCTGGGGGAGCCCTGTGCTGAGTGGGTGCCCGCGGTCCCGCACGGCAGCACTTGGGGGAGCACTCTGCCCTGAGCAGGGTCAGGGCACTGGCCCCTCCACGTGTGGACAGTGCCCCGGGCCAGTTCCTGGGGCCTGGCTGCCTGTAGCCAGGTGGTCAGCCTTCTCAGCCTCACAGATGGGCTTGTAGACAACTCGGACTCTGGAGGTTTTGTTCAAGCAAACACCAGCTTTGGTTCAATCTGTGCTGTCGTCATGGACACACACACCTTTCAAAAAACGTGAGGTTCTCAGACACAATTATTCTGATACGTTACATCCAAGCTCTGACTTTGTGAGGCCTGATGAACTGATGTGTGCCTCTATTTTGACTTCTTCTGGGGACATTGGTCAGTTAGCCAGTAGGGCTCAGTTTCCCGGGAGCCTGATGCCAGTCCCTGTGGTCCTGTGGGCAGTGAGTCCTCGTCCTTCCCCTCCTGAGACCACAGGGCCAGGCTGGGGTCACGCAGTGTGCCCGGTTTCTTCAGGGGTATCTTCTTCATCGGGGTCAGGGGATAGAAAACCTCCTTTGTTTGCTGTTTTAATCTCTAGTTCTGGAATGTGAAAGCTATTCAACCCTTTCCAGAAATGTTGACCCAAGTGGGGCATTTTCATGGGCAGTGAGAAGTCCTTCCTGCTATGGTTCTGTGGCTGGAGACCAGCAATGCGGTGGACAGCGTCGGGCACTTGGTCTCCTGTCCCCGCCTCTGTGACAGTGGGCGTGGTGGCAGGACCATGGCATCTGTGAACAGGAGATGCAGCACCCCCCATGGCCTCACAGGTGAGAGGAGTCGTGCTCTTGCCAGCTGAGTCAGATGGCAGCCAACACAGTGGTGACAGCATTCAGTAGGACCTCTGACCTGTCCCCGAGGAGACAGGTGTCGCTTTTAATTTCTTCCTGGGGGCCCTGTCACCACAGAGTGCTGTCGCAGAGGTGTTTGTGCAGGTTACTCGGTGCACCCAACTGGCGTGGGGGGCCGACCTGAGGCCCGCCTTCCCGTTTCGGATCAGCTACACTGCTCCGTGGCCCGGGCAGACTCAGCACCAGCTGGAGTCCACGGCCTGGGAGACTCTCCCAAACCAGGGGGGCCTCTGAGCAAGCGAGGTGAGACTCAGAGACGCATGGAGAGGGAGGGGCACTCGGCCTGGCAGCATGTGACGGGAAGCCCATGACAATGGCTGAGGCCCGCTGTGGGCCACTCGGGGAGCCCTACCCTCTGAAGGCAGGCCCTGGCTGGACTGCAGGTGGACAGTCATGGGGTCAGACAGCCTGTGTCCCGCGGGAAATGCCTGCCTTCCAACCTGGAGTGTGATGGTGTTAAATAGAGCTGCGACCTTCGACACCTCCCAGCTGTCCTGCCGTCCTTGGCGCAGGGCCGGGTCTGTGTGTGTTTACCAGCGAGCCATGCTCTAAACTCAGACATCCAGCACTCACAGCAGGACCAGCCATGCTGACTGCAGCTTCCCACCCGAGAGAGAGCCCCTGGGTCAGTCCTGGGGCTGGGACCTCCCACACTCTGCTGGTGACGTCCAGCTGAAGGTCACCCCTTCCGTGTTTATTCAGACAACAGCCTGAGGCGGGCTAGAGCAGAAACAGCCTGTTTTCTGGGTTTTGTGTGACTTGTTCACTCAAGTGTCAGGATCAATATATTCAATTTTATGTTTTCCCTTAAAGGCCAAGTTTTTTAATGAAAGCCTTTAGGTAACATTGGAGGGATACAACCCAAGGTGGTGACAGAAACGTTGTCTGTCTCCCATGAGGTAGTCTGTGACTGTGCGTGTGCGTGCACTGAGGGTGCTCCCTGATGAAGGCAGGCGGAGGGTCTGCACTGAGGTCCATCACACGTTCTCTTCCTACCTCGTCTGGTTCTGGAGAAACAGCGCCACCCACAGCCCAGAACAAGTCACCCTGCTCCCGGGCACAGCTCACTGCAGTGGGTGTGGATGCCCAGCTGGGCCCGGCACCTGGCTTGGAACCAGGAGCAGGTGGGAGCGGTCAGTCACGGGTCTGGGTGGAATCAGGTGATCTCTCTGAAAGCCATGGCGGGCAGGGGTTTCCGGAGTTGCAGAAACAGTGATACTGGCCAGAGGGGTCAGTGCTGAGGTCGGAGGCTGGACGCTGGCTCACAGGAAGGGAGAACGTCGTTCCCCGGTGGCTTCCCAGGTTCTCAGAGGCCAGCCTGAACCGGCCGTCAGCTTCTCTGACTAGGCTCCCCTGTGACGTCACTTGCTGTGGCCAGTGTGAGTTCAGCTTTTGTGTAGAGAGCAGGAAGATTGCCTAGTGACATTTGATGGTCTTTCCCCAAATGCAGGCGAACGCTAGGTTTTGATAGCATCACCTCATTTATTCCTAAAATGCAGGGCCCTCGTAGTGGAAAAGAACAGTGGACCTGAGCAGAAGTCCGAGCTGTTCCTTTCAGCTTGTTTCATCTCAGAATTCCAGGCTCTGTTGAGTCAGGTTCCCTGTCAGTGAGAGTCGAGCCCTGGGCTGGGCCTCTCCTTCCTCCACAGAAGATTGTTCAGACACAGGAAGGCGAAGAGAGTCGTAGTGGTTGATTCCAGCTCTTCTCCTCACGAATTATCCCCTACACGAGGGAAGCTTTAATCTCCACTTTCACACTGAGTGTCTGGTGCCTGATATGTATATGTATTTTAAAGGAAGGTGAACAAATAGCCTTCCTTCTGGAGACGGGCTACAGCTTTAAAGTTAATTACCATCAACTTGAACAGAGAGCGTCGTGTGTGCGCCCCTCACTCAGTGCCCTGGACACAGTGTTTAATCCTCATCTAAGTGACGTCGTTTTTCAGGTGAGAAGCATTCATGAAGTTAGCAGTGTCTTACAGCTACACAGCACTGCTTTACCACCTGACGTTGAATCCAAACAGACCTGCTTCTGAGGCTGAGTGCCTAACCACAGCAAACAGCTCATCAGTCTATTAGAGCGGCAGAATCGGCAGGTCATTCTTAGATTTTAATTGTTTTTGACTCTCTTGCCTAACTAGAGAGATAGTTATATCCAGGGGAAAGAAAATGTGCTAAAGAGCCAGTACTAAATTTGTCATGTTATCTTGAGGGGGCAGTTAAAATATTGACGTATAATTGCACTTTAATGAACACGCTATAAAAGACCGTTTCTGGTTATGTCTGATTGTGTGTCCTCAGCACTCATAACTTTGGTCCCACAGACTGTCCCAGAGCTTAGAGACCCCCAGCCAGGGTCCCGATTGTTCACTGAGCATCAGGCTGCTGTTCTCTGCTGCTGTCTGAACTGGCTGTTGAAGAAATTGAAATGAAAACATTTAATTGCTAAGGTCATGGTATTTTGCCTTTAAATAGAGCAAAATGAAAAGGGGATGCTCTCTTGTTTTGGAAAATAAGGTGGTGTCTTCCGCTCTGGGTCCTGGCTGAGTGAGAAGGAAATGGAACAGATATTTAAGCAGTTGTGCAGAGGTCAGTTTAGCTCTATGAAAAGTCCTTCCTTTAAAAACCTGAGTACAGGCCCTGGCTGGTTAGCGTTGGCCTATGTGTAGAAGTCCGTGTTCAATTCCCGGCCAGGGCACACAGGAGAAGCGCCCATCTGCTTCTCCACCCCTCCCCCTCTCCTTCCTCTCTGTCTCTCTCTTCCCCTCCTGCAGCCAAGGCTCCATTGGAGCAAAGTTGGCCCAGGCGCTGAGGATGGCTCCATGGCCTCTGCTTCAGGCGCTAGAATGGCTCTGGTTACAACAGAGTAACACCCCAGATGGGCAGAGCATCGCCCCCTGGAGAGCATGCCGGGTGGATCCCAGTCGGGCTCATGCGGGAGTCTATCTGCCTCCCCTCTTCTCACTTTGGAAAATACAAAAAACAAAGACTTGAGTGTAGTTCCTGGTGTAAGAGGTCCCACTGAAGCTGCATCATCCAATCTAACTGCTCCTTGTCCCTCACGTACCTACCAACCAAGCAAAACTAGGTAAGATTTGTATGTTTTTAAATTAACATACACCAGATAAGGGTTACATCTGCAGACCTCGTGTCCAGTGTGAGAACGGACAAGTCTGGTTTCCGAAGCCCTCTGTGTTCTTGCAGCTCACACCCCTGAGCTGACCTCGTCGGGCGACTCCCACAGCACCAGAGCCGTAGAGCGGCAAACTCAGTGGGCCGTGTCCATCTGCCCCCTGACCAGGAGTATGGGCGGCAGGGGCAGGGGACGTGTCAGGCAGGGTGGAGGACGGGGCCGGAGCCAGACGGTTCCAGCAGAGGTGACTGAGTCTTCCCTGCCCGGTCAGACCCGACGACCGCAGCGAGAGGGGCAGGTGGGCACCGCAGAAGGACTGGCAGAGATAGAACACGGCCTCAGATTGGGAAGGGCCAAGAGAGCTGTCTCTGCCCTCCGGCACCTGGGGGCCAACTGCTGCAGGAAGCCCGGGCCTAAGCTCAGAGAGGGTCCTTCCCCTGCTGTCCCCTCCACACACCACACACCCCGGGGGACTGGGTCCTTCGTTTAAGGCAGCTCTGCCTCGGGAGGCGCAGACCACGAGGCCCCCACCCTGCCAAGCAGCGTCCACGTGAACTTCCCTGTGAAAGGCATTTTCCCAGCTGTCTGGGGGAAAAAAAAAACGGAAAGAGAAGTATGCTTTTGCTCTGAGGGATAATGTTACACTAAAGAACTATTACATAGCTTGAAATTTCTTAATTCAAATGCTCCTAAGGTTGGTGATTTTACAGCTTTTGAGCATCATAAAACACAGATTCCTAATGAGGAAGTTTAGCAATCACCTGAAATTTCCTTGTGTGAATGTCACAGCCTCACTATCATCCGAGTGCCCCTCTGAGCACCCTATTCGGGTCAGGAATCGGGCGCTGCGAGAGCCAGGGCAGCAGGGAGGGCCACGTCTGAGCACGGCGCTGGGCATCTCAGGTTCAGAGAACCAGGAAGGGCTTTCTACAGGGTGAGAATTTGTGAGTGTGTAGACGTCTTCATCTCCTGCTCGTTCATCCTGCTGCGGGTGCTGCAGAGCGCATACTGGTAACCGGGGAAAGGCTTTGAAAATGGGAAACAGCAGTGGGTTTGAAGAAGCCGGTCAGCCGGGTGAGGGTCCCTGTTTCACGGCCCACTAAGGAATTGTGATTTCTAGGCCAGCTCCCATTTACATTGTCACGTGTTTCTCACTGAACTGTCCCCTCCCCCTTTCATAAGAACTACTCACAGTCAGGTTCGCTTCAGCAAAGATAAACCTTGACGTCATGTATATTTGGGGAAGGTCTGATTACTGTGCTGACTTGGGTTGTTCCCGTTCTTTCTGGGGTGAACAGCTGAGTCTGGGGACATTCCAGACTTGAACCCTGGAGATATATAGACAGCTGAGGTGATCGGCTGCAGCAGGCCTGCCACCACCTCTGCCGTGAACCCCAGACGTGCCTCCCGGAGAGCCAGGCACCTGTCCTCCCTCTGCAGAAGGGCACCCCCATTTCTCCAGCAGCCCCCCATCTCCAAGTGATGCCCAGACCTCCCTGCAGAAGGAATCCCCATGTCTGCACTCACCCATCCCTAGGGGGCTGGAGGTGGGACCAGGGTGGAGACACAGGGAGAGGAAACCCACACGTGGGTGGAGTTCCCAGGGCGCCCACCACCAGCACTCACGGCCCTGGGGCACAGTGCCACCCGTGCACATCCTGCTGTGCCCACCGCCACCGGCACTCACGGCCCTAGGGCACAGTGCCACCCGTGCACATCCTGCCGTGGTGGCTCTGTGTGTGCCTGCTGCTGACTGAACGAGGACAGTCACTGTGCAGTGAGGAACCAAGTCACACAAAGCCTTGTGTTCCTGAGAACCTCAGTGTCCCTTAAAAAAATTCCATGGACCAACAGCTAAACCAAGTTTCGCTAAATTAAGTGCTGAACACAGTGGCTTGCACATAGTAAGCAGGAAATAATTTTAGATTAGGTGAAGAATTTGTTCAAGCACATCTGTCTTGTGCTGTTGTGATGAGAAAGGGAGTCACTTAGGACGGAACAGCCTCGGTTGGGGGCATCAAGAATGAACTTTCTATTCCTCCCTGTGCCAACCTGGTCGGAAACCCAGGTGCATGCACTCAGAGCTCAGGTGAGGAAGTCGGATAATGAAGGTCACTGGACAGATGACTGGCTGTCACATCCCTTCTGGAAAGTGGTGCGAGTAACACACAAATACATAAATAAACGAGCAACTTTTTAAATCGACACTAACTTGAATGACCTGGGTCTTCTTGGCATTCTAGGTAGGCAGTGTGCTGAGTGCGTGTAAATAAGACTCCAAACAGGTGTTTGACACAGCAATTTGCATGGAGTGTGCTGATGTAAACCTCTCAGCTACTGCTTAGTTGAGCTCTGGCAGAACCTTTCATTTGCAAAGGAGGCTTTCCTACTTTTAATTTAAAAGAAGTATAGTTTCATTCCCTTAGAAACAATCCCATCATTCATAAATGTGGCTGTTTAGACCAGCATTTCATCTGAATTATGGCTGCTTTCCTGGGATGCCATTTTATTTTGAAATTCACAGAACAGTTTAGAGCCAATAAAAAATGAGGTGAGATTACTAGAGCAATGGGTTCTGACTTTTCACATTCACGAAGTAAGTGAGGGTGTGTGCCTGTGTGTGAGCTGTTGGGTCCTATCCCAGAGACCCGGCTGACACAGGGAACTCTGTGGTCCGGTGGCGGTGTCCTGTGACAGCGGGGACCGGCTGCAGCCTGAGGACCTCGTGGGAATGCATTCCGCCCACGAGCCAGTGCTCCAACCCTCCGTGGCTGTTGATGAAAGCGGGAGGTGGGGGTAGAGCCAGGACTCACTCTCGTTTCCGTGAGCCTGGGTGGGGGCTAACTCAGCATTGTCCTAACAGCAGCCCTGGATTGAGTCTAGTTTGATGATTCTCCGTTCCACAGCTGACTCCCTGCTGGTGTATGGGGTGTGAGCACAGTCACCAGAGGGAACCAGAGGAGGCCCCAAGTCCCCTCGGTGGAAAAGGGACAGTGTCTGCCACCGCAGCAGCGTCATGGTGGGGATAACAGACATTAAACAAGCGAGAAGAAGCATCGTCTTAGATGCACGATTTACACATAGGCATGACTACTCGACAGGAGTGGCTCTGCTGCTGCAGGAGTGGGGGGAGGCACAGGCCCCAGATGGAGCCCTCACAGGTCAGCCACTCAAGCTCCTTGGCTGGGGGCAGCATGGACCTCTGGAGCAAGCTGTCACGCAGTGGTGCTTCAGAACCCGTTAAAACAAAGGCAGACAGTCCAAACAGCTGCCCTCGGGCAGCCCTTCCTCACACTCTGTGACATCCCTTTGCCCAGCATGCTGCCACACTCCTGCCCTCGGGACGACTGGACAGGTGGGCGGCACCGTCACTATGGGCTACCCGTGGGATGGAGAGCCTGAGCGTGGAGGGGTGGCCCCACGACACGGAGGGTTGTGTACACTTGAGCAAGTTTGCAACATCTCTGTGCCGCTATCTGCCCGTCCCTGAGCAGCTGACAGGAGGTCCCAGCTCAGAGGGACCAGGGGGACTCACGAAGACGTCGTGCTGGGCACGTGTCAGCTCCTGCAGGGCTGAACTCCAAACTGAAATATCCTTTTAAAACCAAACCCGACACAGCAGCGGAGGAAGCAGCCATAGGACACGAGAAGAAGGTGCCCGTCACTAATGCCAAGACCTCGTGTCAATGTGAGACAGCGACTTTCCCGCTGGACTGGCCTTCTGTTTGTTGACAATAACCATTAGGAATGATGTGGTCTGTCGGCACCTTACCACTGTGGGAGGTGTGTTAGCCCCCCTTAAAAACTTAAATATGGGTACTCTTTGACCCAGCAATTCTACTTTTAAGAGTTTGTCTTCTAGAAATACTCTGGAACATGCGTGTGTGTGTACAAGCACGGATGTGTCTGTCTTGTAAAAAGGAGAAAGGCTGACGGGAGACAGTGCCCACGACTTCACATAAAATGGAACACCTTGCAGCCGCCTAGTAGCTTATGCGTGGTGCACACTCCCTCTCTTGTGAGAACAGTATGTTTTCCTTTGCGTCATTGCAAAGGGGAAAGTGTAAATATTTAAAGACACAGAAAGTGAAAAGGATGTGCACAAAGTTAGTCTGGTCCAGCATGAAGTTGGGGTTGAGACATGGGGGAGGTAAGTACTTGGTACATGTCCATATTTTTAAAATTTTACTACAGAACGATATTACTTTGAAATTTAAACGCATGTTATTTAGAGGGCATACAACACCTAAGCCGGACAATCCCTGTTTAGGGATTTCTAGCCCCAAACCAGTGACTTGCGGACCTGGAGAAGTTCCCTGTCCTCTTGAGCAGGCTCGCTGGCCCACGGTCTGAGGGGACTTGCCAGAGTAACCAGATGCAGCTGGTGGTGTGGCAAGTCCTCGCTCCGAGGCCACAGGTCCTGTCTTCATGGCTAGTGGGGTCGCCCCGCTGCCTCTCAGGGCAGAGCCACAGCCCAGCGTCTGGTTCCCCGGGAAACCCGGCAGCCGGGAGGGAAGCCCAGTGCCGTCAGGATAGAAGGTCAGGCTCTCAGCCTGGGGCCATGCCTGCGTTTGCCGAGGCCACCTCTCTCCACCGGGCGTGCCCCCCCCCCCCCCCCCCCCCCCGGTGACAGAGCCCTCCCAAGGCGTGCCCTATAAATGTGCCGCTGGTTGGCAGGCACCATCTCCTCCACTTGCTGAGAAGTGTCCCTACACTCTACACTTACCTCATCAGACCTCAGTACTCAGTATTGGGGACGCTGAGACCATTTTCTGTAAATCAGTCTTTGAGTGTGTTCATGGCATGAGAGGGTGGTGTCCTCGGGGTCCGGTAATACACAGGCAGGTAGGCCGGATGGCAAGGTTGAGGTTGTCCAGACTGGCCATTACAAAGCTGTCATTTGTACAGTGTTTTAAAACATTTCATGTTTTGATAAAAATTTTTTAAGTAATCTGAAAACAAAATTTCTGCATGAACATTGACACAAACCCACAGACCCTGATTTCTTCCTTTTTCAGAGTTACTGGAGGCGAGCTGTTTGAAGACATCGTGGCGAGAGAGTACTACAGTGAGGCCGACGCCAGGTGAGTGACCGACCCCCCAGGATGGCCCCTCACTGCCAGCTGCCGGGTTGTAGCCCGTCTGAGTGACGCTTTGTGTTCTCCTGGGGATTCTTTTCTCCAAGAGGATCCTTTAGAGGGAAGAAAACAACAATCCATGAATCTTGTCTAAGCTCTGTTTGTCTTTAATGTCTGTAGTTACAGTGCGTAGTTCATTCTTGAAGCCTTACAAGAATGACTTCTGCTGAAGAAATATACTTTCTAAGCAAATGTGAGAGGTCAGAGATTGACCTCTCGTCTGTAGGTCTTTGGGTGCCTGATACGCCACTGGTGACGGGGGCTCTTTAATCTCAACTTCAGTTAGTTAAAATTAAATAAAATTAGAAGTTCAATTCCTTGGTCACATCCAACATGGATCACAGCCCGTGGCTGTGACGGGAGGGGCAGCCCCAAGCACGGCTCACTTGAAGTCACCGTTAGCTGTGGACTGTTCCAGGAACCCTCGTTTGAGAAACATTGTCCTTATTCAGGTATTTCAGAGGGTTCAGGAGATTTCCCGATCTGTCTCTTGGCAAAGTCTGTGCAGAGGTTGAAAACGGCCAGGTTTTGCTGAGGAGACAGGCCCAGCGCTGCCCGGCACAGCGCAGAGAGGAGCGTCAGCCCACACTCTCGGTGCTGAGCCTGCAGGTGCTGCTTCTGCTCAGCTGCCTTGTCCAGACCCGTAGTGGGCACGTGCTCTGGAAACCCCGGCCAGGAGCAGGGTTCCCCGCTAGCATGGGAATGGGACATGCTGAGGACTTGGCCGCTCTTCAGCTCATCTCGGAGCCGCAGCCCCACAGGGCCCCACCCCCCAGAGCAGCGCTGCCTGCACGGCGCCCTTTGCCTCTCTGGGTCGTGTTCTGGGCCTGGTGCTGCTGCTCGCGGCATTCCGTGGGTCTCCCTGTGCGTGACCACACTGATTTTTACTACCAGAGTCAGGTAAAGAGCTCCCTATCACCACCGCACAGTTATGAGTGAATTGTCACCAGCTCAGTTCCCCCAGACCCCCCCCCATGAGGCCCAAGGGGACTTCAGGGAGCACTTGCTGAGCAAGCAGTCATTTAAATCGAGGTAGTAAACAAGTGAGGAAGTGTTAGTTACGTGCTTTTCACAGTTTTGTAAGCAGACTGTTGTTACCACTGGGAATCCAGGTTGAAATAGGAGTAGAGACTGTTCTCACCACTGGAGAGGCCATGGGTTCATGGGGCGGACCTATGGGCTAGGTCACCCCTGCCCCTGTTTATGTGAAGCTTTGAAGGTCACGGTAGGATATTTTTAGGGAAGTCCCACACAGAATCAAGGAGAAGAACATTCTCTTCCCAATCACAAGCATAAAGAGCATATTCTGCAAATAATTTGCCAAAGTCTGTTTCATACCGATCCTCGAGTGCAGAATTCAGTGCGTTCTCACTGGGGAAAAGTGGTTAGGGTCGTTTAGTGTGAATTAGTGTTTACTTCGTTACTTCCTCAACTCACTTGGCCCAGGGACCTGTGCCTGTGGTTCCAGAAGAGAAAGTGAAACGCCTAAAAAGTAGCGCATGTGACTTAGAGTCATGTGACTTAAGAGTAGCAGCACCCAGACCAGCTGTATGTGAAGCAGCCTATGGGCCTGGTCGTGGGTCCCTGCACAGAGCTGCAGCAGGCCACCTCCATCTTGCTCTGTGAGGACACACAGAGCGGTGGTGGGACTGTTTTCATTCAGGAACTCGCTTTGGAGTAATGTTACTCCGTACATGACATGGCTGAGCGTGTCCTCACTGGACGGTGGCCTTCCTCTGTGACTATGCCTGTGTTTGGACAGACGGCACAGGTGCTGGCCCTCGTCACTGTCCAGCAGATGACAAGGACTCTAGAACCACCTCCGTGGCCTCCCTCTCACTTAGTTAGCTGTCTGTTTGACACCAGGGAGCCTGTGGTGGGAAGAGCATAAACTGTGCGTGTGACAGGTAATAAGCAGGTGTGTGAGGGAATGTTCAACAATCACAGTGCTCCAGGTACGAATCCATTCCCATCAGCTTATCCTCCCCCAGTGTCGGCCTGACTGCAGAGGCTGATTCACGTCCTGGGTTGACGGTGACTCTCCCTGTTCCCGGGACCTTCCTAGTCACCCACGAGGCATTCCCCAGTCAGGGTTCATGTGTCCTCTGTCTGAGCCTATGTCCCCTGCCTCTTCCTCTGTGTCCATCCTCTTGTTTCAACACCTGAGAGAATTGTAACCTCAGAGTGTAAACCGTTCAGGTCTCTGAAGAGTTTTCCCAGAACCTGGTGGGAAATAGAGAGTTTCCTCCCTACATGTGCACATCTCGACCTCTGGGACCAGCGACTTTGTAGACTTGCAAGGAGCAGAACACAGCTCAGAGCGTGTTGTCTGAGCTCGCCACATGTTCTGTATTGGATGTCCTTTTAGTTAGAACTAGAGGTAGCTCCATTCAGCACTGTTAATTCCCGTGTCACAGCTAAGACATGTGAGACGTACTTGTGTTTCATTGAGCTCGCATTTGACCTGGACTCGGAGTGACCATGTGCCTCACCACACCCTCTTCCCTCTGCCTTGTATCTTCCAGTCATTGTATACAGCAGATTCTAGAGAGTGTAAATCATTGTCACCTAAATGGCATAGTCCACAGGGACCTGAAGGTCAGTATGTGGAGTCCGTGCATCAGAATCAAAAGCGTCTTGTGTTTAGGGAAGGGAGGAGGGCGGGGACCTGAGACAGCTCGCTCGCTGTTCCCTGCTTTCGCTGCAGCGACTGCGGGGAGGTGACACTGCATGTGCCTCTCAGCTACTCGTCCGCAGGCCGGACACGCATCACAGCGGGGGGCACCGTGCTGGGCACACCCGTGGTGTCCGCAGTGAGTCAGGCCGCGGTGTGGGGGCTGCTCCCCCAGCATCTAGCGTTGGACTGTGACCACAGCTTGTGATGTGTGTCACCTGCAGACTAGACACTACTTTTGTTCTGAGATCACGGTGGCCGTGCAGAAAAACTGGCTACACATTGCTCCCCTGGGTCTGACGGGCCTCAGGCAGGAGGTCATCACACCAGAACAGAGCAGTGGGGTCCAGTGGTTGCTCCAAAATCCTTCACATGTCCTGCGCCGACCTTGATGGGGCCGTGCTGCTTGTGACAAAACAGGAGGGTGTGGGGACAGCTCTGGTGCTGTTTGTGGGCAGGGGGTGTTGAACCAGGCAGGGAGCTCCTGCATTCAAGGAAGGAGCTTTAGGGCAGGTTTTCTAGGACAGGTGGACCCACAGCTGGGCTCACATCTGCAAGATGCTGCTTGTCCTGAGGCCGTCACTCTGCTGGAGCAATGTGTCGCTTCCGGGAGGTGTCACAGCCGCCCAGGCCGGCTGCGTGTCACCCAGTCTGCTGTGTGTGGCTCAGGACTAATGCTGCCCTGGTGTTTGCATGCAGTCATTGCATTCAGCAGACCCTGGAGGCCGCCCTGCATTGCCATCAGATGGGCGTGGTCCACCGGGACCTGAAGGTAAGTGATGCCCTGGACGCTATCCACTGTGGTCATGTCTTAAAGGCAGGCCCGGCCGGAGAGCTGTGTGCACTCGTCTCAGCTGGCACCTGGCATGTCCCCCGCCAGCTTGAGATTTTTAGCCTGTGTCCTCAGCGGGAGAGGGTTTTCTGTATCAGGGTACCGACAGCCCCTGATGGGGCCGCTAACCTGCAGCCATGCCTCGTTCTGACCTCGCTCTGTGGACAGTGACTTAGACGTGTTACTGCCCAGCGTGCTGTGCAGCCCCAGGACCACGTCAGGTTAACAGGTTACAGAGTGGGAAAAGATGCAGGTGCTGGGTGGGTTCTGGCCCACGTGGCTGGGTGCTACAGAGCCCTGCTCCGGACTCTGAGTCCCCTTTCCTGGACAGCAGCTTCAGGAGCGCTGGAGACACGGGGCTTCCTGGTTCTTTCTCCACTAGCTCACATTCCTAGGGACCCAGGCACAGGTGCCTTTGCAGCCAGATGGAAAAAAGTAAAGTGATTTCATTATCGAGTAACATTTACAGAACACGTGTGCACACTAACATTCTTAAGACTTCTCTCAGCTTCTGTCACTGATGAAGGGACAGTCACATCACTGGAAAGGAAGCAGGAGGGGACGCGCTCGGCGCTCTGGTCTCACCTGCAGACTCCAGAGCAGTGAGGGCCCAGGGACAGAGCGGAGAGAACACACGTGAGCCATCACATGAGCCCTGAGCACCACGTGAACGGGCGTGCATCCAGGTGTCCTCAGTGCTGTCCAGCGGTGTGCTCCGTGGGCCCTGGGCTGGCTTCCCACACACAGACCCAGACCTCTCTAGCTGGGAGTCCCTTTTTCTGGCGATCACCTCAGAAGTCCCTTCCTTGCCACACACACACAGAGGCCTTTCTGTTAAGTCTCAGACTCTCAGGACTCCCACGTGCTCTGTGAGTGGACCTATGTGGACATGCATGTTTTTGTACTCTTTTAGCAGATACTCTGTGTATCATTTTATCATCTGAAATATTTTACTGCATGTTATGTGATTGTAAGTAAACCACAGAACCATGGCGGGAAGGGTGACCTCTCCTCCCAGACTCTGTACTGCAGCCCTGGGTCCTGTTGGACACTCGATAAGCCCCTGACTGCAGCTTTCATCAGGGCAGTGTGCCCAGTGGTTAGCCACAAGGGAGGAGACATTTTCTGACATGTGAGCTGAAGTCACTGATGAGACACTCAGGTGGGGACGTCAGGAGGCTTCCCTCTGAGAGTCAGGCCTGGCCTCAGCCAGCACCTCCTTTTCAGGGGAGCACTGTCCTGCGCCCTCCTGCCCTGACTCTGGGGGCAGAGGTGAGGTTCTTGGAGGCTTGTGACACTGCCTGTGCTGGCCCCATTCCATTCCATTGCGGACCTGCTGGACCAGTGCCAGCTTGCCGCAAGCTTGTCACTAGGCGGCCATGGACAGTGGCGGGGACCTAGGCAGTGGTCTGGCCACAGTGATGCGATTAGTGCTGGGAACTCGGGTATGATGCTAGCCTTTGGGAGGGTCAGGGTCAAGGGTGTACCTTCGTAACAAACAGGATGATGTCTGGCCTTACTAGTAGCCACTGTGTGCCCCCTGAGGCGTCCCAGGGTCTTCACAACCGTCTCATATGCAGGGCTCCGAGGGACCCCTGTTGCCAAGGGAGACATGGTGGCCTGAGTGACAGCCCCTCTCCAGGTCCATGCCACTAGCCATTGGGCTGTACCCACCAGAGTGGCTCCAGGTCACGGCGATAGCACAACTCACTGTGGAGGCCACAGAATAGGCCTGCTCTGGTGGGAAGTGAAGTTGCAACATGAAGAGTCACATGGGACATGGGTCTAAGTTTAGTGGCTCAAAAGCTGGGGTTTTTTGTTGTTGTTTTTTTTTTGTATTTTTCTGAAGCTGGAAACGGGGAGAGACAGTCAGACAGACTCCTGCATGCGCCCGACCGGGATCCACCCAGCACGCCCACCAGGGGCGACGCTCTGCTCACCAGGGGGCGATGCTCTGCCCCTCCGGGGCGTCGCTCTGCCGCGACCAGAGCCACTCTTCCGCCTGGGGCAGAGGCCAAGGAGCCATCCCCAGCACCCGGGCCATCTTTGCTCCAATGGAGCCTTGGCTGCGGGAGGGGAAGAGAGAGACAGAGAGGAAGGAGAGAGTGGGGGGGTGGAGAAGCAAATGGGCGCTTCTCCTATGTGCCCTGGCCGGGAATCGAACCCAGGTCCCCCACACACCAGGCCGATGCTCTACCGCTGAGCCAACCGGCCAGGGCTTCAAAAGCTGTTTTTAAATCCCGCCTATGGGTCTCCCGGAGCCGTGCCAAGTCTGTGTCACGGGAATGAGAGAAGGAGGCATGTTCCAGGTAGAGCGTGGAAGGGAGGGTGTCGTCTGACAGGAGGCCGCTGTGTGAACTGAATGCTCCCTGTTCAGGGCCAGCAGGGGGCCTGCTGCAGCCTTTGGGAAACGCAGCTCAGAGAGCTGAGGCCCTGCCCCATCTGAGGGGGGCATGTCAGGACAGGTGGTGTGGAGCGCTGGGAATAGACTGTGTGTGAGGTCGGGTCGCTGGGACTCACGTTGCACATCCGTGAGCTGGTGGCTGGACACTGAGGAGCGGAAGAGAAGGACAACATTCACAGAACCTCTGAGCTGAGGGCGTGAGTTACAGGCAGATCAAGAGCAGAGCTTTGTGCTGGGCCACGGGTTCGACATCGTTTAAAGCTGTGTTGTGTGGTCACTGCCCTCCTGCCCAGAGAGGAGGCCATACCTCAGACCAGTGCTGCAACCAGAAAAACACTGCGTCAGAGAGAGCCTGCAGCGACAAGTGACAATGCTGATGTCACAAGATATAGAGCAGCGTTACTCAGACGTGTTCTTGTGCGAGAGCCCAGAGAAGAGTTTCTGTGAACAGCTGACAGAAGTAAGTCAAAGGAGAGAGTCCCGAGCTGTGCTGTTTCAAACAGCTGACTTGCACACAGAATGGAGGACTTCTTCAGTTTGAAGTGTTTCAGAAACACTACGAAATTGCCTCATGACTGAAATTCTGAATACGAGGCTTCGCACACAACTGGGTTATTTGGCAACAAACCAACGCCCGTGAATTTTCTCCTTGGGAACTCGCCTTTCTTAGCCGGCCTCCTGCAAAGCCGTGTTACCAAGTGGGACGGCGTTGGCCGGAAGGTGGGTGGATGGAGATGGAACAGATGAATGTTGAGGAAGGTTATTATTCTGAAATTTGGGAGGATTTAAAGAGTATTTCATGGGAAGAAAACTGAATTTGACAGGGAAAGAAAGGAGTGTGCTTTCTGGGAGGAATGGGACACACACTCAGTAAGTCATTCACGTAGGTTGTACACAGATCAAATTGTGAATTCTGCACTTGGAAGAATTTCCAAATCACAGTTGTCCTACTCTGGTCAGAACCACGCTTATATAGAACTTTAAGGAACCTACCTCTACTCTGTGTCTTTGTGAACTCGATATTCCGGCTTTCTGGCTCCTGCAAAACTTCATCTTAGTGTATTTCCAGGTGCTGGTGGGCTCACACCTCCTCTGCAAAGGAACGGACTGGACACACTGCACGCAGCTTGGCTCACGCCATGCGGAAATGCTGAGATGCTCGCTGGAGGAGAGAAATCTCAGGGACCAGGTCACATTCTAGAAGCTAAGGGTTTGTAAGGAGTAATAAGGTGAGAAAACAGAGCTAATCACCAGCTGTTTGTGTGACAGAGAAGAACCCATGAAGAGCTCAGACAGGATCCCACTGCCCACGTGCATCCCTGCCTGTGGGGGGTCCCTGGGGACCATCACCGCGCCCCACGGTGAAGTCTGTGATGCGCTGGCACTGAGCCCCACCTCTTCCCGCTGACATGGGCCCTTCCGTGGTCAGGAGATCTGTGGAAAGGCAAGATCAGAACTGAGGCTTTTATAATCCTCCCTCATTTTTGAGTATGGGGGGCAAGCCTTCCTGAGTGCTTCCTGCTCTCCAGATCCTGACCAAGTGGGCTGCCTTTAGGAAGTGGACCGTCTGCAGCCTGTTGGAGGAGCAGGCTTGGTGTCATCGGTCACAGCAGGACCGGACAGCGGGCTTGCTCTGCCCCACCGTGGTGGACCCCCTTGCTTGCGTGGGGGCTCGGGGTTTCCAGTCACTCCGTCTGCCCGTCTCTTGCAGCCCTAGACGTGGTTCCAGCAGCAGCTCCTCTGCACTTCAACATATCCGACCAGTTCCAAGAAGACCTCGAATCTCAGTGGAAGAAGTGTCCACTGTGGCCATGTGAACGCACAGGACCGAGCTTGCTAGCAGGTGCCGCTCATCCAGCAGATGTACTGTGAATGGCTGTTGCTACGGAGACCAGATGTCCCTGAGAACCGCACTGTGAGGAAGCTGTGGGGCAGGGGACAGTCGGGGTGAGGCCTTGTCCGTAGAGTCTACTTACAAAGCACCCTGAAGAGTGACCGCATTGCAGAAGTCAGAGGGAGTCTACTTACAAAGCACCTGAAGAGTGACCGCATTGCAGAAGTCAGATGGAGTCTACTTACAAAGCACCTGAAGAGTGACCGCATTGCAGAAGTCAGAGGGAGTCTGAGCTCATACAGAGCAGTGTGACAGAGTACACACAGGTCAGGAATACGGCACTGCTGGAGTTAGGAACATTAGTTACAGACACTCAGGGTTCTGTACACTGAGACGGCCAGGTGCATAGAGGACAGCTGCTCATCACTAATGTCCACTGCAGAGGACAAAGCCCTGTGATAAACCCTCTGAGATGTCATAGTCACGTATGTGCTGTTAGGAGACATAATCACTACCCCCAGTGTTTGAGAAGTGAAGACATCACTCACTGAGCTTCATGAGTCTGCAGACTCGTAATGTCATGCCTGGGGCACACACCCGGGGACACACGCCGCCTGGGGCACATGCCCGAGACACACACCTCCGGGACACATGCCTGGGGCTCACACTCGGGACACACCTCCAGGGCACATGCTCGGAGCACACACCTCTTGGACACGCGCCCAGGGCCCATGCTCTGCTCAGGACACGCCCAGGGCCCACGCTTGGCACACGCCCGGGCCTCTTCTGCATCACCTCACTGCCTGTTTGGTTCACCACACCAACACAGCCACACAGGAAGCCTGTTCCCGAGCTCCCTTTTCTGGTTTCCTTTAGAAAGTCAAAGTGGTGGGACAGCAGCACCCACAGTGCCGGGGACCCTTGTGAAGGAAGTGGCTGTGGGGAGCGGAGGGGCTTCGCCATCTCAGCTGTCCCTTCTCCTCTGGAGTATAACCCACCCCCTCCCTCCCTGCACTCAGGCAGGACGGGAGTTGCATCCTCTCCGGGGAGCTTCGTGGCACATCCTCAGGCAGAGGCTGCGTGGATGGTGGGACCCTACCTTCCCACGGTGTCATGTAGAAGTGAGATCTGTGTGACACTTCATGTTCCACTGAAACTGGCTGTTAGAAGCAGTCTTGTGATGAAACATTTTATAAAGTGAATAATCTCTTAAGGAAGTTAGTAATCGTACTAATTTTTCAAGTTGTGTTCCATAATTCTGTATTTTAGTTTTGCCTAAAAGATAGATATAAGCGTGAAGCTATTTCAGTGCTATTAACGTTTAAGCCTGGACAGTAGCCTGCCCATTTCTGTCCATCCTGCAGCTGAACAGTCGTCACAGGTGTGAGGCTAAACCCTGTCCACACGGGTTTGTGACTTCCTGCGTGACAGGCTGCACAGCGAGCCCGCAGACCCCGTCTCTGTGCGAACATGCACAGCATTCAGGCGCCCCGCAGGATGAGGCCCATGGTGCCCATCTCCTTTCCATGGGGAAGGCACAGAGCACACAGCAGGGCCCAGAGCATCCTGACAGAGCGATGAGAAGAGCACGTGGCATCTGTAAGTGTATCCGAGACGACTGGCTCCTTCCCGTCACAGACCTAAGCTGGCCGTGCTGCCCAGGGACTGCAAGTCTTGCCCGAGATGGGTCCCCGGTGACATGAGATCAGGGCCGCGTGGATCAGCACAGGTCTCGCCACTCAGTGCTGTTGACTGTGAAGGTTACAGAGAAATAAACCATTGTTACAGCTCCATGTGTTTCTCAGTCATTGTTCCATAAATCAGTAGCTGGAAATGAATTCTCTTCGTTACATCAGAAAACTCATGAATATTGTAGGCCATAGGTTTTAGTTGTGAAGATAAAATAATCAGACAGTGGCACTCCATGCTTGGACACTGTACTGCAGGGGTCCCCAAACTACGGCCCGTGGGCCACATGCGGCCCCCCTGAGGCCATTTATCTGGCCCCCACCGCACTTCCGAAAGGAGCACCTCTTTCATTGGTGGTCAGTGAGAGAAGTTCATTGACCATCTCATTAGCCAAAAGCAGGCCCATAGTTCCCATTGAAATACTGGTCAGTTTGTTGATTTAAATTTACTTGTTCTTTATTTTACATATTGTATTTGTTCCCATTTTGTTTTTTTACTTTAAAATAAGATATATGCAGTGTGCATAGGGATTTGTTCATAGTTTTTTTTTATAGTCCGGCCCTCCAATGGTCTGAGGGACAGTGAACTGGCCCCGTGTAAAAAGTTTGGGGACCCCTGCTGTACTGTGTTGACAGAGAACAGCTCCAGGTGATTTTGAACGTTAGGTTTTGCTGACCATTTCTTCAGCATGGATATATTTCATCATCTTGAGACATCTTTATCCCAACATCCAAGTTAAATTACCGTATGTTCAGGGATGAGGTCATTCAACGCCCGGCGCCCTTCCAGCGCTGCCGAGGCCCGGCAGCCACCGCTGTGCCCGCACCGCTGAGTCTGATGGCAGTGCAGGAGCGGCCGGAGCAGGGAACGCCCCGACGGAGTGTTGTACTTGTGACTTAGTCTGGTTTCTGCAAGTCCGTCCTGGCTATGATTCTTCTGCTGATTTGCATGGCTCGCTTAATTAATCAGTTAAATACTGGTTTAGGCTGTGTTTCTACAAGGTCAAAACAATAGAATCGACTAATTCAGTAAGAAAAAAAATTGCCAATTTTATGAAAAAATGTGAAATCGG